>NC_134138.1:140050993-140354024 GCF_033958435.1 Carettochelys insculpta | reverse complement strand
TACAGGGGTGGGAAGCTGAGTCTGACACAGTCTAAGCTCAGGCAGCTGCCACCCCTAGCCACCAGGCCAACCACAAGGGTGTCAGTGTACGGGAGGCCCTCTGTGAATACAAGTGAGCACCAACATGGACACCCCCAGGGGCCCACCACATGCTCCCCTCCACCCAGTGCACTCCCCATCACCATCTCCCACAGACTACCTCATACCGAGCACACAGCACACAGGGTTGTGGAAAAAATAAATGGGTATATAGTGCACTACAAAAACACATGACTAATGCCTTATATGCATAACATAACCACAAACTGAACGGGAGGATGGGGGCAAACTATGTACAGGGAGAGTGGTGTGAAGGGGAGGGGAACCTGGGTGGCCTGTCTTCAGGAACATCACTCCGGGACATGAGTGGAGTGCCACACCTCATACCAGCCCCAGGACCTGCACTACCCCTTATCTGGGGTCCCCAGTGGGGCTGGGAAGGGGTGGGGAGGATGTAGAGGCAGGGCTGGGAATCAGCCCAAGGCTGGTGGTTGGACACAGCAGGGTCTTCTCCTGGTGGGCTGGTGGGTGGGACCATGTCAGGAGAGGATGGCTGCAGGAGGGGCAGCAGGAGGGGCCATCCAGGCCAGAATCTCCCAGAACATGGCTGCCATGTTGCAGAATGCCCCCATAAACTCCGCCCAGGCTGCTCGGTACCAGGTGACCTCCCCCTCCTCAAAACAGATGCGTCACTCTGCCAGATCCACCTAGCGCAGGAAAGAGGCAGTAATTGAGTGGTCCTTTGCCATAAGCTGTTTGTCCCTCTGGGAGTGGGGACACCTTGGTGCTAGGAGTGGTTCCAGACAGTTGCCATCCCTCACCTCTGGGGGTCTGTCCAGGACAATGGACAGTGAAAGGCTCTCCCGTTGCTTGGATGGCACAGCTGCAGAAACAGGAGGGAAGAGAGGGAGAGGCTGTGAGAGTTGACCCCTGCCCTGTGGCCCATGCCCCCCACTTTCCCATGGGTGGCAGGTCCCTGTTCCCCATCTGGTGGTGCTGTCTCCCATCCGATGGGGTATGGTGTCCCCACCCTGTAATCCAGAGTGTGTGCCCTGTTGGATACATACCCGAGGGTCCACCGCCGAGGTCAGGGGATGCACAGCTGGCCAATACACTGCTGGAGGTGTGGAGGAGAGATCTATCCCTCCTCACTGGACCACTCCTTGGCTGTGGCTGGCTCCGGCTCTGGCCCAGGTCATGTGGGGCTGGCCAATGGTTCTGGCTCCTCACTGTCCCCAGGCTGGGGTGGGCTCCTTGGCCGAGATGTCCAGGATGGCCAGTGGAATCTCTGTCCTGCATCAGTTGGAATTTAACAAGAGATTAGAGAGTGAGGCTTTGAGTTAGAGTACATACTCAAACTCAGCACACAAACGTGGTATGAACAGAGACATCAACTACCTCATGCACTGAAAGGACTGCTTCCCTTCCTTTGATGCTCATAATTATCTCAGACAGGAAAATTAACATCCCTCCACCTCTCACTACCTTCCTTCTATCCCATTTGATTTCACGGCTTTTATTGCAATTTTTTTTCTTTTTGGTTCTCTGTACTTAAGTAAGTCAGTCTGCATTGGAAATGAAATTGATCTGAAGAAGTGGGTCTGTCCCACGAAAGCTCATCACCGAATAAATTATTTGTTAGTCTTTAAAGTGCTGCATTTCTGCTGGTTACATCTGAAGCGTAATTTAGTTTGAGATCTGAGCAAGCTTGGCACAGCTGCCCAAAGTTGTGTCATGAAAGATACAAGACATCAGGAAGGTTGCAAGAATTTTGAGCATAAACTTCATACCCTTTCCTCATACAACACAGTGGAATCTATTCATTATTTTATTACTACTGTGTGACTGGATTCTTGCCTCTGCATGAACTGGATGAGAGGAATTTGAAACTAAGCTTTAATGTTATACATTCAACTTGAGGGTGATGGGATTGTAAATGGATGGGCAGGTTCGAAATCCTACAAGTATTTTTGTAGATGAGAGTGGACCAAAACTGTTTGAATTTAGAGGGGAGCAGGGTAGTGGAAAGTGAATCTTTTATGGAAAAGAATGTGGATGGATGAAACCAAAAGGAGGAAAATTAGTTTTGAAGTGGGATTTTTAAGGGTTTTATGGTTTGAATGAAATTTTAAAGATCGAAAGCATGGACCAGAGGGGAGAAGGGGAAGGTCATAGTGGCTCTTGTTTGCTTCCCCACTCCAGAGCTCTGTCTTATTTTATACCCACAGTGTCATTGGTGAGGGAAGCAAAAGTCACTATCTCTCAGTTCAGAAGCCATTCTGACAACACAAGGCAAGATACCTCAGAGGGTCTGTGGGCAATGTGTTCCATTGTACTTTTTATTGATGTCTTTAAAACAGGAATATCTGTAGCAAACATCATTATCGTTAGTGTTCTTGTGTAAAGTGCCATATTCAGACAAGAGACATTGGGTCTCATTTTGTTTCAGATTGGATGACTGCACTCTTTCTGGGGCTGTCAAGTGCCAGTGGACACATTAACTGGACTCGTCTCCTAGGGCTCGGAGGAAGATTATCTTTGCCTGGTCCTGTGCAAGCCAGGAAAGGGAGAAATTCTCCAAGTAGTTATACATTTTTCTCTCTGTCCAGCAAATGCAGAGCAGAATTTTTTCCCAATTTCTCAATTGTAATGGTACTTTCTCAACCCAGCAGAGACTTCCATAGTACATTTGCATGATGCCGTAATGTGGACAAGCAAGACCTAAGACAAGGTGCTTTCACAGTGCTTTTCATATGTCATCTGAATAATACATTATATGAAATCAGTAGAGATGTCATTATTCTGGCTTTCAATCAACCACTTTTCATGAGCAATAATTTACCAGGATATTTGCTAGATTGACACGAGAACACATTGTACATCAGTCAGGCAAATCAACTTGCTCCCATTTCCCTTTGCCTGACATGCTAGGAATACAAGATGCTTTAATTTTATATTTTTGTTCTTAATCGACAGGTAAAGTCACTCAAAAGTATTCGAGCCTTACAGATTGGGGTGAGGGGCATTGTTGGCTCTGTTCCTTGATTTACTTTTGTATTAGACTGTAAAGCATATGGTGTAGCAAAAAGTGAGCTTTTGGGAGAGACCAGTGTGAACAGGTTTTCAATTTTGCAATTTACCAATACCCTGGATATACAATACATTTCCCTTACAGCACCATAGTGCTTTTTTCGTGATGGTACATGATGTGGGAGGGATCGCTCTGTGGTTTGAGCATTGGCCTTATAAACCCAGGGTTGTGCGTGTAGCTCTTGAGGGGGCCATTTAAGGGTATGGGGCAAATACATTGAGGGAAAAAAACTCTCAGGGATGGTGCTTAGTCCTGCTGACAGAGCAGGGGACTGGACTCAATGACCTCTTGAGGTCCCTCCTAGTTCTATGAGATATGATATGGTATGGCGTGTCATCACCTTTTTACAGACCGAGCTGTGAGCCAGCAACCCTGCCAGCACTGCAGTGGACCAGGTGCCAGGAGGCTGATGTAGGGCTGGGAAACAGAGCCCCTACCAGCCCTGCGGCAGAGTGGGGGCCAGGACTCCAAGCCCCACTACTTCTCCAGTAGCCCCAGCCACGGGAAGCCAGCAAGGAGGGTGGGAATCGTGGTGAAGAGCTGTACTGGCTCCTTTCTCTTTTTCTTTTTTTACAAAAAAAGCAGTGAACCACCATATAGGAATACATGTTGTAACAAGACAGCCCTATATTGTAGTAGGCTTTTGTCCTTTGAAATCTTTAGGATTCAGGTAAGATTATTAGGTTCAAAAACAAGTGCAAGATCCAATCTTGTTTTAAGAGTTGCTGTAAAAAGGTACCTGTGTCCTCTCTCATGTACTTTTCAGTCAAATGTAGCCCCTATTTACATTGCATTTTAAATAAGATAAAGCTTAATAAAATTAAAGATAAAAAATGTAAGTAATTCGGGAAAGATTTGTGTGCTGCCATTTCACTGCATATATTCAGGATAAAGAAATTGCACAGGGTGACTAATCTAGAGCTAATGCATTACAGCAGAGAGTGTACTTTGAAACTTCATCTCACAAATGAAATACTCTTATTGAACCAATTTTAATAACGCCTTTCTAGGATCTCTCAATTCCAATTTCATTTCAGAAAATATTGGGTATTTCCCAGTATAAGGAAAAGCCTTCAAGTAGGCTGGGTAACTTCCTGGGAACATGGAAAGTATCAGGAATTTACCTTGGCAAGATTTCTCAGCATTTACTTTCAATAAAGATCAAGATCTAAGTGGCAAGGAATATGCACAAGTACTTTTTTAATACAAATGGTGTGAGGAAAATCATGGTCTGGGTCCATGTACATGAACCTAAAACAGTTTTGGATGCATTTGTGGAGAAGAATGTAACTCAATTACTAGAACTATAGATCAGAAAAGGAGCCAACTTCTGCAGGGAAGAAAAAAAAATTAAAAAGTTTTGCACTTTCCCTATGATGGGTAGTGGGGAATCTGTTTGATCTGTGGGGGAAGTTAAAGCAGCCTAATGGCTCCCCTGAGTGGAGCCCCCTGCTACCATAGCCAGTGTGAGCCTCACAGCAGCAGTTCATCTACAATCACAGTCATGCCATGACCACAGCTGTGAAACAGTCTTGGGGCTCAGTCCTGAGTGCTCCCACTCTAGAAAGCCTAGTTAGAGGCATAGGATGAGGAAACCCTGCACTGTTGTCCCTTTGTGTCAGGGTGGCAGATAAAAAGGGGCTGAAACATGGCTGAACTTGTCTCAGTGGATCTAGTTGTAATGTAACCCAGTCCTCCTTAATCTTCATCCTCATTTTTAACCCATTCTCAGTAAAGTTAGAAATACATTTCACATCCTCACGATGCTACCCATCCTTTCTCCTGCTTCACTATATTAAGTTATTTCTTTTGCTAGCTAGCAAATTTAAAAATAACACAAAGACTGCAAGTCACACATAGCTTGTCTTTCCATTCAGCAAGCATATCACCTGTGTGGTTTAAAAATACTGCACAGAATAGCCATCCAAAGTTCACAAAGTTACTCATTTTTTTTCTTGTAGGGTAATAACGCTTTGCATCCAAAGCCAAGGAACTACACAAATCTTTCAGAATGATAGAAAGTGTGGAAAAGACTTCACACCACAAATTTTATCCTGTTAGAAAGAAAACTGTCCTTGTTAAACCAGGCTGAAACACCACCTTTCAGATTTCTTTTCTTAGGATAGACCCAGAGTATGACTGGGAACCTTGCAAAATAAGCATCTGCTATAAGTGTGGTTGTGGTTATTAGATATTTCTGGAAACAATAGGAACAAGGTGAATTTACCAGCTTAACCACATATAACAGTTTAAAAGATATGAAATCTCTTTTGGAAAACAGAAAAGAGCAGGTTCTATTTTAAACTTTTTAGCTCTCATTTTCATTTGACAGTGACTATTCTGAAAGGCTGTGGAATTGAAACATAAAGATGTGGAAAGAGGATCACAATAAGGAAATAGGATTTTCAGTAAGAGAACTAATAAGCTTCTGAAAGTGTAAAAACAAATCATCTAATTTGGAAACCAGATGTAACGAGCTTATAGCAACATTAGAGGAATGGTATTAAAATAATACAGCTTTTTACAGTCAGTTTGTGCTGCAAGTAGTGCTCTTGTACTCTTACAGTAGTCTGAAGTATAATGCTGCTGATAAACATAGCACATCAGTGGTGGCCGGGGAAGGAGTCACTGTAGATTAAACATGTAGGTTTCTTGACTTCCCATCACTTCTGCAATGCCACCTGCTCGCTGTTATATACATTATGGGCACTGCCGATTTCAAAGAAAGTTTATTTTAAACAAAAATTTTGTTGAAATTGAATATAATTTCCAAAACCCCTACACACAGCACTAACTAAATGCGATACACTGGAGAATAAAACTTATTTGAAAAAGCAGATTTCTATTACCCTAGTTCCGTACATAAAGATTTTACAATTAGAAATGTACATCTGAAATATGCCAAAGGGCAGCTGTGGTGAATAACAGGAATAACATCATTTTCTTTATGCATTTCAATCCTCTGTAAATTTTTGGCCATTCATGTTCCCATTTAATAATATATAATGGACCTCTGTACTCTGGATGCCCCTAATCCAGGAAAACTGGACTACAGTCCTAGGCAGGCAGAGGGGGAAGTGGCTCTGAACACTGCCACTCCCTCTGTTTCCCTCCTCACAGCTGGGGAATGGCAGTGAAGCAACAGTCTCTCCTGAGGCTTCCCTCTCCATTCCTGTCGTGGCATGGGGCTCTGCCAGGGAGCAGCAGGGAGCACAGAGTTGTGTGAGCACCTGGGAGCAGGGAGCCAAGTAAGTTACTCACCCCACCTCATGCCCAGATCCATCAGTGCCATCCTTGGCCTGGCAAATTGCATACTCTGTTTCCTAGGGTTGCTAGATTAAAGAGGTTTAAGTGTATTAAGAAATCATGTATGCCACTAAAGCAAACAGTGTTGGCCTAATTATTCAATGAATGTAGTGCTAAAACTGTTGACTTAGGCCAACTATATTTTTGAAAACCCCAACCTGTGTTCGTTGTGATGTATTGAAAATTGATTAAACAGTATGGTATTCTTGTTAAATCTTTTCAGTGTTTGCCCTTCAATGTTTTCTTATTTAGACACATCACAGATGTATGTGTTAATTTCCCATTTTAAGGAAGGAGAATCTTGCTCAAATCTTTTAGATTTTTCAAAAATTAAAAAAAAAGCTGTTTAAATTCAGTTAGGCTGCATCTACGCTTGCAAGTACATTGGGAAAATCCTGCCCTGTTTTGAAAGAGCGTGAGAAGCATCTACACAAAAATATGCTCTTTTGATCTGAAATCAAAAGAACGGGGTGCTGTTTTTGAAAGCATTCCTCCAATCCCATAGTAGGAAGAGCTCCCCATTTCAAAAGAGTCTTTCACAAGGAAACATGTAGATACCCTGTGAGCCACTCTTTCAAAAGAGTAGTCCTCCACGGCGCTGGCCAGTGACTGTGGAAAGATGCCCTGGCCAGCAGCAGCAAGGCTCTATGGTAGCTGCAGTTGATCACCTTTAAAGCTTTACGGACCCAGAAACCCTGTGGCAGGAAGCTGAGTGTGTGCTAGGAGCAGCCATAGCACAAGCTCAACAGCACACACTCAGTGCAGCTACAGAAAAGCAACGTTTACTTATGTGCAGCAGCCAGCCACTTCACAAGCCTCAGGGATCCCCTCAGAGTCCTTATAAGTGTAACCCTTCTGTTAACGCCAGATGCCTGCCAGAAGGGCTGGGTTCAACACTTGTGGGGTTTTCCTATCAAGGATACAACCAACCGGCTCGAGCCCCCACCCAGTGGCCTGGGACAATTTTACCCCCATGCTGGGTGCCTGTAAGGCGGTTCTCCCCCCCGCCCTCGCAAGCACAGAGTCTGAGATAGAAATGGCTTGTTTAATGACCATAACCTACCCCAAGGTTACAGCAACAGATGCAGTATATCTCAGCCCAGAAGAGACAAAACCCCTTTTACCCAGATACCATCCCCATATGCAGTAGAACCCAGTCTCTTGCTGGGGCTCTTGGCCCTTTTCCACACACACAAGATGTGTCTACACGTGCACGTGACTTCGAAGTAGCGGCACTAACATCGAAATAGCGCCCGTCGCGGCTACACGCGTCGGGCGCTATTTCGAAGTTAACTTCGACGTTAGGCGGCGAGACGTCGAAGTCGCTAACCTCATGAGGGGATCGGAATAGCGCCCTACTTCGACGTTCAACGTCGAAGTAGGGACCGTGTAGACAATCCGTGTCCCGCAACGTCGAAATTGCGGGGTCCTCCATGGCAGCCATCAGCTGGGGGGTTGAGAGACGCTGTCTCTCCAGCCCGTGCGGGGCTCTATGGTCACCGTGTGCAGCAGCCCTTAGCCCAGGGCTTCTGGCTGCTGCTGTTGCAGCAGGGGATTCATGCAACATGCACAGGGTCTGCAACTCGTTGTCGGCTCTGTGGATCTTGTGCTGTTTAGTGCAAGTGTGTCTGGGAGGGGCCCTTTAAGGGAGTGGCTGGCTGTTGAGTCCGCCCTGTGACCCTGTCTGCAGCTGTGCCTGGCACCCTTATTTCGATGTGTGCTACTGTGGCGTGTAGACGTTCCCTCGCTGCGCCTATTTCGATGTGGTGCTGCGCAACGTCGATGTTCAACATCAACATTGCCAGCCCTGGAGGACGTGTAGACGTTATTCATCGAAATAGACTATTTCGATGTGGCGACATCGAAATAGGCTACTTCGATATAGGCTTCACGTGTAGACGTAGCCACACAGTTACAGGGTGTACCCTCTGCGGTGCAGTCCCAAACTTAAAGCCCACAGATACATCACCAGGGCAATACTAGCTGTCCACTTGTCTGTAGCCTCCCCTTGCTGTCACCAGCCGTCTGCCAGTCACCATCATCCGCCACCGCCCCTACCGGCCACCCGCTGGTCCTGCTGTTGTCCGCCAGTCCTAACCCCACTGCTTGGAACTGCCTTAAGGCAGAACCCAGTGATTTTAGCTCTGTGTGTCCTCAGCTGCTACTCTCTGATTTTAGCTTTTGGTACCTTTAGTGTGGGGTTTTACAAACATCCTAGTATCCAGCTTTATCTTTCCACAGGTGGGGAGGGTTAGTTAAGCCAGGCTTATAGCTATATGGCCAAGGCACAGTCAGGGCCAAGGCACTTAGCAAGCTGACTCAAGCAGTACCCCTCCCCTTCTCTCTCACAATGCTTTAAACCAGGGAGCCCTGTGTAATCAATGTCTTACACAGCTAAGGCCACTGCCCTGTCCCCCACAACAACCCAGAGCATTGGTGAGATCTCACAACTCCCGCATTAAGTGTCAGCTTAAATTGTGATTTTACAACTACATGTTTACAATAGACCAAATCTCATGGCTTACTTGCTACCCATTAGGCTTTGCCTGAAAAGGTATCACACATGCACACCTTTTGCATTCTTATGCAGATGACCTTTGGGAGACTTATTCCTCCCAGCCTTCAGCAGCACTGCATTCCTTATGCCACATTCCCTACATAAGGTTTCCAGGACTCTGGGAAACCCCCACCCAAACAAGATACCCTTGTGGCCTGAGACTGAGCTGAGAGACCTGCTCAGGCTCTGGAAAAAGGAGAAGGACCTAAAGGAGATGGGAGTGAAGTGGCAGAATGCAGATGCACTCACCTGCCCAGCCAAAGGGCTGTTCACCCGAGATCATCCTGCCCACAGACCAGACCAAGTACACAGCAAGGTGAAGGAGCTGAAGCAGGGATACTCTCAGTCCCAGGACTCCACTGGCTGCTCTGGGGCAGGTCCCTATTACAGGGAGCTCCACTTCCTTGCTGGGGCCCAGGGACAGCTCGCCCACACCCTTTGACCTGGACACAGAGACAGATGAGTTGCACCCTGGAGATGAGGAACAGCCTGGACCTGCAGAATGCCCCATGCACCCAGAACCAGAGCCTGCCACTGAGATCTCAAGTGACAAAGGGGACCTGGTGATTGAGCTCCCATCCTGGTTGTTGAGCTGGGCAATGGGCAGCCAGGCATTGACAGACCATGATGATGAACCCTCCAGTAAGTACCTGGCAGGGAATGCAGCCACCAGCGGCCACCCAACCCCCCAGTAAACCCAGGACGGAAGCAGCACAGGGGGCCATGGCTCCCAGCATGCTGCAACAACCACCAGTGACTTCCAGCACCCACTCCTCTGGACAGCACCATGAGAAGCATGCACGGGGAGGGAGGTACACGGATGGACCATGACCAGGGACCATCCCACATGGCAGGGATCCCTCCGGAAAATGTGGCACCCCATGACAGCCTGTAGCTGGATGGGGGCTGGTTCTCACAGAGTAGGGGGTGGTGCATGGCCCTTGTGCTGTAACACTGGACTGACTGAGTCCTTCTCTCCATCCCTGCAGCCATACCGTAGGAGGGCAGGGAGAGCCCCAACCCATCCATGGTCCTGGGCAGCCTCACAGAGGAGGGGAAGCACTCCCCACCCCTGCCGCACCATGAAGGGCATGGAGCAAGAGGGCGTGACAGTGGGCCAGTGAGGATGATGCCACCTGTCACCAGACAGAGCTGGCGGAGCAGCACCTCCTCATGGTCAAGGCACACCATAGCTGTGTCTACACGTGCACGCTACTTCGAAGTAGCGGCACCAACTTCGAAATAGCGCCCGTCTCGGCTACACGCGTCGGGCGCTATTTCGAAGTTAACTTCGACGTTAGGCGGCGAGACGTCGAAGTCGCTAACCTCATGAGGGGATCGGATTAGCGCCCTACTTCGACGTTCAACGTTGAAGTAGGGACCGTGTAGACAATCCGCGTCCCGCAACGTCGAAATTTTTGGGTCCTCCATGGTGGCCATCAGCTGGGGGGTTGAGAGATGCTCTCTCTCCAGCCCCTGCGGGGCTCTATGGTCACCGTGGGCAGCAGCCCTTAGCCCAGGGCTTCTGGCTGCTGCTGCGGCAGCTGGGGATCTACGCTGCAGGCACAGGGTCTGCAACCAGTTGTCAGCTCTGTGTATCTTGTGTTGTTTAGTGCAAGTGTGTCTGGGAGGGGCCCTTTAAGGGAGCGGCTTGCTGTTGAGTCCGCCCTCTGACCCTGTCTGCAGCTGTGCCTGGCACCCTTATTTCAATGTGTGCTACTTTGGCACGTAGACGTACCCTCGCAGCGCCTATTTCGATGTGGTGCCGCGCAACGTCGAAGTTGAACATCGACGTTGCCAGCCCTGAAGGACGTGTAGACGTTATTCATCGAAATAGCCTATTTCGATGTTGGCTTCACGTGTAGACGTAGCCCATGAGTGTTGTAGAGGCTGCATGCGTGGGGTCACCTGCGAAAGGTGACAGCAGTCCTATGGTAGCACTTGGGGGTCCTGTCCCAACTGCTCCCTCGGCCTGCCTTCTCTGCCAAGCCTGCCCCCCTTCCTGCATCTGCTCCCACTGAACCCCCAAAGCCCTACTTCCCTGTGCTACCCACATCTTCCCAGCCCTGCCAGGGACCCCAGACCAGGCGTGGGAGAGGATCCCAGCGCCGACAGGGCTTTCAGCCATCCACCCGCATCCTGGAGAAGTACTCCCCTACCTGCTCCATGTTAAGAGATTTCTTTCCCCCCAGGGTGAGATCCCCCTTCCCACCTCAGTTGCACCACCTCGCACATGCTCAGCACCTCCATTGTACATAGTTTGCTCCCGCTCCCTCCTGTACCTGGTTTTGTTACTATATTATGAGACCACATGAAGTTGACAGTGAAAGTTAGTTTTATTTTTCCACCAACCTTATGTCCAGTGCTCTTGTTGGTGTGGGCAGTGGAGGGTGTATAAGAGTGTGGAAGGGTGGGGGTGGCTGGGGAGTGGTGAGGTGTGTATGTGTGGGGGGGGCTTGCAAGGGGTGCTGTGGCTGGGAGGTCACTGTGGCCCATGTGTGAAGGCCTCCCAGAGGGCCTCCCTAATGTGGATGCCATCCCAGTGGGCCCGGTAGCTTAGTCAAGGGGGCTGGCTGTTTGAAGCCAGGGTCAGCCTCACCTTTTGCCCCCGCAATGTTGTGGAGGATGCAGCTGGCACCCACCACCTACAGGACATTCTGGAGGCTGACCTAAAGCCACAGAAGGAGGCACTGCCATTGGCCCTTAACACACCCAAAAGCCTGCTCTATCACATGGCATTCCTGGTTCAGGTGTATGTTGAACTGCTCCTGGGTGGGGTCGGGTTGGCTGGTAGAGGGCTGCATTAACCAGGGCTACAGAGGGTAGGCGGCATCTGCCACCATGCACAGGGACATGGTGACTTTAGCAAACTGGTGCTCCTGTGGTGGGATGTATGTCCCAGCCTCCATTTGGCAGCAGAGTCTGGAATTCTGGAACAACTGGGAATCATGTGTCCAGCCTGCCCAGCCCACAAAAATGTCCCAGAAGCATCCCCTTAGGTCTACCAGTGACTGGAGCACCACTGTGTGGTAGCCCTTCTGATTTATGTAGGTGCTAGCACTGTGTTCCAGGGGACAGATGGGTATGTGCATCCTGTCCAAGGCACCAAAGTAATTCAGGAAGCTAAGTGCTGAGAATCCTGTTATTGCTGCATCCATATCCCCCACATGGACCACCCTGTGCAGCAGCTTGGCATTGATCGCATGGACGATCTGCATGGGAGGGAGGGTGTGAACTCTCATGAGGGTGTGACAGGGTGTGCCCAGAGCCCTCCCTAGGCCCCTTCCCCTGGCCCCCTCCCCAGGTCCCCAGCACCAAGGTTGCCCTTGCTGGAGACCCCCTTCCCTCTTCCTGTGGTGGGTGAGTGCCCTGAGCATGCCTTACCTCCATGGTGAAAACCCCAGTGGAGACCTTGCTGACCCCAAATTGGTTCCCCACTGACTAGTAACTGTCTGGGGTGGCCAGCTTTCCAGATGGCAATGGCTACCCATTTTTTGACTGAGAGCGTGGGCTGCAAGCAGGTGTCCCGGTGTCTCAGGGTGGGGGTAAGCCAGTGGCAGAGCTCTTCAAAGGTCTGCCTGCACATGCTGAAGTTTTGCACCCACCCAGCATTGTCCCAGTCCCCCATCACCAGCTGCTCCAACCAGTCCATGCTGCTGGGGTGGCTCTAGAGGAGGCGGGGTGCTAGAGGAGGTGCTGGTGGGATCCAGGCTCAAGGGATTCCAGAGCCCAGCTAGGGGGTGGGGTCATCCCCAGGAAGAGGTGAGGGATGGCCTTGATCACCATGGCCAGTTGGCTGAGCAGAGAATCAAGTATAGTCAGCTTGAGGATGAGGAGCTGCTGCTGGACATCCATAGGGACTGGCTTCCAGGCACCTTCGGGCTCTGTGGGACCTGTGACAGCTCTGTAGACCTCAGTGTCTACAGGGCAAGGGTACTTTGGAGGGCATCTTTAAGAGAGTGGCTGGCTCTGGGGCACGGAAGAGCTTGTCTGCCATGTGACCCCATCCGCAGTGTTTCGAAAGGGCGCCTGTAGCTGTGTGGACACTCTCTTTCAAGAGAGCTGGCCAGTCAATCAAAGTGGTGGATCGCAAGTTCGATCTGCTTTTTCTGTGTAGATGCGTGCTTTCGAGAGGCGATCTTTTAAAGGGTGCCTTTTGAAAGATCGCCTTTCAAAAGTGCGTTATAGTAAAGACATAACCTTACTGAATATAGCAAAACATTATGTGAACATACAGTGCATAACATGTAGATCTATGATTTACACAGCCACAGAAGTATGACAGTTCATCACAGTAACAGTTGTTCAGGTGGGAGGTGTAAAGTTGCACGAGTCCACTGAATTTTTGTTTGCATCACAAAACAGCTGTAGCAGGTAGCTTTGCAGCAATAGAATATGAAAATATTGAAATGGTCCACAACAGTTAGACTAGACTAGATGGATCTAACAGTGACCATTCACAAATGCTTCATAGGAAGGTGC
The DNA here is from genome assembly GCF_033958435.1 of Carettochelys insculpta. Classification (NCBI taxonomy): domain Eukaryota; kingdom Metazoa; phylum Chordata; order Testudines; family Carettochelyidae; genus Carettochelys; species Carettochelys insculpta. The sequence continues at coordinate 140,340,549 of NC_134138.1, read as the reverse complement.
AAGAAACCCCTCCATGATTTGATTTTTGTTCTGAAACAAGAATTTATGAATATGTTACCGTTACAGGTAAGAGTGGGTGGATTTTAATCATATAAAGGTTAAATCCTTCTTGAATCTTGCTCAGCTTTTGGCCTGGATGCTCTTTTGTGGGAATGGTTTCAACAGGCTAATCTCATAGTATATTAAAAATGATTGTATTGTATTATCTTTAAATTAGTTTCCATGAAGTTTATTTAATAGGCCCTTTTTCTTGTATGATGAAAGCGAAAGGCATAATTAGGATGACTTTCCCTATATAATTCTTTAGTTTATAGGTCTTTAATTTTAGCTGAGAGAAAAAAGAAGATATAAACAGTCCCAGTCTTGTCTCTCAGGTCACATAGAAAGCTTTCCTTTTTTCTAAATATTTTCATTGCCTCTCTTTGGCTTTAGTCTATTTTATGGTATCTTTTGCACTCAGAAGACAGTTGAGAAATATGCCCTTGTATCAAAGTCTGGTATGAGGTAGGATCTGCTCACAAAATCTGGCAAGAACAGGGACAATAGTGCAGAAATATACATACCTAATATGTGCTGATGACAAAGTGCTCACTCAAACACACCCCAATATAAAAAATGGTACAAAAACATTCCCCAAGAATAACACACATAAGCTGCATCTACACATGCATGCTACTTTGAAGTAGCGGCGCCAACTTCGAAATAGCGCCCGTCACGGCTACACGTGTTGGGCGCTATTTCGAAGTTAACAACGATGTTAGGCGGCGAGACGTCGAAGTTGCTAACCCCATGAGGGGATGGGAATAGCACCCTACTTCGACATTCAACTTTGAAGTAGGGAACGTGTAGTTGTTGCTCATCCCGCAACATCGAAATTGCGGGGTCCTCCATGGCGGCCATCAGCTGAGGGGTTGAGAGACGCTCTCTCCAGCCCCTGAGCTCAATGGTGACTGCGTGGAGCAGCCCCTTAAAGCTCCCCTCCCCCTGCCTTCCTGTGCAGAAAGCTGAGAGAGCATGCAGGCAGCAGCATTGCCACGCGGCCACCCTGCACGTTCTTCTGCAGCCACAGACACCCACACCCGATGCAATGGCCGCCCGCCAGCACCTCCAGGGGACCCCCCCCCCCCAAGGAGAGCCAGGGCTCCCAGCCCAGCAGCCAGGTGGGGAAGCGGCAGCGGGGCCCCTCCTGGACGGAGGCCTAGCTTCGGGACCTGTTGGGGCTCTGGAGCGAGGAGGAGGTGCTCCAGGTAATGGGGAGCAAGAGGCGGAACAAAGATGCGTTCGCTCGGCTGGCCGAGGGCCTGGCCGCCCGGGGTCACCCTGTCCACACTCTGGATCATGTCTGGAGTAAAGTGAAGGAGCTGCGGCAGGGTTACGCCCGTCCCAAGATGTGGCCAGCCGATCTGGGGCCGCCCTCATTACTTGCCCCTTTTACAGGGAGCTCAGGGCCATCCTGGGCCCCCGGCACACCTCCTCCCCCCCACCGGCCACTCTTGACATCTCAGTTGACGAGCCCCAGCAGACCCCGGAGACGGAGTCCACCCCGGAGGCAAGCCCTGCACCCCAGGGCCCCCCCCCAGGAGCCCACCCCTGGGATGCCGGAGGAGGAGGAGGGGGACTCTTCCAGTGATGGGGGGCTCCGCATTGCCCTCCTGTCCCACAGTTCCAGCAGGGCATCTGCCCAGTGGGTGTACCCCGACCGTGGGAGCGGACCGTCATGAATGTACCACCCTGGTGCACACCCCCGAGTTAAGGGGCGGGGACAAGAGACATGACCAGGGCCCTCCATATGCCCAGATGACCATGGCCCCAAGGACAGCAGTGGCATGTCCCTCAGAAGAGTGCATCAGCCCCTGCCCCCCAGCAGGACAGCACCATGCCCCATCCCTGGGGATGGGGAGAGCGGAACCTAGGGTCCCCCAGGGGGGGGACACCCATCAGCAGCAGCAGCATCTCCCGGGGACAGGGATGGGTAACCAGCAGCAAAGGGGTGAGGGAACAAGGGCCACGGGTCAGGGCGCAGACTAACAGCTGTCTCCACTCTTCTTCCCCCATGTTCCGCAGCTGCACCATCGGAGGTCACAGAGAGTGCCGACGAGGTGTCCGTCGTCCCCGAGAGCCCACCGGGGCCATCCCAGCAGGCCAGCCCCTCAGCAGAGCACCGACCAGCCCCAGGACGAGGCTGATGGCGGAGCCACCCGAGGACAGCCACGGACCCCCAGCTGCTCGCGACCCTCCGGCATCAGCTGGAAGTGTCGGAGCGGCACCTGCGGGTGGAGAAACGGCGGCTGGAGATCCAAGAGCAAGCACTGGCCTGGCACCAGGAGGCTTGGGGGGCCTTCATGTGCACCTTTGAGCACATAGCGCAACACCTGGCCCCCTGGAGCGCTGCCCACCGCTCTGCCCGCCGCGCCACCCGCCGCTCCACCCACCGCTCTGCCCACCATCCCTCCACCGTCCACCACCCTGGGGCCTGCCGCCAAGGGGGACCTGGGGCCTGCGGACACAGGCCGGCCGTATTTGCCGGTTCTCCCAGCCCCCACCCACCCTTGCCCAGGGCTCTGGCTGAGGTGAGGGTCGTGCCCTCCAGCCCTGGGTGCCGGACTTTAGGGGTGCAGGGCTGAGGACGTGGCCCCCCCTCCTTTGTACATATCCCCCATTTGTATATAGTTTGTGTTGGACCCCTGTTCTGTTCTGCTAGCTGCCCCCCCGTGTAAATAGTTCCCCCCTTTTTTTCTATATATATGTTATTAATAAGAGGTTGCGCTGTTTGGTTTGAAATAACATTTCCATTTATTTCCAAGAAAAGTGTGGGGGGGGTGTTCTCGGGTGCTCTGTGGTGTGGGCGTGGGGGCAGGGAGTGTTGTGGAGGATGGGGGGGTGCAGTAGGTGGCTCACCCGCAGCTGGCCCTGCCAGCGTTGACCCCGCAGCCTGGTCAAAATGGGCCCACAGGGCCTCCCGGACCCGGATCCCCTCAGGGTCAACCTGGCGACTGGGGGCAGCGGGTGGCTGGACGTTGGCCCTGCCAGCCTCCACAGCCCAGCCCTGGAAGAAGGTCTCTCCCTTGCTCTCCACCAGGTTGTGGAGTGTGCTGCACGTGCCCACAACCTGGGGGATGTTGGTGAGGCCTGCATCCAGACGAGTGAGGAGACACCTCCAGCGCCCTTTGAGGCGGCCGAAAGTGCTCTTGACCACCTGGCGTGCATGGTTCAAGTGCGTGTTGAACTGCTTCTGGCTGGGTGTGACATAGCCCGTGTAAGGGTGCATGAGCCATGGCCGGAGGAGGTACGCCACGTCTGCGACGATGCAGAGGGGCATGGTGGTGTCCCCCACAGGGATCTCCCGCTGGGGGATGTAGGTCCCCGCCTCCAGCCAGCGCACAGGCCTGAATTTCTGAATACCCGGGCATCGTGGGTGCTGCCAGGCCAGCCAACATAAATGTCCAGGAAGTGGCTCCGGCTGTCCACCAAGGCCTGGAGGACCACAGAATGGTATCCCTTCCGTTTGAGGAAGCATCCTCCACTGTGCTCCAGGGCACGGATGGGGATATGGGTCCCATCCAGAGCCCCAAAGCAATTTGGGAAGCCCAGGCTGGCAAACCCCGCGATGGCAGCATCCGGGTCCCCAAGCCGCACGAGCCTGTGAAGGAGCAGGGCACTGATTGCGCAGACAACCTGCAGGGGAAGGAGCACCGGTGAGGGGTGTGCAGGGTGTGTCTGGCCCTCCACCCCCGGGCTCCCCCTCAAGGGTCCCCCCCCAGGGTTCCCCCCCCAGGCTCCCTCCCCAGGTCTCCCACCACTGGGTCCTCTTACCTCCATAAGGACAGCCCCAACGGTGGCCTTCCCACACCAAACTGCTGCCCTATGGATCGGTAGCTGTCTGGAGTGGCCAGCTTCCAGACAGCGATGCCAACCCGTTTCTCGACGGTGAGGGCATGTTGCATGGAGGTGTCCTGGTGCCGTAAGGCAGGGGTGAGCCACTGGCAGAGCTCCAGGAATGTCTGCCAGCTCATGCAGAAATTCTGGAGCCAGCAGTCGTTGTCCCACTTGCCGAGCACCAGCCACTCCCACCAGTCCGTGCTCGTGGGGTAGCTCCGCAGCCGGTGGCGCGTGCGGCGGGGGAGGGGGGCAGAGGGCAGCAAGGTCTGGGGCTGCATCCTCATCCCCTGGGGGCAGCTCCTCTTCCACGAATAAAAGGTGATCAGCTGCCTCCTGCATGGCACTAAGCAGGGCAAGCACTGCTCCTGCAGGGGCGGGTGTGTGGACCTCTGGCTGCTGCTGATGCTGCTGCTGCTGCTGGGGACCATACTGCTTCCACGGGGAGTGCATGCTTGTCGCTCTGCAGACCACATGCTGTGCTGGCTGCGTGTGTCTGGGAGGGGCCCTTTAAGGGAGTGGCTTGCTGTTGCCCCGGAACTGCTTGTCCGCCCTGTGACCCTGTCTGCAGCTGTTCCTGGCACCCTTATTTCGATGTGGGCCACTTTGGTGTGTAGACGCTCCCCTGCAGTGCCCACTTCAATGTAGTGCTGCCCAACGTTGATGTTGAAGATCGACGGCACCAGCCCTGGAGGATGTGTAGACGTTATTCATCGAAATAGCTTATTTCGATTTTGCTACATCGAATTAAGCTATTTTGATGTAGCATACCCGTGTAGACGTAGCTTAGATGGGTACATTGGTGCATTTCAGACTTAAGGTAAAGGTTACCATTCCTCATAATTGTGTTAACCTAATTTATTTAGTCATGGCATCCTCCTGGCCTTAAGATATTCTACACAACATGTACAGATGTGGTCTCCTGAATATCTTCTCACATCTTCAATAAATTCTACAATTTAAATGAACAGCCTTCATCACTCCTTGGCATAATCAAAATTAATTGGTTCCAATTAATTGTCCAAAAGACAAAGAACTCCTCTTCTCATTCACACGCTTTGCCTCTTTTGTGATACACTAATCAGTATCAAACTGTAATGGCTCTGTGGACTTTCCCTGCAAAGAAAAGGAAACCTTCACTTATATAAAATTTCCTGTATTTTGAAAGAAAATTCTGCTGAAGCAACACCCCCAGCAGGAATATTTTAATTTTTGAAGGGAGGCATAAACTCTCACACTGTGTTTTTTTGCAAGTACAATAGATATGTTCTCTGGTAGCTGGAGTGAAATGTGAATTTCTTGTATGTGGTAACTTGTGAATTCTAATTTAAAGCAGATAGCTTGGTAAAAGGCTTTGGAAGTATCCAAAAATGGAAAAAAAGCTTCAAGGCAGTGTGCACTTGCAGCCTACTGTGATTGACAGGGCTGGTGTCTCAAAGGAGAAGCCAGCAGAAATACTGGACCTGTGGACTTGGCCGCTAGATATTTGTTTTAGTAAACAAAGATAAATTTGTTTTAAAGTACTGCATGTGTCCATTGAAAAACAGCGGTATGCCGCTCCTCTGTTTATATTTGCTTTTCTTAAACATTTTAATAATTCAGTGAGCATTTCCTAGATGTTTCTAATATATAAAACTTATTACTGTATTGAACAACATTAAATATAATTTTAAAACTAGATTTTTTGCACAAAAAAGTTTTGTATTGCATGTTGCTCAGTAAAAGAAGTAAAAGTGAATATCTAGGGTAAAACACTATTCCTATAGCTTTCTGACTTATAATCATAACACAACTAAGAATCTTTCTAAAACTGCAAAAATTGGAATATAAGATTCGTTGAGATTTATCACGTGCTGGGGTGTTTCTTGGTCTCTCTGGAGGTCCTGTGAGCTCCTCGGCCCTAATCAGTATCAAGAGCACCTGCAGTTGGAGCAGTGATGCCTAGCAGCCAAAGTCAGTAGCAAACAGCCCTGCAATCAGGCCTACCACATGGCTTTGCTGGCAATGTGGTGTCCTAGCAGGGAATCCAACTGCAACACTCTGAGACAACTGGTGAGGGGGGTACCACTGCCTACCATCCTCTGGTCCCCTTCCTACCATGGTACCTGGAGTCAGCGGTTGCAGGCTGCTGGGATCCCTGAGTGCTACTGGGAAACAGACCTTCTGGGCCTTCCCAGGCTTTGGGTCCTGTGGGCCAGCAGGTTCTCTTACCTGTGATTCTGCAGCAGCGGTCTCTGTCTTATAAGTGGTTCCCTCCAGCCATCTCTCATGACTAAGCTGGGCTGCTGTCTTTTATAACTGTCTTCCAAGCGGTGCATGTGCAGCAGGACCTTGGGGGCATGACTTTTGCCACCCATAGGGTGGGGCTGTCCCATCTAGTGCCAGCGAGGGGCTGGTACGCCCCATCACAACTGATTGAATCTTTACTTACAGCTTCTTTTCGGAGAGGCACTGTGCACGACCTGTAGCGCCAGTGGCCAGACACCACCAGGATGTAGTGGGGTCACTGAGAGTATAAACCATCCTAGCTCTCACAAGAGTATGAGATTTGGACTGAGTTACCTGCCTTCTACTTGGAGGATTTTTTTTGCCTTTTCTCTTGCTCTCACTCAACACACTGCCAATCTGTGGAATTCTTTGCCAAAGTATGTTGTGAAAGCCAAGACACACAGGTTTCAGAAAAGAACTAGGTGAGTTCATGGAAGATAGGTCCATCAATGGCTATTAGCCATGTTGGGGAGGGATGGTGTCTCTAACGTCTGCCAGAAGCTGGGAATGGGAGATGGGATAGATCATTTGATTACCTGTTCTGTTAACTACCTCTAGAGCACTTTTGCATTGACCATTGTCTGAAGACAGGGAACTGCATGAGATGCACCTTTGGTTTGACCCAGCATTCAAAATATAGTCAGTAATGAACATAAAATATAAGCTAAACCTAACAGGAGTTAATCATTTTCTTTTCTTGGGAGCAGTAGCTAGGCCACATCCATCATTTCATCTGCATCTGATGAAGTGGGTCTTTGCCCATGAAAGCTTATGCTCATATATTTCTGTTAGTCTATAAGGTGCCACAGGACCCCTTGTTGCTTTTGCAGATCCAGACTAACGCGGCTACCCCTCTGATACTTGACATCCATCATTTCATGTTACTGCTTCAATGACAAGTGTTGTGTATGTAAAAGAAACAAGGGTTAATAACACTGACCTTGCCTTTACTTGTGGTGGAACCATGGAATGAGCTAAAATAAGAGAACTTTTCAAAATAAGAGGGGAAAAGACTAAAGGAAATCTTTCTCTATGGAGAAATTATCTTCCTGCTCATTGTGCAGCAGGTTTTAAAGCCCACATAGGCCACGGTAGCTTCAAAAGGAGAACAAAATGACATTTACTCCCACACCCACCAATGATTTGCTTGTATCAAATTTGTAAAATAACATCAGCAAAAAGTTCAAATTTTACTTTTGCCAGTTTCAAAAAAGTTACATCTTTAACAGATGTTGTTTGAGGTGGGCAGGGTACAACCCTGTTCAGGAACTGACTGTGATACCCCATTTTCATAGCAGTTCAAATCATGTGTGTTTTGATACACTACATAAGGAAAAGTTTAAGCATACCTGATTTTTACTTGTTTTAAAATCTAAAGTCTCAAACTTATGAAACATGTTTAAGTATGTTAGCAGTACCTTAACTGGCTGAAAGTTACATGTATATTTAAATACTCTGCTATATCCATGGCAGAAGACTTGGCATCTTGCATCATCAAAACCAACATTAAAAAAACATAGCTGTCACAATAAGGAATTGGCAGAAATGTGGTGGTGGAGACAGTGAAGTCATTGCAGTGGTTCTGTGCTACTGTAGGGCTATGTCTGCACTTGCCTTCTTCTTCGAAGGGGGCATGGTAATCAGGGGGATGGAGGATTACTGATGAAGTGCTCCAATGCATATGCAGCACTTCGTTAGGCAAATTCTCCCCTGTGGCAACTTCGAAGTGCCATCATGCCATGTAGCCATGGGCACTTCGAAGAGCCTGCGCTACTTTGAATTGCCTTTATTCCCCAAATTTATTATAGGAATTAAAAGAGTTTGAAATTTGAATTGAGCAAAAAATTCAAATATTTTGACTTCATCCTATTTTGAGATTGAATCAGATTTTAAAATTTTGGAATTGGTTGAATAACAGAACCTTTTTTTCCTTTTTCTTTTCCTCAAACCTCCTGGCAACTCTGAAAATCAGGCTACTTATTTAAATGCCTTACTGGGTCCATGGACGTAAGCTGGAGCAGAACTTGGCCATTGGTGGTGGGGGCAGTTGTTGTTGTTGTTGTTGTTTTTAAATCTACCACAAGCTTTTTATTTTCATTTGTAGTGTCACTAATGTCAAAAGGAGCTCCTATGAAAATTTTGTCTGACATCCCTTGCACAACAATGGCTTTAGAATTTCACCAAGTAAATAATAACCAAAGCTCCTAATTTTCTAGCAGTGTTATAAATGTTTTAGAAAGATATCCACACCAACTTCTTCAAAAAATGACAGTACTGAGTGCTTCTGTTTCAGTTCCCAAATTGAGACCCCAGTAAGAGGTCCACTTTTCAGAAAGTACTCAAAGCTGACATTTTGAGAGTCAGGCTGTCTTTAAGATATTTCATTAGACAATAAAAATGGAGGTATTTAAAAATCACTAGACCCTTTTGAAAAGTTTGCCATTTCTGGGTTAGCATTGCTGAGACAGACTTTAAGTCCTGAATGGACTATTATAATCTATTTCAAACTCCTGCATAAAACAGGCCATAGAACTTCACCACATAATTCCTGCATCATGCCCATAATTGAATTATCTTTTAGAAAGACATACAGTCCTGACTGAAAGTTCTCATGTGATCGTGAACGTACAACCTTCCTTGGTAAATTGTTCTAATGGCTAATTACAGCAACTATTTGAAAAGAAAAGAAAAGAAAAATGCATGGCAGTAAGGTGCTTGGCCATCTGAATTGTCTTAGCTTCAGCTTCCAAAAGTTATTTTGTGCTTTGTCTAGTAGATAAGAATCATCTACTATCAGAATCCTTATTTCCCTACAGAATGTAATTGTCTTGATATGGGTCTCACTGGAAGGCAGGTTTTCCAAACCTCATATTATTTTTGGAGCTCTATACTGAACTCTTTCCTGTATTTCATCATGACTTTTGAAGTACCCATATCAATATTAGACATGTTACAATTTCAGTCTTACAAGTGTTGTATATAGGAAACAATGTCACCCCCCTACTCCTGTTCAGTTTTCCCCTCTTTATTCAGACAACAGCTGCATTTATTTGCTTAGCCAGAATATTGTACTAGCCATCTTGGCCACTGGGAGTCCATTTCAGCTGGTTATCTACCAACTTCCTTTAGTCTTTTTCACAGTCACTGCTTCCAGTACATAAGCTGCCATCCTCTCAACGTGATGTGCGTTCTTTCTTTGTAGATGGTCTAGTACTAAAATCAAATTTGTGTGATAGGTTTTATAGATGCAGCCGTCACTGAACTGGTCTTGATTGTTTTCTCTAACTAGCTTCAAAAGCACACCTATGAATTCCTTTACATTAGATTTCTGCAATGGGTTTTACAGTATGCTACACCTTTTGCTGAATCATAGCGCATATGAAGTGGAAGGGAGGGGTCATGTCTGGGCATGCCAAAGGAAGGCAGCAGTGATCTATGGTAGGAGTGCAGGAAAGCAAATTAATTCAAAAGTTCAGCAATAGTTTGACTTACAGCACTGACTCTCTCCCCACAGGAATGGAAGGTCAGATGGGTATAAAAATTAAAGCCCCAAATGTTGGAAGCCCCTTTTTCCATGCAAGAGGTAAAACAGGAGAAGGAGGTTGGGTACTTCTCTGATTGATATGGCAGGAGACAATTTCCCTCTGTTCTCATAACCTACCTCAATGCTTCTGCAAGTGGGATGGATGGTAAGATCCAAGCTGTTGGTAGCTAGGGAACCTGCATGGAAAATGAAGCCTGGTGGAAGCCACAGGTAATGATTAAAAAATGTATCTATCTATCTATCTATCTATCTATACATAACATATATTTATATTATATAAACTTATATAATATAAGGATTTTCCTGCATTGTACACTATTTGCTGAGTGGTCCTAGCCACCTACATTGCAAAGTTGTGACCTGATTAAAATCCTGCCTTTCAGTGTAGCCAGACAATAAAACTATTTACAAACTGAAGCTACTGCAGAATATGATGGCCTATTTGATAAGAATGTTGTTGAATTATGCATATGAAATTCTATCATCTGTACTGACTGATCTTGGTGCTCTCAGCAATGTTTAAGGATTTTTTTTTAAATCTCTACAGTCCTAAATTATTTAGTCTGTTGCCTGAAAGACTACCCATCTCCCTATGCCATGTTACTAAAGCCAAGATAAGCATAGGTTCTCAATTATTGGAGAAGTGGGGAGATTTTAGCTTTTATGGCTTACTGATAATAGTTAAATTGTACTGCTTCACTTCAGCTACATTTGTGATGTATTATTCAATTATATCAATGTCACCTAAAGTGCATACATAAGTGCCTCCTCTAGCATTGTATGCATATAAAAATCTATATTTTAAATTATATACAATTATTTAAATTCAGTGTCTGTTTTGCCTTGTATCTAGCTGCTCTGTAATCTGTACCTTATATTGTTAGTGATTTTTATTTTCCAGGTACAAATGGTTTATGAATATTTAGACTGGCATTCTTAATGAATAGAGATGGTAGGTTATGTAATATCTAATGTCCTTGGACCAATATGTCTACAACAACACTGCATAAATTCCTCATCAATCTTCACTTTTTTTGTCACCTTCTATCTGATATCTGTCAATCTCTGTATTGCATTTCTAAACTGTAATACAAATTAATGTATCCACCTCCCATAATGTAGTGTGCAAACTGGACCTTGCATTCTTAACCACTGAAGTTTTTAAAAATCCTGCATGTATGACACAGTTCATTACTGTTCATACCATAGTATTTTCCCCAAATGCTTAAAAATAGGTACCGCTGTTCCATATAGACAATTTGGTGATTTGACTAGCAAACAACCGGCTCATTCAGGTGGAAAGCTATTATCTTACATATTTTCTAAGACATGTGTAAGCATATGCCTCTCAGTTGCTCTTTTCTATACTTTATATCACTGCACTTCTATTGCATGCAATTACTTTATATTCTGCCATGATTATCACACTGCAGATTGGGCTTCAGCAACCATTTAACAATAGTCCATAACTTCTGATGCAAACCTGTGATGCAAATAACTAAAATTGAAGAAAATAAAATCAATGCTATTTAGGTCTGAATTTAATTTATATAAGCCATGTAATCAGTAGAAATATTATCTGGCAATGTGCTTTTTACATATTAAAAGTTTCGTCATCTTGCTTAATGTCCCAGCATAGTTCCTGCTGCATAGATGTAATCTTTAAAAAATGGCTACTTCTACATTATAAAGAATTAGCTTATAACATAGTTTCTATAGACTTGGTGTAATATCTTTTAATATTATAACTATTATAATGGGTGCTTTTGCTCTCAATGATAGCAAATTTGCAATTATAGAGAAGAGAGGGAGGGGAGAATTGTTAGATAATCCAGTCCATCTCTTTGCATGATCAAGATAATTGCCTGTAGACAGAACATCAAGGTTTGTTCTAACTTAAGTTTGAACAACTCACCTTGGAAGTTATTTTGACCTTAATAACAGTATTTTTTTCATAACGACTAGCATTTTTGTGTGTTGTTTCATCTCGTTACCAGGAAGTTGGGCTTTGAAGCACCTCTGAAAATCAGGCAAATTTATGCAGAAATCCAATATTGCACTAGTGCATGAAAAGCTATAGGAGAGGGCGTAGTGAAAAGAAATCCTTATGAGTACTTCCTGTGTTGTCCAATCAAGCACAAATGCTCCCTCATTTTGCCCCCCTATCTTGTGGTTGTCAGCCAACTCAGCTCCAGTTGAGCACGTTGTTAGGAACCACTCTGATTGCAATAACCCCAAGGTTTCCACGCTGAGGATGACACATCTGTGGAAGAATTGATAAGCTTCTATGAGCCTCTCCACCCTGGTTAGGATTGCTCCCCTCCCCCACGCCCCCATCTGCCTCCATTTCTCTGGCTTGCCTTAACTCCATCTCTTTGTCTCATATTAATCTTGTACTTCAACGTGTCTTGGAACCAAGGTCGTTAGTACTGCACTGTACAGTATCCTAGCCCTTCCATGTCCAGATTTCTAAAGCTGCAATCTGGCTGCGTGAATTTGTGCGCCCAAGGCACCCAAGTATGAAAGTTTGATGCAAAATTTCTCGAACTTTTTGCTGTGAAATGATGAGGAGTGAACCTCAACAGAAGCATTTGCAGAGATGTACCAAATAAAACAGTTTAAAACATCAAAACAAAAAGCAGCGAAGTAGCACTTTAGAGACTAGCACTCTTTAAAGTAGCACTTTAAAGACTTTAAAGTGCTACTTGACTGTGTTTTGTTTTGATAGTATATAGACTAGCACGGCTCCCTCTCTGTTACTAGTTTAAAATATATATCATTTACTTATAGGCAACAGCTGTATAAAGTTAATATGCACGAAGCCAGTAGTATAAAACCCTTGATAAGCTTTTATCAATGTGTGCTTCCAATTGCAGTAAAATATAAATTTATCAAGTCTGTTTTCTCTGGGAGAATACTAAATACATGAAAATACAGTCTGCTGCATACTCACAGTGCATATTACTAAGAATTCTAATGCTTTCATTAAGAAAAATGTGTTTATCTAGTAAATACATTTTGGCCTTATATAAACAATGCTGGAGTTCAACACTGTGCATCAATTCACTCCTACATAGACTCATCATAACAGAATATTTTATTTTAAAACATCCAAAAAGTTAAGTGCATTCCTGAACAGAAAGTATTTAATGGGTTCTAGTACTTATCGCTCAACTTCCAACTTCATAAAGAGGGAAATAATCTCCTGTTGTAGCTAACTGCAGAGACTAAAAGATCTGATTGGTTCAGAGAAGAAAAGCCCTGTAGCTACCCTCAGTCTACCTTCATAGCCATTCAGGGCTCAGTGAGAGAACTCTGCTATGTAATGGTGGAATGTGTTTCTATTTTAATTCTAGAACACAATTCAACAATGTGAAGGGGGTGGGGAGGAACCATTATATTCTAGTGAATGTTTGAGGCGATGTCTACACTGCAGGCTTCTGTCAAAAGAAGCTTTTATTTGAAAATATCTTCCAACAAAACTTCTGTCAACAGAGCATGTCCAGACACCAAAGTGCACAGGAAGAGTGATCCAGTCTCTGGACAGAGAGCTGCCACAAAGAGGGGACACTCTCTCAGCAAAATGACCACCTGGAAACATGTCAGCCAGAGTTTCAGGTCACCAGTTCCCTTGGAGTGCTGGTGCCGGAAATCTGTATGAGACATGCTTAAATGGACCCCTTTGGACAGCCTTTCCCTGCCCCTTCTGTGGGTTTGCCTACCCCTGCAAGGGACAGCAAAGCTTTTTCATTTGTGGGCAACACAGTCGGTCCCTGGGTGCCATGCAGCTGGAGCTACCCCTGGGCTTGCAATGGCCCCACACAGACATGCTTCAGATTGTGCTGTACTTTCTGGCAGCTGCTTTCTTGTTCCTCAGTGAAGTTAAACCTGAGATCATTTTCAGGACCATTGTCCTGGCTGCAAGAGCTACATGCTTGCAACTGCACCCCACTGTGGACAGGTGGCTCTGTAGGTACCACCCCAGTTTCAGCTGGTGGGACTGGCTGGTCTTGGATGCATGGGGTGACCAGCAGTGGCTCCAAAACATCTGCATGCAGAAGGATACCTTCCTGGAACTCTTTGCCTGGCTCTGGAGATGGGAGACCTGGCTGCAGCCCACCATCCCTGTGGAGAAGTGGATCTAAATCACCATCTGGAAGCCAGCCACCCCCCAACAGCTACCAGCTTATGGGGGACCCTCAGGAAGTGGAGTGTGGGGGCGTGGGTGAAGCCCCTTCCCCAGGGGATTGTGCCATCCCACCTTCACATAGCCCTGCCTGCCCAAAGTCCTAGCCCATCCCCACCATGACCACTCCATTCATCCATTTGCCTTCCCCGACCCTTAAATAATAAAGCCACTCATTTGTGTGTCAAATGAAAAACTGGTTTATTGAACTATTTACAACACGGGGGGAGGGTGGCAGGGACTGTGGAATGGTGGTGGGGGCCTCAGAACTTGGCCTTAGAACATGAGGGCCACACCACCCCAACAATGAATTAACTATAAAAATGACACAGAGGCTACGTCTACACGTGAAGCCTACATCGAAGTAGTTTATTTCGATGAATAACGTCTACACGTCCTCCAGGGCTGGCAACGTCGATGTTCAACTTCGATGTTGCGCAGCACCACATCGAAATAGGCGCTGCGAGGGAACGTCTACACGCCACAGTAGCACACATCGAAATAAGGGTGCCAGGCACAGCTGCAGACAGGGTCACAGGGCAGACTCAACAGCAAGCCGCTCCCTTAAAGGGCCCCTCCCAGGCACAGTTGCACTAAACAACACAAGATCCACAGAGCCGACAACTGGTTGCAGACCCTGTGCCTGCAGCATGGATCCCCAGCTGCAGCAGCAGCAGCCAGAAGCCCTGGGCTAAGGGCTGCTGCCCACGGTGACCATAGAGCCCCGCAGGGGCTGGAGAGAGCGTGTCTCTCAACCCCTCAGCTGATGGCTGCCATGGCGGACCCCCCCTATTTCGAAGTTGTGGGATGCGCAATGACAACACGGTCCCTACTTCAACGTTGAACATCAAAGTAGGGCGCTATCCCCATCTCCTGATGAGGATAGTGACTTCGACGTCTCGCCGCCTAACGTCGAAGTTAACTTCGAAATAGCGCCCGACGCGTGTAGCCGTGACGGGCGCTATTTCAAAGTTAGTGCCGCTACTTCGAAGTAGCGTGCACGTGTAGACACGGCTAGAAAGTGGGAAATAAACCATAAGGTATTGCAAACCGGGAACTTCTGTTTCACCGCACTAGCTAACAAGACATCAGAACAGCAGTTTCTTTAGGCATTCCAGTCCTTGTATCCCCATCAAAAAACACTGAATTTAATAGTGAGTGGGTATTTAAAACCAATTTTATCAAAGAAAAGTTTCTGCTGGTCCCAAAGGACTAACCACATACCCAGCTCAATATATATATATGTCGTATCTTACACAATAATTGTACTGTTACCAATCCTTTAGTTGCCAAAATTTAAGAATGCATCTACACTACAACTGTCTTCTAAAAGAAGATCTTCGAGAAGATCTGTTTCTGAAAATCCTCTTCAAAAGATTGCATCCAAAGACACAAAGCAGATCATACCTTTTAACAGAATATTGGGGTGCATTAGGAGAAGCATTTCCAGCAGATCTAGAGATGTTCTCATTCCCATCTACTCAGCACTGGTGACACCACATCTAGAGTATTGTGTCCAGTTCTGGGACCCCCCAGTATAGAAAGGATGTGGATGCTTTGGAGTGGGTTCAACGGACAGCAATGAAAATAAATAAGGAGCTGGAGAACATGATCTATGAGGAGAGGCTGAGGAATTTGGGTTTATTTAGCTTGCAGAAGAGAAGTGTGAGAGGCAGTTTGATAGCAGCCTTCAGCTTCCTGAAAGGGGGGCTCTACAAAGGATGGAGAAAGACTGTTCTGAGTAGAGACAGATGGCAGAACAAGGAGCAATGATTTGAAGTTACAGAGGAAGAGATATCAGAGAGGTAGCTGAGTTAGTCTGTATCTTCAAAAACAACAAGTCCTGTGGCACCTTATAGACTAACAGATATTTTGGAGCATAAGCTTTTGTGGGCAAAGACCCTCCTCATCAGATGCATGACTACTGGAGGTGAAGTTCACAGGAGGAACTAAAAAGGGATCTCAATAAGGGGGAGGACCAGAGCTTACAAGGTCTATTCAGTCACAGAGGATGTGGCCCATTATTGGCAGTTAATGTGGAGTTGTGAACATCAAGAGAGGAGAAATCAAATCAGTTCAATCAAGGGACATGTGACCCATTGTCAGTTGTTAATGTGGAGGTATGAACATCAAGAGAGGAGAAACTGCTTTTGTAATGAGCCAGCCACTCCCAGTCTCTGTTCAGTCCTTGATTAATGGAGTCAAATTTGCAAATGAATTGCAGCTCAGAAATTTCTTTTCCATTTTATTTTTTATTTTTTTTGTTGTAGGACTGCTACTTTTAAATCTGTTACTGAGTGTCCAGGGAGATTCTAGTGTTTTCCTACAGGTTTTTGTATGTTACCATTCCTGATGTCTGATTTGTGTCCATTTATTCTTTTGCATAGAGACTGTCCAGTTTGGCCAATGTAAATTGCAGTGGGGCATTGCTGGCACATGATGTCATATATTATATTAGATGTGAAAGTGAAAGGGTCCCTGATGGTGTGGTTGATGTTAGGTCCTGTGATGACATTGCTGGTGTAGATATGTGAGCAGAGTTGGCACGAAGGTTTGTTGCAGGGCTTGGTTCCAGGTTTACAGTTACTGCATTATGATCTATAGTTGCTGGTGAGAATTTGTTTAAGATTGGCAGGATGTCTGCAGGCAAGGATAGGCCTGCCTCCCAAGGTCTGTGAGAGTGAAGGATCGTTGTCCAGAATGGGTTGAAGATCACTAATGATGCACTGGAGTGGTTTTAGCTGGGGTCTGTATGTGATCAAAGAATCACAAGGCTGGAAGGGACCTCAGGAGGTCATCTAGTCCAGCCCCCTGCTTCAAGCAGGATCAACCCCCACTAAGTCATCCCAGCCAGGACCTCGTCCAGCCAGGACTTAAAAACCTCAAGGGATGGAGAATCCACCACCTCTCAAGGCAACACATTCCAATGCTTCACCACCTGCCTGGTGAAGTAGTTTTTCCTAATATCTAACCTACACCTCTCCCTCTTCAACTTCAGACCATTACTCCTTGTTCTGCCATCTGACACCACTGAGAACAGTTTCTCACCATCCTTTTTAGAACTCCCCTTCAGGAAGTAGAAGGCTGCTATTAAATCACCCCTAAATCTTCTCTCCTGTAAACTAAACAAGCCCAAATCCCTCAGCCTGTCCTCATAGGTCTTGTGCTCCAGACCCTTAATCATTTTTGTTGCCCTTTGCTGAACCTGCTCCAGCAAATCCACATCCTTTTTATACTGGGGGTCCCAAAACTAGACACAATATTCCAGTTGTGTCCTCACCAGTGCCAAATAAAGAGAAATAACTACTTCGGTAGATCTGCTCGAAATGCTCCTCCTAATGCACCCTAGTATGCTGTTAGCCTTCTTGGCTACAAGGGCACACTGTTTACTCATATCCAGCCTTTCATCCACCATAACCCCTAGGTCCCTTTCCATTGTACTGCTGCTGAGCCAGTCAGTTCCCAGCCTATAACAATGTTTAGGATTCTTCCGCCCCAGGTGCAGGACTCTACACTTCTCCTTATTGAACCGCATCAGATTTCTTTTAGCCCAGTCCTCCAATTTATCCAGGTCCTTCTGTATTCTCTCTCTACCTTCCAATGAATCTACCTCTCCCCCTAGTTTTGTGTCATCCGCAAACTTGCTGAGGGTGCAATCCAGTCTCTCATCCAGGTCATTAATAAAGATATTGAATAACACCGGACCGAGAAACAAGCCTTGCGGCACTCTGCTTGAAACAGACCACCATCCAGATATTGAGCCATTAACCACTACCTGTTGGGCCCGACCATCAAGCCAGCTTTCTATCCATCTTATAGTCCAAAGATCCAATCCATATTTCCTTAACTTATGGACAAGAATGTTTTGGGAGACCGTATCAAAAGCCTTGCTGAAGTCAAGGTATATCACATCCACTGACTTCCCCGTGTCCACAGAGCTTGTTACCTCGTCATAGAAGCTAATCAGATTGGTCAGGCAGGACTTGCCCCTGGTGCATCCAAGTTGGCTACTTTTGATCATTTTCCCCTCTTCCAAGTGCTCCAAAACGGATTCCTTGAGGATTCCCTCCATTATTTTCCCAGGGATTGAGGTAAGTCTGATGGGTCTATAATTCCCTGGATTGTCCTTCTTTCCTTTTTTAAAGATGGGCACTATGTTTGCCTTCTTCCAGTCATCTGGTATCTCCCCCGATCTCCAAGATTGTTCAAGAATAATGGCCAAAGGTTCAGCAATGACCTCTGCCAATTCCCTCAGTACCCTGGGGTGGATTAAATCCAGACCCATGGACTTGTGCACATCTAGTTTTTCTAGATAGCTCAGAACTTGTTCCTTCTGCACAGATGGCTGCCCTCCACCTTCCCATACTGCATTGTCTAGGACTGTCATGTGGAAGTTGACTTTTTCTGTGAAGACTGAGGCAAAAATAGCATTGAGTACTTCAGCTTTTCCTGCATCATCTGTCACTAGGTTACCTCCCTCATCCAGTAATGGCCCCACATCTTCTGTGATAACCTGTTTATTGTTCACATGCCTGTAGAAACCCTTCTTGTTACTCTTCACATCCCTTGCCAGCTGCAGTTCTAATTGTGCTTTCGCTTTCCTGATTACTGCCCCGCATTCTCCAGCCATATGTTTATACTCCTCCTTAGTCAACTGTCCACATTTCCATTTCTTGTATGCATCCTTTTTTAATTTAAGCTTACTAAGGATTTCTCTGTTAAGCCAAGCTGGTTGTCTGCCCTGTTTGAATTTCTTACTATGCAGCGGGATTGTTTGTTCCTGTGCCTTCAGTAAGACTTCTTTAAAATACCGCCAGTTTTCTTCAACTCTTTTCCCCTTCATCTTCATTTCCCAAGGGACCCTGCTCATCTGTTCTCTCAGGGAGTCAAAGTCTGCTCTTCTGAAATCAAGGGTCTGTGTGTTACTTCTCACCTTTCTTACTTTTGTATGGATCATGAAATCTACGACCTCATGGTTGCTGCAGCCCAGGTTCCCTCCCACTTCTATTTCTTCTACTAGGTCTTCCCTGTTTGTGAGCAGCAGGTCAAGTTGCGCACAGCCCCTGGTCAGTTCCTTCAACACTAGTACCATGAAGTTATCCCCAACATTGTCCAAAAACTTCCTGGATTGTCTGTGTGCTGCTGTATTGGTCTCCCAACAAGTGTCTGGATGATTAAAGTCTCTCATGAGAACCAGGGCCTGTGATTTGGAAGCTTCACTAAGCTGCCTGAAGAAAGCCTCATCTATCTCATCTCCCTTATCTGGCGGTCTATAACAGACACCAACTACAACATCACCTCTATTACTTCCACCTCTAAGCTTAACCCAAAGACCCTCCACTGGATTTTCTCCTTCGTCATACTGGAGCTCTGAGCAATCATACTGCTCCCTCACATAGAGCACAACTCCTCCTCCTTTTCTCCCCTGTCTGCCCTTCCTAAACAATTTATAACCTTCCATGACCGTGCTCCAGTTATGCGAATCGTCCCACCAAGTCTCTGTAATTCCAACCACCTTATACTTCTTTGACTGTGCCAGGGTCTCTAATTCTTCCTGTTTGTTCCCTAGGCTTCTGGCATTAGTGTACAAACATCATAGAGAAGGGGCCGATTGCCCCACTTTCTTCTCTTCACCCAGGAAACCCATTTGATTGTTCCCTCCTCCTTACCCATTTACCTCCAGGCTTGTGTCACTTTCCTCCGACAAACCTAGTTTAAAGCCCTGCTCACTAGGTTTGCAAGCCTGCCCGCAAAGATGGTCTTTCCTCTTTTTGTGAGGTGGATCTTGTCTCTTCTCAGCAATCCCTGTTCACGAAATAGAATCCCATGGTCAAAGAAACCAAATCCTACCCTGCTACACCACCTACGCGACCACGCATTTACCTCTGTGAGTCGACGATCCCTACACGGACCCCTTCCTTCCACAGGGAGTGATGGCCAGTGATTTTCTGTTATTTTCCTTTTTGGGCCTGTGTAGCCAGACAAAGTCTCCCCCTTACAAGCCAGCTTGCTCGCTGCCCCCCCCACTGAGGAGCACGCAGGGCAGGGAAATGTCTTGCAGCAGGTGACTTCTGGGTACATGTCTGGCTCTGTCAATTTGTTTCTTCACTTTCTTAGGTGGGCATTGTAGTTTCAGGAAAGTTTGGTAAAGGTCTTGCAAATGTTTGTCTCTGTCTGAGGGATTGGAGCAAATGAGGTTGTATCTGCACCTGGCTGTATACAATGGATCATGTAGTGTGCTCTGGATGGAAGCTGGAGGTGGGTAGGGAAGCATAGCAGTCCGTGGGTTTTTGGTATGGAGTGGTATTTATATGACCATCACTTATTTGCACAGTCTTGTCGAGGAAGTGGATCTCATGTGTGGACTGGTCCAGACTAAGGTTTACTGTGGGGTGGAAACTGTTGAAATCATGGTGGAACTCTTCAAGAGCCTCTTTCCCATGGGCCCAGATGATGAAGATTTCATCAATGTAGTGCAATTATATTGGAAAAAACTATTACACTAGGAGGATGGTGAATCACTGGAATGAGTTACTGAGAGAGATGGTGGAATTTCCTTCCCTAGAGGTTTTTAAGTCCCAGCTTGACAAAGTCCTGGCTGGGATGATTTAGTTAGGGTTGATCCTGTTTTGGAAAGTAGCTTGGACTAGATGACCTCCTAAGGTCCCTTCCAGCCCAAGGATTCTATGAAATTTTTGCTTCTGTCCTTTGATGGTTGTTTTGTGCCCCTTGTTAATTTCCTCCAATTTTTGACATCTAGCTAATATTCATTTTTAAATTATTTTTAAACCTGCCTCCAATACTCCCTTAAACCACCTTTTTTCATTTCAACCATCATCACTGACTTCTTCAGCTGTGCGATTTATGGCTTTGGGGGCAATTAGTAATGAGTTCTTATTTTTCTGATTAAATTCTTCCACCTTGCTGATTTGGCTCATAATTGTTTTCTGCTTTGTGAAATTGGCCCTCTTAAAACAGTGTATATATTTGTATGTGTGCATTTTCTATAATCTGTGTATGCATCAGACATATGGTACTGTTATGATTATTTCAACCTAAGCTTCCATTAACTTTTTGATCTGTGATTATTTCCTCCTTTTTGTGTTAGGACAATGTCTAATATTCTATTTCTCCTAACTGACTACCTAACTTTTTTGAGTTAGGAAATCGTCATCTACAATGGTGTGAAATTCCAAGGCCTTTTTATTACTGGCAGAGTAAGACCTCAGGCATATGTCATTCCCATTGAGATTCCCCATTTTGAAACAGGTTCCCTAACACACACACACATATATACACACAGTATGTGTAAGGAGGTGAACATTCTGTTTCCTAGTGTGATTTGGTGTGTTTTAGAGTCACCGTCTAATACCCGCATCTTGTGCTGTATCTGTTAGGACATGGACTGCTACACATTCAAGATAATTCAGAAAAATGTACCGGTGAATGAAACAGACAATTGATGTGAAGGGTCACTCCCCCATTCAGTTTTCCTAAATATGTTATAACAATTGATTCTAACATTCCAGTCAAGTGAATTATTACTCCAAGTTTGAGTAATACCAATTAATTTGAGTTTACACTCACAAATGAGAGATGCCAATTGCTATTGTTTGTTACCCTGGCTCATAGCATTGGTGTATAAGAAATTAAATAATTTCTTCACTTCATATCCTTGATTCCTTGATTTAATTTTGTCCTCAGCATTGCAATTATCTGCTACACATGTGCTAATATCTTTCTCTTATCTTCTCCTTTTACTATTTGTTTAACCAACTTCTCACTGGTCTACTCACCCTGCCCCCAGAGAGATTAGTCCTTCTACTGAGATTGGGGCCATCCAAACTATACTGACCATTCTTACCGTAGAAGATGTGACAATATTGCATTAGTCAAAGTCTTCTGCTTTTGAATTATTCTAGCAAGAGACTTTTTAGACCATGTCTTACCTGCTTAGCTCAGCTCAGGTCACAACCAGCTAATTAACCACGCAGACTTCCAAATGCTGGGCCAAAGGAAAGATCCATGATGCCATCAGCTTTAGCAAGGCATCGATCAAAGCTCCATAGGCTTACTTGGGGCCTCGAGTCCAGCCACATTCAGCCTGTAGATGGAGAACAAAATATTCCTTGTTATTACTATAGGTAATTGGTTTGGTTTTCCATTTGTTCATCTGTATTTTTCAGGGAGGTAAGCCCTTTGATTTCAAAACAAAACAAAACAAAAAAAGATGGTATCTGGCTTTGGGAACAGCACTGATGTGGGTGGAAGCATTAGTTTGGCAAGTCAGGTTCTCTTATTTTGACAACATAATGGATTTGAGCAGGTGTGATTAAGTAAGGAATCAAACCAACATTTAGTAAACTGAGAAGTAACTCTAAAGCATGGCTTGCAGAGGAAACATTGCAAACATCAAATGGGTCTTTGGTATGAAAAATGTGAGACAAGGGTTAAATATAAATGATGTTTGCAGTAATTTCATATATTGGTAAACACACTTTCCTTCCTTGTTCAACCAAACATTTTTCTACTTTTGCTTGAAGTGGTGTGTGTGTGTTTATAATGTAATATAAATAGGCATTATACTGAGTATTTTTGATTATAAGAATCCAGCATCTCTATAAAATGGTAACAGGAAAAAAGGTGAAAAAAAATCTTAAGAGGTCTTTCATGAAAAATCAATATCAGTTAGTGAGGAATGAATAGCCTAAATGTTTGTAAAGTTAGTTTTAAAAGGCTATACATAGTAGGTTACTCTTTTGCAAATTATCCAAACTGTCTGAACTGGCACCATTGAGCTGTGCCTTTAGAATTTGTTGTAGAATTTGTTGGACTTTTTACTTTTGCTTATGCTCAAAAGACCACATAAACTTTTTCTTTTCAAGATATTCCATCACTTCCAGTTCTAGTCCCAATTAGAAGCACAAGAAACAGAACAGAGTGAAATGAAAAGTAAGTAATGAAATAAAATTAATCAAATTTTCTTAAACTTCTAAAAAGCCTGGCTTTGAGTTGACCTTTTACAAAGTTCAGTAGACATTTCAAGTACATAATTGTTTTATATCACCAAAATATGAAGATAAAGGAAATTCATATACATTTTGAAGATCCATATTTTCTTATTCAAACTGTATATAGCATCCTTCATTACAACAGAAGCTGCAATAAGCATTGTGGCTATGTATGAATAACAATTGCTGTTCTAAACCTTTTGTTCTGAATTGGTTTGGAACCTTTCATGTTTGGTCTAGGCCCAAGGGTGAGTTCTACAGACTGAACAAAGTAATCTATTTTTAAGAGTAAGGAAGGCAATCCTTCTGTTTTTTTAACGCTTTACAGCATAAATAGATCAGAGCTGAAAGTTGACCTGGAAACAGACCTCAGTGGAAAACGCATTCTGAAGAAAACTGGTTTCAGTTTAAACAAGTTAAGAACATCATGCTCAGATCGTGCACACCAAATGTATTGAACTTATAAAAAAGTGCTTCTAATGGTGGAGCCACAGTGAAAGGGCTGCTAACTGAAAGTATGAATAATTAAGATTTTTCTGGATTTAGAAAGATGACTTGTTCTGGCAATATTTCCTGTATGTACCATAAGGAACACTGATAGCTCTGGTAGTAACTCTAGAACAGGAGTGGAATTTTTACGTCTTCCTACTGTACATGGATATTGAATTAATAAATTCAGACTTCTGAAAATTCAGCACCCAGGCACTCAGGAAATGGGCTCAAACAGGAATTTTTTTTTTTTGCTTCACTTCCAAAGATCCTGAAAGGTTGAGAAATGGCAGACATTGGGCTCCTGTGGAGTTTTCTAGGAGTGAATGAGTTGACAGAGAAATGTGTGAGTCCTGCAGGAATGAGATGCATTTTTGAGTCTCTTAGCAGCGGTCTCCTGAAGACCACTTAAGAAGTATAGAAAACAGGGCTCCATCCAGTGGGCTATTTGAAGTGTACCATAAGGAAAGTGAAACGGTCCCACATACCTTTGCCAATAGAGCTCACAGGCAACATTTAAATAGAAACCATGGCTATGTCTACACTTGCCCCCTCAAAATTTTGGGGAGTAAAGGCACTTTGAAGTGCCTGGGGCTACATGGCATGACGGCACTTTGAAGTTTAACACTTCCAAGTTGCCACGGGGAAGGATTTGCCTAATGAAGTCCTGCATATGCATTGTAGCACTTCATTAGTAATCTCCTATCACCGTGATTACCATGACCCCTTCAAAGAAGGGAGCAATTGTACACATAGCCCATATGTTCTTGTGACTGTCTACCAATTCTACAGTGCACTTGGATTTAGTGAAATTACTTCAGTGCATTTTTGACTGTATAACCAATCTGTGTTTTTAGCCAGTAGTTGGAGACTGTATCATACATAGTCCTTGGTCACAGCTGATGTTCAACTTCAAATTTGGCATTCCTTAACTTTTGAGAGCTTAACTGTGCAGCCTGCATGTTCACTTAATTTACATGTTCATATGGAGTTACGATAACTTCACAGCTAGCGAGTTCATTTTACACTAGTCAGAAAAAAAATTTCTGCCTGTATTAGAGCAATTAATTGATTTTTCTGCAAGACTGTCCAGACAGTATGCAATCTAAATGTTTTGATTAATATTTATAATGATAAATTATTGGAGGGTTTTGTGATATTTTGGATTAATTTCTGTCTTTGTGTACCTTACACGAAGTCTTGTATTTTGGACAAATCTCCCATTAACTAACTTGATTCCCCTGTAGGATATAAAATAAATTATATGTGCATAAATAACAAGTTTCCAAATTCCCAATTTCATGGAAAGTATAATCCATAGTTGAAATATAAAGCTATAACACTATCAAGAGGCTAATAATATGATGTAGCTATTATTGAGGGAATAAACAGAAGTGCCAAATTTCAAACTAATTGAAGCTGGTTTTGGAGTTAAATGTCATAGTTAAATTTACATTTGGGCAACATGTTCATTTGCCCCCTTTTTTGAAGGAGGAATGGTAATCAGGCCGATAGGAGACTATTAAAGAAGTGCTACAATGCTTATGCAGCTCTTCATTAGGCTAATTCTCTCCCCGTGGCAACTCCGAAGTGTCAAACGTTGACGTGCCGGCATGCCGTGTAGCCGTGGTCACTTTGAAGTGCCTTTACTCCAAAGTTTAACACTTTGAAGTTGCTGCAGGGGGGAATTAGCCTAATGAATTGCTGCATATGCACTGCACCACTTCATTAGTAATCTCCCATCACCCTGATTACTATGCCCTGTTCCAAGAAGGGGGAAGTGTAGACATAGCCTTGGAGTATCAAGGCGACATTTTCAAAAGTGACACTGGAGCCTAAGTCTCAGTGAGGGTTAATGGGACTTGAGTTGCTAAATGCTTTTGGAAGTTTTGAAAATGGGACTTAGGGTAAATTTGTCAAATGACAAAATACCTGTTGGAATATGGGTACCTGAATTTGTAGGTCTAAAAAAAGGTCAGGTACAAGAATAAATTATTTCTGAGCTTGGACTCCTCATCAGCTCAAATCAACTGATGGAATTATGAGACTTCTAAGATTAGTATTACATAAATAAATGATTCATTATGATCCAGAGACTAACTTTTCATATACATATATACAGCAACCACCGCCACAAATTAAAGACATTATTTCAGACAGATAAATTAAAATAGAAGGCCTTTTTCTCCTCATTTACTGATCACAAATAATTGCATTTAACCCAGAGTTATAGTGGTGTAAAACTGATGTAAATGAAAAGAAAATTGGTTCCCTAGTGGCCTCTCACTCTCTTCTAGGTCAATGGTGCTTAGATGTCAAGGAAATGTTACTAATTTTTTGACACTAAAGCATCAAACATTTATCCCTTTTTACCAGTTTGCTATTTTTTTTTACTGCTGAAAATATACATTTAGACAGGAGGTATGTTCACATAACATTCTGAAGAGATGTTTGCTTGAAAGAGATACATCTGTTTCATCTTTCATTCTGCCCATTACTCAAGTGGCTTCGATGAGCACAAAAGTATGTTGTTTCTTAGGTGGGAGACTAAATGGCTGTTTCATCACTTTGCTGCTTCATTTTCTGTTCTTGAAACAATTTCAGGTCCTCTCAGTAGTGACAGATGGCAGAACTAGGAGCAATGGTCTGAAGTTACAGAAAGGGAGGTGTGGGCTGGATATTAGGAAAAATTATTTCACAAGGAGAGTGGTGAATCACTGGAATGCATTCTCTAGATAGCTGGTGGAATCTCCATTCCTAGATGCTGTTAAGTCTGGGGTTGACAAAATCCTGTCTTGGATGATTTATTTAGGGTTGATCCTGTTTTAGGCAGGTAGCTGGACTCACTGGCCTCCTGAGGTACCCTTTCTAATTAGTCTAGTTGGCAGTTTATTTCCTGTTGTGTACATATACACAGTGTGTAGGCAGAAATAGCTTATTTTTTATTGTGGTCTGAAAATTGGTAGCCATCTTTAGGGACAGTAATGAAAATGTCCAGTTAGTCTAGCAGCAGTCTTACAGGAAAGAACACAGAAACCACACTGAATAAATAAGTGGCTCAAAACTTCTCCCATCCCCACAAAATGACCTCAAACATACTCATTTGCATATTCACATACCTTATTTGCATATTTGTGTGTGATCGCCCCACCAGCAGAGGCTGCTACAAGCAGAAAACAGCAGAAAACAAGCAGTCTAGGTACGGTTCTGCTGGCAAAAACCACCCCTTTGTCAGTAGCCGTTATGCCTGGAAAAAATCAAGGATAAAAGACTGTTGACAAAGCGGGGTTTTGCTGGCAGAACCATATCTACACTGCTTGTTTTCTGCCAGCAGTGCAATTTCATGTGAATGTGCAAATCACTCACACTAATATGCAAATGCGTATCATTTGCATTTTTGAGACTGCTCATTTGGATCAAGATGCACTATGGCTCAGTGTAGCCCTAGCCTAGCAGAAGAGTTCATGATTTGGGAGTAAGGAAACTTCAAAGTTGCACAGGTACTTTGAAGTGCCTGCAGCTACACTGTTTGCCACTGCTTCAAAGTTAGTAGCTCTGAAGTTTGTGCAGCAGGAATTATGCTAAAGAGGTGCTGCATATGCAGCGCAGAACCTCATTGCTATTCCCTGATCTGGCTGATTAGCATGTCCCCTTTGAAGGAGGAGGCTAGTGTAGAAGAACCCAGAGGAGTATTCATAGATTCCCTATACGTGCCCCCATACATCCACCTTTGTTAGGTCTTCGTGGGAGGCAGCTAGAGCTGACACCAAGCTCCCCAAATCTCTATAGGGAGCAGATTTTTGGCAGAGTATTATTGTCTAGGTCAGAGTTAAGGGAGACGTGTAAAAAGAAAACACTTTTCTGGAGCTCCTCAGACTCCCATGTGGCTGGGCATAGGAACACACATGGCACGACTCAGCTTGTATGGCTGGTGGGAAGGATGTGTAAGACAAACTGGGTTGCAGTAATTAGGAACAAGAGTGCTTCCAGGTTGTGCATGTCACTGGGTAGCTTTCTCAAGCTCCTCTAGAGTAGAGTCTGGCTGCCATAAACTACTGCCTAAATTAGTTATCTATATGATTTAATACCAGGAGTTTTATCCTGTTAGTGGGCCACAATCTGGGAGACTGACTACACCTTCATTGACTATCTGAATGGTTAGCCAGAGTGATTGTTTGCCATTCAGTCCATTCCTGTGCAGCCACAAAGGCTTGACAGTCAGAGTCCAATGTCAGAACAGATTTGAAGTATCTATATATTAGGCTGTCTGCCTCTGAGCTACCTTCACCTCTCGGTTGGTGAAGTTTATCCTGAATGTTACAAGCCACCTGGAGAACAGCATTCACTAGACAGTCTTGTGTCAGTCTTGTGTCAGTCTCCACATCTGTGGAAAATGGTCCTAGTAGTGTATGGACCACAGTAACTGTAAACATCTTCATTAAAAATGAAGTAATTCCTCCTTTTTGCTCAATATACAGTGTTGGCATTTTGTGTGGAAAGCTTCCAGCTTTGCCCAGTCTGATTGACAGTGTCCATGTTTTGCAGCCACTGAGCAGCACAAAGAGATACAATTTGAATAGATCTTCAACTTTGTGTTCTTGCCGAGGTGATGTTGATTCTGTATATGTTGTAAATGACCTAATGATGCCGATCCAATGGAGAACCTCTCTTTGAGAGCTGGAGGAACTGGTGGCCATAGAACTCAGACAGCAAAGCTGGAAACAGTTTTTGAAGTTCAATTATTTGAAGATATTGGAAACACTGATGGCCTTGGATAGAAGACAAGTCTTCAAAATCTAGGAACACAGAACTTGTGTCTGGGCTGTTAACTGAATATCATTGCTTCGCCAGACTGCTGGAATGTGTTACTGAGGTGTCTTTGCATAGCATATGCATGCATCTATTTAACTGAAATTTAATGCAACATTTGCCTGTGGACTGAGAAGTCATTTTGAAACACAATTTTTTTTGTTAAGTAAATATCTAAATGACTCAGTACTTTGGAAATCTTTTTCTCATTTTTTTTTTAATTGGGACACTTGCTGAATCTGACCTGGTTTACACAAAATAACATTTTTGTTAAAAAAAAAAATGCTGGAAAATGGCATAACAGCTCTAATTTGGGATGGTAATCAGAATTGTCAGGATTGTGGTTGCTGTCAGATATTCACAAACACATGCAAAAGTATCAATATAACATTGTAGTTAAGATGTTTAACTTGCTGTTGAAATCAAAAGTTTTTCAGGCTTGTTTTTTTTTTTTCACTTTTTATAATATCTTCCAAAAAAGAATCATGATTTTTTTCTTAACTGGTACAGGGAATGTGAACTGTGAGTATTATTAGTTGGAGGATCATCTGAAAAGTTTCACAAGTCTGGCTTCGCAGATAAGCACACAAAATCACTGAACAAGTTTTCCTATAAGATTTAACAAGCTTGCAGTTTCTAGCTGACCTAGAAAAAACGAGAAAGAGCAATAAAAGGCTTTTTATTATATTTAATGGGCTTTCCTTTCACACAAGAGGGGTTGTGGATATGTGTGCTTTGGAACGGCTGGGTAGATGGAAAGAGAAAGGCGGTGTTCTTTTAGGGAGAGTGGAGTGGTAATATCTGTTCCTAGCTGTGTTAAAAATTTTGGATATATTTTTTTTCTGAAGTGGTCTTGCCTCATGCCTTTAGCCATCCCTACCACAACAGCATTTTGAATTAGTACTTTAAGATCTGTGTGGATCCAGGTACTATAGAGGATCACAAATTTAAAAACTGAAAATATTCCAAATCTCCATTGTTTACTGGGCTAGAGGCATGAATTGCTGTGGTTAATTTTTTTTTGGCTTGTTTTGTTCAGGAGGTCAGACTGAGATAATCACCAGGGATACTTAGCACCATAATCTATTATTTATGTTGATATGTAGCTATATATCCCTGTAAATTGAGGAGAGTCCCTAATTCTGCTTCAAGGAAAGTTGTAAAGCAGGTGCCATATTTTGGTTTTCAATTCAAATGCACAATGTTTTCAGTAAATCAGTACACACTCTCTTTGTCCAGTGATTTTATAATCCCATCCCTGCTTTATCACAGCATCTCCAAAGTACAT
The DNA here is from genome assembly GCF_033958435.1 of Carettochelys insculpta. Taxonomy (NCBI): domain Eukaryota; kingdom Metazoa; phylum Chordata; order Testudines; family Carettochelyidae; genus Carettochelys; species Carettochelys insculpta. The sequence goes on along the minus strand of NC_134138.1, from coordinate 140,311,078 downwards.
AAAAAAAAAGAAAAAGACAATTACTGTTTTTCTTTGTGCCCTGTCCATAGGACAAATCACCTGATTGGTTGATAAGGATTTTATTTGTTAGCCTCTGTGAGTGGGTGTTTTCTATTGCTGTACTCAAGTTCTCTTCCTTCCTGTATTTGCATCACAGGAATGAAACTCATGGTGATTTCTCTGGACAGTGTATTGCGACAATACACTTCTGTGTTGTATTGTGTTTAACGTTTTGAAAGGGAATGAGCTGGAGCACGATAATTTTTAGTTTCATTTTAAGAACTTCAAAAAGTGAAAAAAGGTCTGGCATATTTTAGCTTTGTTATTTTGTACATCAAATTATACTTCTTTTATTGGGTTTAATCTTACCACAGTCCTTGATTTATATCAGTGAAGTATAGTTTCTCTCTGTTTTTGATTGTATTGTACCTTTTAACAATTATCACCCTAAACAAGTCAACAAAAATTACAATTTTTATGGTAATTCTAGCAAATAATGAGCTTTCACATATTTGCTATTAAGTGTAGGGTAAATCTGTCAGAATAGAAAATCTTTGGAACAGAGTAGGATAAGAACCACTTGAAATTCAAAATAAGAGAAAAAAGTGGGCATGACTAGGCCATGCACTCAGAAAAACATTCTCCACCATAGTCTGTGAAGTTCTCAAGTAGAACCCACAAGGAAAACGCAAAAGAGGAGGACCTCATAGAATCATAGAACAATAGAGCTGGAAGAGACCTAAAAAAGCCACCAAGTCCAGCCCCCTGCCCCAGGCAGGACCAAACCCATCAGATCAGCCCAGCCAGGGCTTTGTCGAGGTAAAACTCAAACACCTCCAGGGATGGAGACTTCACTACTTCCCTGGGTAGACCATTCCAATGCATCACCACCCTTCTAGTCAAAAAAGTTTTTCCTAATGTTCAACCTGGACCTTCCCAACTGCAACTTGAGACCATTGTTCCCTGTTCTGCCATCCATGACCACTGTGAACAGCCTCTCTCCAGCCTCTTTGCAACCTCCCTTCAGTAAGTTGAAGGCTGTTATCAAGTCCCCCCTCAGTCTTCTCTTCTGCAGACTAAACAGTCCCAATTCCCTCAACCTTTCTTCATAGGTCATATGCTCCAGTCCCCTAATTATTTTGGTTGCCCTCCACTTGACCCTCTCCAGTGTATCCACATCCTTCCTATAACTGGGGGACCAGAACTAGACACAGTACTCCAGATGCGGCCTCAGCAAAGCTGACTAAAGAAGAACAATCACTTATCTGGATCTACTGGCAAAGGACCTCTTGATACAACCTAATACGCCATTAACCTTCTTGGCTACAATGGCACACTGTTGACTCATGTCCAGCTTCTCATCTACTACAACTCCCAAGTCGTTTTCTGCAGAACTACTAGTGAGCCAGTCGGACCCCAGCATGTAACCATGCTTGTGATTCTTCCGGCCCAAGTGCAGAACTCTGCACTTGTCCTTATTGAACTTCATCAGATTTCTTGCAGCCCAGTCTTCCAATTTGTCTAAGTCACTTTGGACCCTATCCCTACCCTCCAGCATATCTACCTCTCCCCCTAGCTTGCTGAGGGTGCAATCCAACCCCTCATCCAGGTCATTGATAAATTTGTTGAACAGAACAGGACCCAGAACTGAACCTTGGGGCACTCCACGAGAAACCAGCTGCGATCCCAACATTGAGCCGTTGATCACTATCCCCTGGGCCTGACCTTCCAGTCAGCTTTCTATCCATCTTATCGTCCATTTATCCAATCCACATTCCTTTAACTTGCTGACAAGAGTATTGTAGGAGACCACATCAAAAGCTTTGCTAAAGTCAAGATAAATCACATTCATTGATTTTCCCTAACCACAGAGCCAGTTATTTCATCGTAGAAACTAGTCAGATTGGTCAGGCATGACTTGCCCTTCATGAATCCATGCTGACTATTCCTGATCACTTTCCCCTCCTCCAAGTGCCTCAACATGACTTCCTTGATGACCACCTTCATGATTTTTCTAGGGACTGATGTGAGACTGACTGCCCTATAGTTCTCTGTATCATCCTCCTTCCCTTTTTTTAAAGATGGGCACTACGTTTGCCTTTTTCCAATGATCCAGGTTCTCTCCCGATCTCTACGACTTTTCAAAGATAATGGCCAAGGGCTCGTCAAGAACATATGCCAACTCTCTTAGAACCCTCAGATGAATTAGGTCCGGGCACATGGATTTTTGAGTGGAAGAAGAGTGGCAAAGTGGAAGAAGATTTTCTGAGACTGAAGGACAAGAACTGAGATACTCCTGGGGTCAGCTAGAAGCTTTGTCTCGAGAGACAATGAAGTGGAGAAGACTTGAAGATGGCTTATGCTCTACCTGAAGTATGAGGGTTTAAAAAAAAGAAAATTCTGTTGGTATAATATTCAAAATAGCAATCCTTTGACTATATTTGTAACTTTTTAGTTCATAAGACAGGTAACCAGAGCATTGGATGCACACCTATAAACCTATTTCTAGAGAAGAAATTGTTTTTAGAAGCTCTCTGATTACTACTTCCTGTCATCACTCCTCTGGACACTGCTACTTAGTTTCCTTGTTTTAAAAGGATTACTAGTTTCTCTCCTTCCTCAGAGTGACTTTCTTCTACTGGTGCCTCTGTGTGTTAGTTGGCTGCTCCCCATGTTCTGTTTGTTCAACTGTTATTGAGGAGCCAATTTCTGTGTAAGTCCATGGCTATTTTGGAGTGGGCAAGAACTGCCTGATTATTAACTCATAAAAAATATAAGAATGTGGAGATACATTTTTCATGGAACTGGAAGGGACCTTGGGAGGTCATTGAGGCCAGTCCCCTGCCCTCTTGGCAGGGTCAAGCACCCTCTCTCTCTCTCTCTCTCTCTCTCTCTCTTTTAATCTATTTGCCCAGGAACCCTAAATAGCGCCCTCAAGGCCTGAGCTCACAATGCTGGGTTTAGCAGGCTAATGCTCAAATCAGTGAGCTCTCCCTCCCCTCATTAACATAAATACATAAGATATCATGTTAGGGAAACTTCACCTCCTGTCCCTCCTAAAATTGTCTCTACATTAAGCCTGGGGCAGAAAATGCTTCAGAAAGCCTAGACTGGGGCATTATAATTGCTATCATATTGTTTCTAAGGAAATCCTGAAAATTCTCTACTGACATTTCAAACTTTGAGGTACTTCCCCATACAGCTGAGCACTCAGATATCAGTGTTTATGGTGTAACCTGTCCTCTTTCTGACCCTGGAAGACCTTAGATTTCAGGGAGCAGGGGTTCTGCTTACTGGCTGCCTGAAGACTGATATTGGGGATGGAAGTTGGATGGAGTGAATGCTTAGCTGGAAAAAAAAAAAGGCTAGGAAAGGGGCCATCAACATATAGGACAGTAGGAGTGATGAAACCACCATTTGCACATCCCCAACACCCTAATGCTAAATAGAGTATTCATGGAGCTTGGTGGTAAGCTGGATGGCTAATGGGAAGGTGCTATGTCCTCGCTGCAAGTGCTTCTTTCTTTCAGTTCCAGAAAAAACAGTGATTCTCTAACTCTTGTGTTTTGAGGAGCGTATCAGGAGGGATATGATCAGTTCATAGAATTATGACTGCAGGCATTTTGTTAAACAAATTTGTCAGCTGTATGTCAGTTTTAGCCTTCAAAATTAAATCCAAGCCCCACAGTAGTACACATGCTGTAGGAACCAAAAATTAAATTGTGGATTGCACTTCAACGTAGCATAGAAATGAGTGATGAACAGAATCACTCCCTAAAGGTATCAATAGCAGGCACAAAATCCCAGGGAAGACACTGAGGAACACTGTGTATCAATAAGAGTGGCAATGTTACTCTATTAGAAAGCAGACAGTTGACCCAGCACACTTCAGCCCTTACTGGTTTCCAGTGCCACTTGCAGTGTGCACATCTCACAGTCCTCACTTGCCGGAATTCAAGGGGAAAAAAAGGTTTTATGTATCTCCTGATCAGGACTTCTAGGGCTGAGGCTGAGGAGAGCTTTTTACACTCCCTGTTTCTCCCAATCTCTCACATTCTGATAAAAGGTGCCTTCTAGTCTGAAATATCAATAACTAGCCATTGCAAAACTCTCGCATTAACATTTCTGACCAAAATGTTGCTAACAAAACTTGATCTTCCGAATGTCACATGGTAATTGGGAGTAACACAATGACCTAAGGAAAAAAAAGTCAACAATCAAAGGTTCATAGGGCAGAATAGTAATTTGGACTTGGGCTATGGCTATGCTATTGTTGCTATATAGTAATACAAATGTATCCAAAAATAGCAACTCTGTGGCTAAACACTGTGCTCAAAACAGCAGCCCAGTGTGGATGGCACCAAGTTCAAAATAAGAAACTCAAAATAAATTGCACAATTCGCACAACACAAATAGTGTACGTTATTTATAGTTATGGCTACAGTGTAGCCATAGCTCTGGAGAAAGAGTTTTAGGAGGATATTTGGCTTAGATTTGGCCCTAGTTCTTAAATGATTTAAAATTTATAGATATGTCCCTTAGGTTTGAGGAAAAATGACAATCCTGGAAGTGCTCCTGTACAGAAATTTTGAACTAGATGAAAATGTTTCCTTTAGTCCTAAGAGACAATGTTTGAAGAAAATGTATACATATAATCATAAACTTTTTGACAAGAAGGGGCCATCAGGATCATGTAATTTGCCCTGCACATCATAGACCACACAGCCTCACCTATCTCTGCTATAATAGATCCATAACCTCTAGCTGAGACATTGACATCCTGAAATAGTGATTTAAAGAGTTCAAGTTACAGAAAATCCACCACTTACTCTGGCTTAAATCACTAAAGCTACGTCTACACGTGAAGCCTACATCGAAGTAGCTTATTTCAATGTAGTGACATCGAAATAGGCTATTCCGATGAATAACGTCTACACGTCCTCCAGGGCTGGGAACGTCAACGTTCAACATCGACGTTGCGCAGCACCACATCGAAATAGGTGCTGTGAGGGAACGTCTACACGCCAAAGTAGCACACATCGCAATAAGGGTGCCAGGCACAGCTGCAGACAAGGTCACAGGGCGGACTAGCGCTTCCGGGGCAACAGCTAGCCGCTCCCTTAAAGGGCCCCTCCCAGACACACTCAGCCTGCACAGCACATGGTCTGCAGAGCCATAGGCACGCACACCTCGGGCGACGCAGTCATGATGGACCACCAGCAGCAGCAGCAGCAGCAGCAGCAGCAGCCAGAGGTCCACACAGCCACCCCTGCAGAAGCAGTGCTCGCCCTGCTCGATGCCATGCAGGAGGCAGCTGAGCACCTCCTTGCCACAGAGGAGGAGCTGCCCGCAGGGGAGGAGGATGCAACCCCCAACCCTGCAGCACCCCGACCCCCCCGCCGCCTCATACGCCACCAGCTGTGGAGCTACCCCACCAGCACCGACTGGTGGGAGCGGCTGGTGCTTGGGGAGTGGGATGACGACCACTGGCTCAGGAACTTTCGCATGAGCCAGCGGACATTTCTGGAGCTATGCCAGTGGCTCACCCCTGCACTCAGGCACCAGGACACTGCCATGCGGCGTGCCCTCCCTGTGGAGAAATGGGTCAGCATCGCTGTCTGGAAGCTGGCCACTCCAGACAGCTACCGATCCATGGGCCAGGAGTTTGGCGTCAGCAAGGCCACCGTCGGGGCTGTACTCATGGAGGTAAGAGGACCCACGGGGGGAGGGGGAGGAGGCAGCCCTGGCAGGGGAGGGGGGCCCTGGCCGGGGAGGGCAGGGGAGGGGAGGGGAGGGGGGCCCTGGCCGAGGAAGGCAGAGGACGGGAGGGGGGCCCTGGCAGGAGAGGGGAGGAGAGGGGGGCCCTGGCCGGGGAGGGCAGGGGAGGGGAGGGGGACCCTGGCAGGGGAGGGCCACACACACCCTGCTCACCCCTCATTGGTGCTCTCCCATGTGCTTCCCCTGCAGGTCGTCCACGCCATCAACGCCCTGCTCCTCCACAGGCTCATGAGGCTTGGGCACCTGGATGCCACCATCGTGGGCTTTGCCACCCTGGGCTTCCCCAGTTGCTTCGGGGCTCTGAATGGGACTCACATCCCCATCCGCGCCCCCGAGCACAGTGGAGGAAGTTACATCAACTGGAAGGGCTACCACTCAGTGGTCCTCCAGGCCCTGGTGGACAGCCGGGGACATTTCCTGGACATTTATGTGGGCTGGCCTGGCAGCACCCACAACGCCCAGTTATTCCGGAACTCGGGCCTGTGCCTCCGGCTGCAGGCGGGGACCTACATCCCCCAGCAGGAGATCCCTGTGGGGGACACCACCATGCCCCTCTGCGTCTTCGCAGATGCGGCATACCCCCTCCGGCCCTGGCTCATGCACCCATACACGGGCCATCTGTCTGCCAGCCAGGAGTGCTTCAACCAGCGCCTGAACCACGCGCGTCAGGTGGTGGAGCGCATATTTGGCTGACTCAAAGGGCGCTGGAGGTGTCTCCTCGCCTGCCTTGATGCGGGCCCCACCAACATCCCCCAGATTGTGGGTGCATGCAGCGCCCTACACAATCTGGTGGAGAGCAAGGGGGAGGCCTTCTTTCAGGGCTGGGCTGTGGAGGCCGGCAGGGCCTCTGTGCAGCCACCCGCTGTCCCCATTCGCTAGGTGGACCCCGAAGGGACACGGGTCCGGGAGGCCCCTGCGGGCCCACTTCAATGAGGCCACGGGGTGAATGCTGGCAGGCCCCCCCACTGTCCCCCCCATCCTCCACAACACTCCCTGCCCCTACGCCCACACCACGGAGCACCCAACAGCACCCCCCCCCACTTTTCTTGTACAAATAAAAGCAGACATTTGTTTGTCAAATCAAACATGTTTACTTGATCTCTTCTTAATAATAACTATAGAACTTCTAACTAACTTATATATTACATGTATGTATATTAATATAAAAACAGGGATAACAAGGAAGGGGAGAACTATTTACATGGGGGGGGAAGGATCAGACAATGAAAATGGGGGTCACAAATAAATAAATACAAACTATGTACAGGGCAAAAAACCAAAAAAGTGGGGGGAATATATACAAAGGCGGGGGACCACGTCCTGGGCCCCACGCACCTACAGTCCAGCACTGGGGGTGGGCGGCCGGGATCCCTGCCTCGGCCGCAGCCCTGGCCGGGGCTGGCTGGGGGCCGGGAGGACCGGAAGATACGGCCGCTGAGTGTCAGCTGGCCCCAGGTCCCCCTCGGCGGAATGGCCCTCGGTGGCGGGTGGCGGGGCGACGGCGGATGGTGCGGCAACTTGAGCAGCGGGTGGCGCAGTGGGTGGAGCAGGCAGGGTGGGCGCAGCGGCAGCCGGCGCGGAATGGGGGGCCAAGTAATCTGCTATGCAATTGAATGCCTGCATGTAGGCCCCCCATGCCTCTTGACGCCAGGCCAGTGCCCGCTCCTGCAGATGGAGGTGGCGTTGCTCCACCCGCAGCCACTGCTACATGACCTCCACCTGCCGGCGGTGGAGGGCCAGCAGCTGGGGGTCCGTAGCCAGTGGCTGCTGCTGCTGGGTCCGCCGTCTTGCCCGCCATGGGGCCAGTCGTTGCTCCGCTGAGGGGCTGGCCTGGACCGATGGCCCTGGAGGGGATTCCAGGACCACTGAAGCCTCTCCGGCGCTCTCCGGTCCTTCCGATGGTGAAGGAGCGGAACACAGGAGGGGGGGAAGAAGAGTGGAGACAGCCGTTAGTGTTGGCCCCGAGCCGTGGCCCTTGTCCCCCCACCTCTGTGCTGCAGGTTCCGCATCCCCACCCCCAGGAGATGCTGCTGTGATGGGGTTCAAGGGTCCCCCCTGCACTGCACCCCGTCCCCTGGTGGGAGTGACTCTCACTTCACCCAGCAGGTATGACAGGAGAGGTTTCTTAGGCAACAGATGCCCAGTTTCTCACAGAAGCGACAGTACAGCAGTCAGAGACAGTCCTTCCAACCCGTCCTGGGGAGAAGACCCCGAGGGGTGCCCCTCTGGGGTGTAGCTTTCCCCCTCCTCAGGCAGGCAGCCTTCTAGCTCTCCCTTCCCCTAGCCTCTACCTGCGGCCCCCAATTCAAACCCAGCTCGGCTCCTCCCTCCTCTTTACTCAGGGCAGAGGTGTAACCTTCCAGTTGTAGCCCCAGGAGCATCCTTAGCCACTGGGAGCTATTCAGCTTGTTGCTCATATCTAGCCTGAGTCTCGCATTTGCACTCCCCCCACTCCATCACATGCTGCTGCTGCTGCTGCTGCTACTGCTGGGTGTCCCACCCCCTCCCCCCGGGGGACCCTAGAGGTTCCACTCCCCCCTGCCCCAGGGATGGGGCATGGCACTGTCGTTCTGGGGGGGGCAGGGGCTGATGCACTCCTGTGAGGGACATGCCACTGCTGTCCTTGGGGCCATGGTCATCTGGGCATGTGGAGCGCCCTGGTCATATCTATTACCCCCGCCCCTCAACCCCGGGGGTGTGCACTGGGGGGATACATACCTGATGGTCCACTCCCAAGGTCGGGGGACACCCAGGGGGCGGACACCCGGCTGCTGCTCCGGGATGGCAGGAGGAGGATCTGGAGCCCACTGTTGGTGGAGGAGGAGTCCCTCTCCTCCTCCTACTCCTCCTGCTCCAGTGCCCCAGGGGTGGGCTCCTGGGGGGGCCCCCGGGGTGTGGGGCTTGCCTCCGGGGTGGACTCTGGCTCTGGGGCCTGCTGGGGCTCCTCAGCCGAGGTGTCAAGCGTGGCCGGAGGGGAGGAGGTGTGCCGGGGGCCCAGGATGGCCCTGAGCTCCCTGTAAAAGGGGCAAGTGACGGGGGCGGCCCCAGATCGGCTGGCCATATCCCGGGCCTGGGCGTAACCCTGCCGCAGCTCCTTCACTTTACTCCGGACATGGTCCGGAGTGAGGGCAGGGTGACCCTGGGCGGCCAGGATCTCGGCCAGCCAAGCGAATGCATCTGCGTTCCACCTCTTGCTCCCCATTACCTGGAGCACCTCCTCCTCGCTCCAGAGCCCCAGCAGGTCCCGAAGCTCGGCCTCCGTCCAGGAGGGGCCCCGCTGCCACTTCCCTGCCTGGCTCCTGCCCTGGGAACCCTGGCTCCCCTTCGGGGGGGCTCCCTGAGGGCGCTGGGGGGGCTGCCGGGTAGCCATCAAGTCGGTTGGGGGTGTGGGTGGCTGACGAAGAGCATGCAGGCGACCCGCGTGTTATTGCTGCTGCCTGCACGGTCTCTCAGCTTCCTGCACAGAAAGGGAGGGGGTGGGGACCTTTAAGGGGCCGCTCCACGCGGCCACCATTGAGCTGAGGGGCTGGAGAAAACGTCTCTCAACCCCTCAGCTGATGGCCGCCATGGAGGACCCCGCAATTTCGAAGTTGCGGGATGTGCAATGACTACATGTTGCCTACTTCAACGTTGAACGTCGAAGTAGGGCGCTATTCCCATCCCCGCATGGGGTTAGCGGCTTCGACGTCTCGCCGCCTAACGTCGATGTTTACATCGAAATAGACCCCAACAAGTGTAGCCGTGACGGGTGCTATTTCGAAGTTAGTGCCGCTACTTCGAAGTAGCATGCACGTGTAGACACGGCTTACGTATCTTATGCTGCAGAGGAAGGTGACACAAATGTATATCTTTGCACTTTGCACTATTTGCGCCTAACTCTGGGCATAGCCAAGGTGACATGCTAATTCTTGTTTCAAAATGTGTATATCACAATATACAAACAAATGTCAACAAATGTTAAGGATGTGGTTTATCAGTGCAATGATTTTTTGCAACCTCCAGTCATGTTAAGTAGGAATAAAGACTGACCTTATAAAGTCCCATAGAAGTTCTCCTTGTAGGCATATCTGATTTAAAATTTTGACAAATAAATTCTAAATATTTGTTGAGGGTTGTAAGAATTTAATCCTAACATCATCCTGCTTTGCTCTTTTATTTCCCAGGCTTTATAACTAACTCTGTCTAGTTCCCACACTCTAATATATGTTTCCTGTATTCAGACGCTGCTACTGGTTCACACCAGGCCTCCATTGTCAGACCTTCTTATTATTACATTGCCTTTTCTTCTCCTTCAATGTCTCCATCTGCAGAATTTCAAAATAAGCAAAAGTTCCTTCACATATTTTGTCTTTCTTTCCATGGTTATTCTGGTTTTGTAGAACAACTTGCAGATCCTTATGTTCAATTACTCAAAGTCCTTGACTTCTTCATTAGTATTTGGTTTCAGTAATCTTCCCAGAGGCAGCATTATTTGCCACCAACAGCATCCACATGTTGTTGAAAATGGAATAGAACCTTCAGATAGAAAGGGTAGCTGGGAAACCTGCAGGGAAACCTGCCAAATAAACAGCTGCTGCCTTTTTAAAATACGACAAAAGCACAAAGAAGCTCAGGGATATGGCAAATGTAGGCATCCATAGAATATGCTTTCAGTCATCTCTAGCCACCATGGCACATGCAGAAGAAATTGGGGAAAGACAGCTGAATTCTAAGGAATCAACAACATAGACTCACTGGAGAGAATGGTGGCCTTACTCTGAAATGCTAGCCTCTGGCTAACCGCTGCAAGAAATGGAAAGGTGGGTTGTGATCTGACTGGGAATTGGTGCTTTCTTCTACCCAGGCAAAGTAACATGAAATGAGCTGTTATGTACAGTAACATGGTAAAAATCCTGTAAAAATCAGTTACTGAAAAATCCAAAAAGAAACATTTTGGAGTGATGAGAACAGACAACCTGGACTGTGAGAACTCTAGAAGGGAAAATTCACAATACATTAGAAGAGACTAATGATTTGAAATTTGATGTTCTTGGATTAAGTGAAGTAATAGACTGGTAACTGATACAACTACAGGATGACTAGGACATGTTTTAATTGGCTGGAGAGAGAGATGAAGGAGTTGCAATAATTTAAAGAATAATTTAGACAACACCATATCAGATATCTGATAGAATGTGGTTGTCGACATTTGACTCTGTAACCATCAAAATTTGCATGCCTAAACGTTATGCCCTGATGGAAGCCTGAAAAAAATTGAGCCTGGACACAATTAAGCATCTAACAGATTATTAAATCCTTTTACTATGAAATGCAATGTAGTTTTAGATGCCAGAATTTTTCTACTAGCACACTTCAATGTTGATCGCCATCTCCTTGCTACAAAGCTAAGACTAAGAAAACCAACTGATTACCTAAAATAGCTGCAAAAGATACTGATTGTTCTGAACAAACTGAAATAAAAAGTGTGAGGAGGAATATACTTAAACCTAAACTTCATCCTCCAACACTGAAGGCACTGTACAGGAAAACTGGAATATGTGTACATCCTGCTGTCTTAAAACTACTATGATGGTATTGGAAGAGGAATACGATTGGCAAGTGTCTCGTTTTCAAACAGAAAACCCAATGAAAAAAAAATGGAACCTGGAGACTCCAGTCTGCTCAGCTAACTTGGATGTTAAATGTTCAGTTTTCAGATCTGGTCAGCTCCCTGGCTGGCTATGTACGGTTCCTGGGAAGTAGCCAGAATATCCTTCTGACAAGGATGGAGCCATATGGACTCTGAGCTACACCCATTTCAAGTGTCAGATATGTAGCTCCAGTTCACCAGGAACCCCACCTCAGAAACCCTTACCTCCTCTAAGCCCCCTCTCACACCCTGAATATGCCTAGGCCAAACCTCTCAGGCCAGAGCCCACTCCAAACTCCTCATCTCCAACCCGACCTCCTTTGACCAAATCCCTGAGATGTAGGTCTGTATTGCTCAGAGGCTTGAAGGCCTTTTGTGAATTTTTGAAACCCCAAACATGACCAGGGCTTTGCTAATCTCCTGGAGAATGTATTAGTGTGAGATTGTATATACTGTGTGAGAAAGAGGAAAAACCTGTGTCAGCTTTGACTCCGTAATGACCTTGTTTCACATCTGACCTACCTCTAATTCCTCTGTATGGAAGCACGGTCATTCATCACTATACTGAGATTTCTGATTTCAGCTATATATTACTCGTAGCCTTTATTCTTTTGTTGTCTGCAGACAGAAGCACCGTGAAGATTATGGGGCCTATTAACACCCTCTGTGCAGAATTTACCAGGTTGACAAGAAATTATTTTTTTAGCTGTTTATCAGGAAGCTCCTCTTACATACAGGTTTATCAATCTCAAGTCCCCTTGTTCATTGATCCCTGAAGAGACTCATTAAAAGGTCATCCAAGAAAGGGTGTATGTGATCTAGATTGTGCCTGATGGTTGCTACCAGTACTACAATTACCTTTATAAAGATTCTTGTTGCACTTGATAGTTTTAAGTACAAAGACTGTACTAGAAGAGTCTTAGCTCAAACACACAGCATGAGAATAGTTTGTATGACTCATGAAATTGACAGAAAGGAGGCTAGAATTCCATTAAGGTTTTCATAATAACTTTCAGTTTTTTGACATGCCCAGGGATTTCAGCTCTAGGTCTTCTGTATCACCTCCTGACCTCCATTTAGCATTGGAATCTAATGGAATATAGTCTTTTGTGTGTGCAAAAGGCCAGTATAAATCTATCCCAGAGAGTTCTCTCATGTATCTACTTCCAGTGGTTTCTAGATTCCATCTCTTTGGTATGCTGACCAGTCATTTGTTTCTGAGGTGCTGTAGCAGAGGCAATAGGTACAGGGATTCTGAGGGAGGCTGAGGAGGGCACCATCCGCATGCCCATACCCTGCCTCTTGTCCACCACTTTCCCTTGTTCTGCCCCCACCCACCTCTTCCTGCTGAAGTACCATGCTGCTTCCAATGAAGGCGCACGGGCCCATGCTGGGGATGTACATGATCCCCTGTGCACCCCCAACTGCTGAGTCTGTGCTGCAGCGTGCTATCTGAGATTATTCTTCACTTCAGACAAAGTGCTCTTACATGCAAATGTGGGTTTATGTGAAAGTGACTATGATGCAATATATTCCCTGGGCCATCTTCTGACAATTCCACATTATTTTTTTCCATTAGCTTCTGGTTTTTTGTTTTTGTTTTGTTTTGTTTTGTTTTTGGTTTTTGGGTTTTTTTTGGTCTATGTTCAAATTCCAATAGGACTACTCACTTTACTGTTTCTTTGTATTGTTCAATGGTTTGAAGGGACTTCTTAGCCTTCTTGCAGGACTCTACCACTAGCTCTGCTGACTTGCTGAAAAACTTTCTTCTTGCTCAGTAGCAAATAAGCAAATGAACTAAAATATCCTCCAATTCCCTATACTCGTAAGACTGCATTGCAGGCCACTGACACTGTTGAGAAATATTTTATTGAGGGATGCATCAGAAATGAAGGAAGCATCCCAGATACCTTTTTCATAAGGTCAACCCAAGACCCTGTTTTCTTAATTTTACAAGGCAGAGATTCTGTACAAGGCATCTGTACATAGCTTTTTTTGAAATCTGCTGAAAACTGCAGAGACTTCTTTATACATCTATGCGAGCGAAAACATAATGCACCCACCTTTTGGTTCCTCTGGAAGAAAGCTTGGGAATATGGAAAGAAGCACATCCTTGATCAGAATGCTTAGTTCACAAATTTATTTCTGAAAAAAAAATAATATAACATATAAGCTGTTCAATGGCAAACCTCTAAGTGTGGTTATGCTAAAACACCGAGGCTGCATCTACACTAGCAATGAACTTTGAAGTTACTTTTGAAGATAGGGGCTATTTCAAAGTAGAGTGTGGAGCATCTACACACGTTTTGCATTAGTTCAAAATTAACTTCAAAATAAGGGGGCCCAACTTCAAAGTCCTTACTCCATTCCCGGGAATGAAGTGGCACCCCAATTTGAAGTTTAACTTTGAAATAGAGGCTCCATAACTGCTTTTTCAAAATAAGGGGTCTGCCATGGCAGCAGCTCTGCAGGAGCCCTGAGACACTCTGGCCAACTCAGGCAGGGCTCTATGGTCATTGCCAGCCATGTGCCGGGAAGCAGCTACCCAGCATCCCCAGGCAGGAAGCTGAGAGCGTGGCAGAAGAAGAGGGACCAAGAGCTACCTGCTGCATCACCCCCTTTCAATGCCAGAGCTGTGCCGCCCATCCCTAGCCAGCCATGGCATCCAGTCAGGAGCCTCGTGACCCCTCCGAGCCCACTGGCAAGTCTATCCAGGGCTCTCAGCAGCTGGGCAAATGCTGGCAAGGAGGGGGCCCTCCTGGACTGAGGCCAAACTGCAGGACCTCCTTGGACTGGGGGGGGATGAGGTGGTCCTGCTCCAGTCAGGGGTTTGGCACCATAACACGGAGGCATTCAAGCAGCTGGCCAGGGGGCTTGCCTCCCGTGGGAACCCTGTCTGGACTAGGGAGAGCATCTGCACAAAATTAAAAAACTGCAGCAGGCATATTGCTGAGAAAGGGATGCTGCCAGCTGCTTCGAGGCACAGCCCACCCACAGCCCCATTGTAAGGAGCTGCATTACGTCCTGGGGCCAAAGGAGATGTCCTCCCCCCACATCACCTCATGGACAATGACAGATCCACCCCTGCAGGCACAGAGAAGGAGCTAAGTCCATCGGGTGCCACCAGCCCCCTTCCAGGGGACAAGGGCACCAAGGCTGAAGGCAATGACAAGGGGTCCAGTGATGGGACCCTCGTCATCACCCTCCCCTCCAGGACAACCAATCTGGCCTCCTCAAGCTCTGTGTCGTCCAAGGTCCTGGAGGTAGTAGCTGGTTGGTATGGGGCATTCAGGATGCCACAGGGCTCAGAGAAGGCGACCCGCCCCCCTCAAACAGCCCCACAGTCCACATGCCCAGGGAAGGAGGTGAACACCAAACCCAGCCTGACCCTCACCAGGCAGGAATGCCCCCACCCCCCCACCGGCACCTGGGACCCTATGGGGTTCCCCTGGCCATGGGACAGCAGAGGAATGGGGTTGGGGACATGTGGAGGGGGGACCCTAGCCCCTGAGGTTGGAACACAGGACTCACAGACTTTCCCCGGCCCCTTCTGTCTACACAGGTCTGCCGTCCAGGAGCCACTCCAGCCCTGTCTGGGACCAGCCTGCAACTGTGGAGGGTCATGAGTTCACTTCTCCACCATAGCCCCCATTCCCACAGGGCCACCACTGGGCTGGCTGCTGACAACCATGGAGGGATGAGGAGGTGGCTGCCAACTGGGTGGTCATGCAAGAAATAATTGCTGTGCTCCGGGATGGGCTTGCAATGGCGTGGGAAGTGTGGGCATAGGTGGCTGAGAGCCTCAAAGCACTGACTGAGGCTGTGCCTACCTGCCTTGCCAGCCTGCCCCGCAGTGGCCCCCCTGCAGCCATCCCTCTGCAGCCTCCCACCTCCCAGTAGACCTGTCCTAGGCTGTCCATGTTGAACTGGTCTGGTGGCTCATGGCTAGTGTGGGCACCCCAGCAGTGGCCCCTGTGGCCCCCCCACCCCTTCTCCCCTACACCCTATGGAGGCCGAGCCCAGAGTACCTTTGCCTCACCCCACCACCACATGATCCTGGGCCCACAGCCACTGCAGCTCCTGGCCCTCTACCCTGGTGGGACGGTCACTGAGAATTGTCGGGGAAGCCACTTTTCCCTGGGGTACAATGTTCCCCAAAGGTCCGAGGCTGGAGGTCAAAGCAGTGAGGCAAGAGAGAGATCCGAAAGGAAAGTTTATTTGCATATATGCAGGCTGCCAGCTTCCAGAGAAGTGGGAGCCCTGAGACTCAGTTTTCAGGCCCTTTTATACAGTTTGTTTAGATAGTTTGGTAATTAATTGTCTTCTTTAACATACCAAAGTCTCAGCCAAGTTATCCTGAGATCTGTCTGCAAACACCAGCTCTGCTGACTTCAGTTTACCCAACAAAGGTACATGATGACCAAAACAAAGGCGCCTTCAGGGTAAATTGTCTCTAAGTGAGAAGGTAACAACTTCAAAGAGGTGCAGATGACCCCTAATTTCCTCTCACTGAGTGGGGTCTGGTTATTGTGGAAAGGTAAAAAAAAATTTAACCCCTACAGCAGTTTTTCTTTTCCCTTTTTCCCCCACAGGGTCCCAGGCAAAGGCCTCATACAGGGCCTCCCAGACCCTCACTCCATCCCTTCAGACCTGGTGGCATGGTGCAGCAGGCAGCTGCTCATACACAGTCCCTGGGTCTGCAGCCCAGCTCTGCATAAAGGGCTCCTGTCTGCTCTCCACAATATTGCAGGCAGCAAACACCACAGGCGGATGCAACCAGCTCTGCTGTGCTGCTGGAAGACAGCAGCAAGCACCATGGCCAGCAGAAAGAGGATCCCTCTGGGGGAGCAGCTGGTGAGGCATCTTGTCCCTGGCTAGCTCTGCTCCACAGCACATGGTCTGCTCTACTGTGTGCAGCCTGGCAGCCCTGAGCATGTAGAGAGTATTGGGAGGGGCCCTTTAAGGGAGCCGCTGACTGAAGGCCAGAAGTATTTGTCAGCCATGTGACCCCTGGCTACGTCCTTTCCTGGCATCTTATTTCGAAATAGGGGCTATTGATGTGTAGATGCTTCCTTTCAAAGTACTGGGAACTCTATTTTGAAATAGCGGGTAGGGGGTTTGTGTGTGAGGACATGCGACTTCAAAGTCTGTTATTTCAAAGCTGGACTTCAAAATAAGCAACTTCGAAGTTACTGTGTAGCGTAGACATGGCCTGAGTGTAACAAGAATCTTTTGCACATGTACTTGCTCTGTCTCATTAATTATGCTTGCTTAAATTTTAGGGAAAATATTTTACGCAAGCCATGGAAAGCCAGAATAATCTACTCTTTATAGATCGATAAAATTCTTCAGAATTTGTGCTTAACAGCTTGTTGACCATGTAAGTAGCTCTGTTTTCCTTCATACCATAGTTTGTGCCTGAAGTAAATAGAGTGATTTGATATGGAAATCATTGAGAGGGTATAAGAAACACCAGTGGTATTCTGGATCACTTTTCTGATCATCACCTCAAATTAACTCAAGTTGCTGGCAGGGGCAGTGCAAGATTTTGTGATTTTCACTATTCTGTCATTTTACACCTGAACTTTATGGGTGGGTCACTGATACCTGGTTCTGCACCCTCCAGACCTGGCTGGTCAGAACAAGGGAAAATGGTGGATCAGGACAATCAGGGCAATCAGCCCTCCAGATCGCCTCCAGCTATGCTTCCAGGCCCAGTCCACTACTGTGCCTGGTGCCCTCAGCCCCAGCTCCCAGACTTGATTAAGGCTTCCATGTCCCCAGCTCCTATACCAGCTGGGTTCTGAGCTGCCAACCCCACTGCTGTCACAGGACTGTATGTCCTGGAAACATTGTTTTTGGAGCAGAGAATCCCAGTTTAGGTAGGTGCAACCTGTATAACCTTGTCTCTTTATGTTCATTTTTATTAAGATTTTTCTTTCACATTTTCAAGTTGCCTACGTTTGCAGTAGGTGGGTAATATTGTGTCTTATCTTTTTGCTTTATTCTGTTCCACTTATATAGAAAAGCCAGAACAATTTTCTAAGAATACAGTTGAGGTTTATGGGCTGAAAACAAAGAACAGACAATGTGCCCAGAAAGTTTAATGTAGGGTTATGAATGCCTAGATGTATTTGCTATCATTACAGATACTAAAAATCTGTTAAGACATTCACATCCAAAATTAAGCAACAGTGAGGGCTTTTAACAATATAGTTTAACAATATGTATTACAATAGAACATGATACAAAATTCTACACAATAGCCTTCTTGTCTCGAAACCATAATAATGTCACCACAAAGCCTAGAATGCATTTTAATAGGTTACATTTAGAAGAAAGATAGGTTTTGCATTGATTTAATTACCACTTCAAACAAACCTCTTTGTTGTTTCATTTGAAATTTCACCTTACCAAAACTTACAAGGAAAGGGTCCATAAATATTTCTGGCATCACCTACTGACTACTGAATTTTAACATTAACATACATAGAAATGCAGGACTGTGTCAACATTTATAAGACCATGGTAACAAATATTCCTGTGTATGAATCATGATTCTCTTTTTGTGGTGGTACTTTTGTTCTCGTATTTGCATTTGTTTGGACAGAATTCCTGAGCAGAAAACGAAAACCCATAAAATGCTTAACATTAGTAGTGTGGGCCTTTGAAATGGAAAATCTACCATAATTTACATGCAGTAAGCAAAAGGAACCATACATCACAACAAATCCTCCTGAGTCTAGGTAAGTGGCCTTTCTAAATAAATGTGTAAGTAAATGCTGGGTCAAGGCTACAAGCCAAACATCTACATTATTTCTGCAGCACTGAATGTAAACTGACAAGCTCCATTTATTAACAGGTTATTTAAATACCATGCCCTTTAGAAAGTACTGCAAATGACTTCTCTCTCTGAATGGTAGTTTACAAAAATTTCCAGAAACAGCAGGCAGATAAATACTTAAGAAATGCAGTGCTACAGAAAGAAAAGAAGGACGCATGTGAGGCCTTATGTATAATAACGCAGCTAGTTGACCTAATATATGCAGCTTCAGCTACATGAATAACATAGATGAAGGCAACATATTTCGCTCTGATTACCTGTCTTCACAGCACTAAGTCAATAGGTGATGCTATCATGTGGGCTCCACTTTATTCTTATTTTTGGTGTAGTGCTGAGTCAACAGGAGAGGGATCTGTGGTTCATTTATCACGTCTATACTAGGTGTGATAAACTGAGCCCTGCTGAATCGATTTCTGCCCATTGATCCAGCCTGTAATGAATACATGCCCTGAGCTGCAAAATACCAACCTAAATTTTATACTGCCATCACCAATATTTTGGCTAAAATATTACCAAGTCAATATTTAAAAATTGTTTCAAGGCAAAAGCTTTTAATCTTGAATAGAAAAAGAAATACATTGATAAAAGAGAATGCTTATGCGAGAACAAGGCAACAAACAGCCTCAATGAGTGGTTGAAGGTCAAAGTGTTAGTTTGCTTATTCAATATGTACACAAACCTATTTATTATTTTGTGTACTCCTCTGCCTATCCATATCTCAAATTTCAAATCTCTGATGTTTGACATTCCACCAAAATCTGTGACAAATGTGTAAAATGTGACACTTCAGTTTTCTTTCTTGTCATACCATAATTGAAAAAAGAACAATGTGTTGAAAATAATCCCTGTTTTCAAGGATGTTTTCTCACTGTATGAATCAAAGTGCTGTTAATGAGCATTCTAGCCCTGCAAAAGTGCTAACAGACTTATGAATCGAGTGGACTAGTGCTTTGTGTATTTTCTTCTTCTGTTTATTGAAAGGTGTTCCCTCAATTGCAAAAAAACCAAAAACAAACAAAAGAACTAGTTTACTTCAAGAAGGTGGTTATAATGTGTTATCTACAGTATGACGTGCAACAGAATTTGTGTGAAACATTTTGGTAATTTGGGTGACAAGTCCAGTTTTAAGGAAAATCCCTGCCTGAGTTTGTCATAGGGTGCCAAGAGGGAGTTTAGACAGTGTTTAGTCCCTGCTCAGGCTGCCCATAAATAAATGAGGCTTCCATTTAATTCCATTTAATTCTTCCATATACTTTGTGACATGCTATCCATGTCCACTAACACCAGTTTCCTCCCTCAAACAATGCTGGTAACCCACTCTAGTTGCAGTCTCCTTTATAATCATGGTAATTCCCCAGATGTCCTCCATTAATACTGATACATCCTTATCAGAATTAAGGCTTCTGTCTACAAATAAAGCATACTGCGTGTATCCAATAACGTTAGGAGTTCAGCTGCCACCACTTGCTGCTCACGTGGTGTCTAATCACTTTCAGTTGCTTGCTTCATCCTTTGCAGCTCTGCATCTAACACTTTTGTCTTCCATTCCTTCCCAGGTGTGCAAAGACACCTGGCAAAACAGGCTGATGAGAATTATCCATGATTATTCTACTTTTAACAAGACAGTAATGATCTGCCTATGCTTAACAAACTTCAGTATTCAGATACTTGCCAGTTGCAAGCCTAAATTGTATTTGCCCCTTTTTATCTGGATCCTTAAATTAAAAGAGCTTAAAGTAACTGACACTGCAGAAGGGAAACCGTGTCAGAGAGCAAGCACTGCAGTTTAGATCCTTCAGCGACTGTGCTGTCATTCCCTAGACACAGAAGAGTCTTTAAGTCCGATTAAAGAGAAATTCTTCATTTCTGCACAGATCTTACATAATTCTGGCCTGAATGTTATGCAACACTTCCTTTATTACAATTAAAAAGTGGATTCAAAAACATCTCACAGTGGCAGGGGGACGTGGAGGGAGGTTGTACAATGAGCGGCCAGTTGAAGTAGTCCCCCCATGCAGCAGAAAGGTCCATGAAAATCTTAGCCACTGGGTGAAAATTCTTCCTGGTGGCATCTAGTCCTCTGGGTCCTTGCTGGGGCAGGGTCATGGGGGCATGGGGGGTTTCAGCGGGGTACCAATTGGAGTGTATGAAGTTTTCAGTGGGTTGCCAGTTGAAGTGGCCCCTTCTTGCAGTAGCAAGCCCCCAGAAATCTTGGCTGCCAAGGAATACTTCCCCCTGGCAGCAGCAAGCCCCTGAAAAAGTTTTTGGTGGCGGTCAGTTGAAGTAGCATGCAGCAGAAATGCCCTGAAAATCTTAGATACTGGGGAAGACTACCCTTGGGGGGCTCAGCTCCCTGGGCCCTCTTTGGGGAAGAGGGTATGGGGGGGTTTCTGTGGTAGGGCCAGTTGAAGTAGTCCCTGCATGTGGCAAAAAGGCCCTGAAATTCTTAGCTATCAGGGGAGGCTTTCCCACAACGGCAGCAAGCCCCCTGAGTGCTTGTTGGTGTGAGGAACATAGGGAGGTTTCAGTGGGGGGACAGTTAAAGTGGTCCCCCCATGTGGCAGAAAACCCCCAAAAATCTTAGCCTCCAGGGGATACTTTCCTCTGGCAGCAGCTAGCCCCCTGGGTCCTTGTTGAGGTGGTGGGTTGGGCTCGGGGGGGATTCAGTGGGGAACCTGTTGAAGTAGTCCCCCCATATGGCAGAAGGGCCCTGAAAATCTTAGGCACTGGGGAGCCTTCCCGCCACCTGGTGGGAGCAAGCCTCCAAAAATCCTGGCCCTCTGGTCAAACTTTCTCCTGGCAGCAGAAAGGCCCCAAAACTATTGTTTCTGGGGGGCCAGTTGAAGTAGTCCCCCCATGTGGCAGAAAGGCCCCCAGAATCATAGCTGATGGGGGAAATTTCCCCAGGCAGCAGCTGGCCCCCAGGTCCTTGTTGGGGCGGTGGGCATGGGGGAATTTCAGTGGGGGTCCAGTTGAAGTAGCCACCCCGTGCAGTAGAAAGGCCCCAAAAATCTTAGCCACCATGGGAGGCTTTCTCCCCGGCAGCTGCAAGCCCACAAAATTCTTACCTTACCTTGGAGCCCTAGCTGCATGCAAGCCAGGACGTGGTGCTGCCTGGCAGCATGGTCAGCACCAAATGTCAGGCCCTTCCTTTTATTGGGTTGGGGGCTACCCACATGACGTGGCTGAGTGCAGGAAAGACCCTGACTCTATGGCACCTGTGGGGGAGGAAGAGGGTGTGTGTGCACTAATGTAAACTGCTGATAACAAGTTTCTCGGCCTCTTATGCAAGCACGACCCTCACAACAGCCTTGTTGTCATGTGGTGCAGTGAGGCAGCGGCTGACGCCAGGCAGTGCAGGACAGAATACCAAGTGTAGAGACAGAACCACGAACTCCCTGCAGGGGCTATTTGTTATGGCTAGATGAACTCATAGGCTGTGGCCACACTTGGCCAAAACTTCAAAATGGCCACGCAAATGTCCATTTGGAAGATCACTAATGAAGTGCTGAATTAAATATTTATCCCCTCATTAGCATTAGGAAGCTTCTGGTTGTGGCACTTTGAAAGCGTCACTTTCGAACCCACATGGCTTGGCGCGGCTAGACGGGGGTCCTTTTCGAAAGGACCCTGCACATTTCGAAGTCACCTTATTCCTCTCAATTCAGTGCCTCATTAGTGATCTTCTAAATGGCCACTTGCATGGCCTTTTGAAGTTTTGCCCAAATGTGGCCACAGCCATAGTGTTAATAGCAAAGAAAGAAAGACATTTCTCAGAAACATGAGCCCACAGCCAAAGGCTTACCACTTCTGCTTTGAAATTCACGGTCTTCCTGTTACCTAATTCCTGTACACTTGGGCCGTGTCTACATGAGCCCCAAACTTTGAAATGGCCACGCAAATGGCCATTCCCATGAGCTCATGGGAATGAGGGGACCTCGAAGTAGATGGGGTCCTTTCGAAAAGGAGCCCCGTCTGGACGAGATGCGTGGCGGCAAGCCGCATCAATTTCGAAGTGCCGCGGCCACCCGCATGCTAATGAAGTGCTGAATATGCATTTCAGCGCTTCATTAGTAAACTTCAAAATGGCCATTTGCGTGGCCATTTCGAAGTTTGGAGCTTGTGTAGACTTAGCCTTGGAGAGCAGTGTCCAGAGCGGAGTACTGTGGTGAATTGTGGCTTACATATGGGACACCTCTAGAGGTGAATAAATTCAATTTTTAGACATGGCACTTGCACACTCACCTTTATTCAAACTTTTAAGTTCAAACTTGACGCTACACCCAACAGCTACCAACAATATTATTATATCGATTTTACTGTTCCCTAAATCGAGCTAATGGTATTTACAGTGAAGGTAGTCGTGGTAATATCACACTAACTGCCTTAAATTCAAAGTTATCTCATGGTGTATATGTAGCCTCCAACTCAAACGCTTTAATTAGATCAAATTAGAAGGGACAGGTAACCACCATCTAAGAATATTAAAGGAATTGGCACACAAAATTGCAAAACAAACAATTTCTAATTAAGCTGTAAACTTCGGTGTTGTGCTCTATGACAGGTGCTATATTAGCAATTCCCTGATTTTTCAGAAAAGGTGGGAAAGCGATTCACAAAACTATAGGCATGTTAGTTTGATCTCTCTTGTGTGCAAGGTCTTGGGGAGAGAAAGTAGGTCAGAACATGAGGCTAGAAGGAATAAAATCCATCATAATTTTACAAAAGAAAGACCATGCCAGACAAGTCTCATCAATTTCTGTGAGAAGAAAGCTGTTTTTTTCAGACAAAGGAAATATTGTAATCTAGCTGGATTTTGCTAAGTTTCATGGTGGAAATTGTTATTTAAATTGGAGAAAGTCAGAATTAGTATGAGAAATGAAAGGTGGATAAACAACTTGGTGTGTGGAGGGGTGGAGGGACTGAAATATGAACTGTAAGGCTGGAGAGAGGTTACAAGTGGAGTTCCCCAGGGATTAGTCTTGGATATAGGTGCTGAAAGTAGGTGTACTGCTGCATCCCCTGACTTGAAGTTTTCTGTTTGGGTCAATGGTTCTCAGAACCTCCACAGTATATTTTATTCTACTGCCCCTTCTCAAGGGCTCAATTTTATTTAATCTTTACGTTTATAATCTTGGCACAAAAAGTAGGATTGTGCTAATAAACTTGCAGATCACACAAAGATGGGAGGCAGCACAAATATGGGAGAGGCCCCCTGGTAATTAGAATAACAGAAATAGGATGCAATCAGGACCATATTAACATTTTGTGGGCCCAGCACCAAGCAGAGCTTTTGGGCTTCTGTGTTGTCATTGTGACAGAGAGATAGCCATGTTAGTCTGTTGTCTAGCAAAACAAAAAAAGCAGTCATGTACTACTTTAAAGATTAACAAAATAATTTATTAGGTGATGAGATTTCATGGGACAGATCCATTTCTTCAGATCGTAGCCTTACCAGAACAGACTCAATATACAAAGCACAGAGGTCCAAAAATTGTTATCAAAGTTGACAAACCAGAAAAGTTGTTAGCAAGGTTGGCAAATCAGAAGAGTAGAGAGGGGGTTGTGTCGAGTGGGGAAGCTAGGGGTTAGATAAAACATCAAAGTATGTAAAAGAGTCCTTATAATGGGTCAGGTAATTTTTGTCCCTGTTTAAATCATGTGTTAATGTGTTAAATTTTTATATGAATGTTAGTTCCGAACATTCTTTCTGTAGATGGCTATTAATGTCTCTTTTCTGCAGAACACAGACTCTCTGGTCTTTAACAGAATGACCCACTCCATTAAAGTGCTAGCTGACAGGTTTGCGTACATTTGGAGATTTTTGATGTCTGCTCTATGTCTATATGGGCACAGAGCGTACATCAAAAATATTAGGCCACCCTGCTTAGCCTCTTCTCCCTTGCTTTATGAAACCCTACACAGGAGCCATAAACCACAGCAAGGGAAAACTTCATTCAAAGACTCAGCAAGTGCAGAACGGTGGTGGAATGCACCATTGGCCATTTCAAAGCAAGGTTCAGATGCCTATTGAAATGTTCGGACCTTTATGAAACCAATGTCACCATGATTACAGAGTGAGTTATTTTGCATAACAATTGTGTTATCCAGGCAGGAGAATTCTGAGTCTGAGGCCATGAGCAGGGTTTAGTTGCAGCCACCCACATGGCCATTCACCAATGCAGCAGCAATCAGGGATGCTTAAAATATAGCTTCATGAAAGATCTGCTACTCACATGATAGTGATGTATTTCTCTCTTGTAATAACAACCAACTTCCAGTCACCAAACTGATTTATGCTCCCCGCCAAATGTGAACCAATAAATCCGACTGAGTCTTACATAGGAAGAATGCTTCTACTTGGTGGGAGGGTTAAGTTGCAGGAAGAAGAGTGGATGTGGAGGGAGGATTATTTTCCCAATTAAAGGGCACCTGTGCTTTCAGCCCTTTCCCCACCCAACTGGCTCGGGTGTCTCTGCTGCAAGTCCTCTGTGGACCTTTAGCCTCAGGCAGCTGTGCTTTCAGCCATCTCCTCTCCCACCTGGGTGACTGTGCTGTGAACCCTCTGTGGACCTTGGTGTATCAACAGGCAGCTGTGCTGGTTCCCCGCCATGATTTGTACATCCTACCACCCAAAAAAATCACACTGAGCTGCAAAGAATAATTTTATTTTGGGGGGAAGAGAGCTTTAAGAGGCAGAGAAAAGAAACATTGTCAAAGGTGGTGGAATAGCATTTTGCAGTGGCCCTGGGGGCTATAGTGGCAGGCTGTCCTTGCCCTCCCTCCCTGCATTTTGGGATGGGGGTGGGGGATGACCTGTCTTTGGAAAACTGCATTGGGAGCCACTCTGCAGCTCCAGCATAGAACACAAGACCTCGGTTTGTTCACTCACTGCCATTATGAGCTTTGCTGCATCGTCCCTCTGGTTTGCCACTTCCTCTCTATGGAAGTCAAGCATACTCTATCACCACTGCGCTGTACTCTGCCACCACTATGCTGTCTCCCTTTTCATGTCCCTGTTTTCTGCTTTAGACTGCTTCATATGCTGCAGGATCAGATCCTTCTTGGACCTTTTGTGCTTCCTCGCCTTGTCTTCCACACTGGGGATGCCAACTTGAAAGTGAAGGTCAAAATTGAGATACCATTCACATGAAGCATATTCCCATAAAATAAAGGGGTCTCTTTCTCTACTGTCAGGGAAAATTTCTTTTTGAAAGGGCGCTTAAGTCTTATTAAGGATGAGATTCAAAGCATGAATTGCACAGGCCATCATTTACCATCATTTATCCAGAACATTTCATTGTGGACTTGGTAAGCTATTGTCCACTTTCGAGGAGGAGTAGGGTTACAAAGAAGGGGAAGCTGTCCAGTGTCTTGGAGCAGGAGAAAAAGTTTTTTTGGCCATTCCTGGAGCAATCCTCCACAAGGAGCAAGGACGGCACAGCCAGGCAGCCACATCAGCAGGGGGTAGGGTGGTGAAGAGCTCTATTCCATCTGTATGGATGGCTGGGTACAGAGGGAAATGTTGGGACAAGGGGTTAGGAGGGGACCAGTCCTGGAGAGCCTGCCACCCACACAGAAGGAGGCGGGAGACAGAGCATCTGCCAGTCAAGTAGTGCAGCAATGTGCTTCAGGGAAAAGTAAAAGGACAAGATGCATTGCAAAAAAATCCAATCCTAATTCCCATATTTCTTTGGGTTGCCAAAGAAGACATCACCCTCCTAAAACTAACCAATATAGACAAAAAAAGAAACCTGAAAAATTTGCCAAAATGTTATATTTGCCAAAACTGTTATCTGGGTTGCCTGGCGTGGCAATGTGTACTATCACGGAAGCAGCAATAAGTCAGGCCTGCACTAAACCTTATGCAAAAAATACGAGACTGCCTGGATGAGGCCTTTGTTGAGATTTCAAAAAAGAAGAGTTGCTCCATCTCCAGAAATATTAGCAGTCTGTTCTGAGGGGCACAGATCCATAGAAAACCTATACCTATACCCATACCTATACATATGCCCACCTGCAACCAATTTCTAGCTTATAGAAAAAAATACTCACCAGAACTGCTTGGTCCCAGGAGCTCAGGGACTGGCACAGAGGCAACTGGTGTAGAGGTGACAGGCATGGGGAGTACCAGTTTCAGATCTAGGGTGAAGAGATCCAGGCTGTCAGAAAGAACTTCCTCACACCCATGCTGGTTGCCCCCATCTGCCTCCCCTTTAGTCTCTTGCTCCTGGCCCCACAAACTCCTCCTAGCTTACCCCTGACTCCAGAACAGCATCTCCACAACAGTCAAATTAAAGACTGGGAGATGACCTAGACCACCAGCTGGCTTCCTAGACTCTGTGATATGCTAACTGGAGTTCTTTCACTTTCAGCCGGCATTGCACAGAGTCCCGGGAGTGACTTCTGACAACCATCAACTGAGAGTCTTATCATATACATTCCACGTTTCTCTTGCACACCCAGAGTCTTCACACCACTAGTTCATCTCCCCAAACTGCAAGAAGATCCAGAACCTCCTGATGGTCCACCCTGGAGCTCTCTTGTAAGCCTGAGAACTACTAGGCAGGTCACTATCCTGAATGCTCATGATTTCAGGAGATGTCCACCAATGCGATGGCTACCAGTGTGGTGTGATGGTTATTTGTGTGATGCGATGCAATGGGTAAAAGACTTTTTTCATTGTGGGCAACCTTTATATTTCCAGGCCTGAGTGCTGATGAATTCAAATTCAAATTCAAATTCGCAGAATTCTTGTGACCTCCTGGAGAGCAGTGTAGAAGCAGAGAAGCAAGTAGCCATACCTGGCGGGTAACTGCATAACTTGGTGGGATACATACAAGCCGCTTCTGGAAGCTAATAAATTCAATGTTAAGTCACGGAGTGATGACATTGGTGTCAAGCTGTACTGGCTTCCGCCTTTCCCTTGGATTACATCAGTGACGTGGAGAGGGGGAACCTGCCGCTAGGCATCAGCTGGTTCTTTAAACTTACTTGCCCAGGCCTGCGCCCTGGAGAGGACACTCCGGCATCGCTTTCTGAGTGGTGACACAACACGGGAAGCAGCAGTTACCAGTATTAAGCCACTGCACTCGATTGGCGTAGAGCGAGGCGCCAGGGGTTGCTTCCGACGGTGGGAGAGGTCTTCGGATCTCATTGGGCAGCTACCGCCCGCCTCAAGCTGGGCAGCTCCCAGTCAAGTAGGTGCTACCTCACCACGGTCCAGTTGCTCCACTGGGTGTGTGGGGCTTAGGGAATCACCGACAGGTGGATCGTTAACCTTACACCAGGCAAAGCAAACAAGCAACAAAATAATCCAGCCTTCAGGCTGGGCACATGGAATGTAAGGATCATGACTCCGGGCCTTACGGAAGACCTACAGAGCATTAGTAACCCCCGGAAGACAGCAATCATTAACAATGAGCTGAGAAGACTGCGGATGGACATCGTGGCCCTCAAAGAAACAAGGCTATCATCCTCTGGATGTCTCAGGGAGAATGACTTTTCATTTTTCTGGCATGGGAAACCTCCAGAAGAGACCAGGAAACACAGTGTTGGCTTCGCAGTCAGAAACAGCCTATTTGGCTCAGTCATACCACCAAATGTGGGAACTGAGAGAATGCTGAAAATCCAGCTTCAAACACCAGTGGGCATGGTCAACATCTTCAGCATCTATGCGCCTACTTTAACTTCTGCCCAGGAAGTTAAGGACAAGTTCTATAATGAACTTAGCATTGCCATCAGTGAGGTACCTTCCCATGAGCCACTATTCATCCTTAGCGACTTCAACGCCAGAGATGGCAGCGACCGCCAGAGCTGGCCATCCTGTCTGGGACGGTTTGGAACAGGGAAAATGAATGAAAACAGACAGCACCTCCTTGAACTCTGCTCCCAACATGACCTCTGCATAACCAATACCTTCTTCAACGTCAAACCCCAGCACAAAGTTTCGTGGCAACACCCAAGATTGAAACATTGGCACCAGCTTGACCTCGTCCTCACCAAACACAGCCATTTAGGTAATGTCAGGGTGACTCGTAGCTACCACAGCACAGACTGTGACACTGACCATTTGCTCATGTGTAGTAAGGTGCACATCCAGCCACGAAGATTCTTTCGCTCCAAAAAGGAAGGGAGGCCGCGCATTGACACTGGCAAGACTTGTGACCCTTCAAAAGTATGCGAGTTTGTCCAAGCACTTGAAGAGGCCTTGCCCCTCCCGGACAACACTGATATCAGCAAGAGATGGGAGCAACTATGGGACACTATCTATAATACTGCAATATCTACCTTTCGGAAGAAGACAGTCAAGTCTGCTGATTGGTTTGAAGCCCACACTGAAGTGTTGACACCCCTGATTGAGAAGAAGAGACAGGCACCGGCTGCATACAGGTCCTCTCCCAGTGAGGTGAACCTGCAGGCACTCCGGTCTGCTTGGAGTCAAGTGCAGCAGGTTGCTCGGCAGTGTGCCAACGATTACTGGCTCCAACTCTGCTCCAAGATTCAGCAGGCTGCGGACACTGGTAACATGTGAGGAATGTACGATGGGATCAAGCAGGCCATTGGTCCATCACAAAGAAAGACTGCTCCACTTAAGTTGGCCACAGGCGAGGTCTTGAAGGACAGAACCAAGCAGATGGAATGCTGGGTGGAACACTACTCACAGTTGTACACCAGAGAGACTGTAGTTACAGAGAGAGCCCTGAATGCCATCGAGCCTCTGCCCACCATGACTGAACTCGATGCTGAGCCCACCTTGGAGGAACTCAGCGACACGCTAAAAGCACTCGCTCCTGGAAAAGCCCCAGGGAAAGACGGTATTCCCTCAGAAATCTTCAAATGCGCCAATGGTACCCTAGTTTCAGAGCTGCGTGGAATACTTTGCCAATGCTGGAGAGAAGGCAGTGTACCGCAAGATATGAGGGATGCTAACATTGTGACTATCTACAAGAATGAGGGTGACAAAAGCAATTGTAACAACTACCGCAACATCTCCCTTCTCAGTACCGTGGGGAAGCTATTTGCACGTGTTGTTCTGAAGAGGCTCAATGTTCTTGAGGAGAGAGTCTACCCTGAGTCTCAGTTTGGGTTCAGAGCTGAACGGTCCACCATAGACATGGTTTTCTCTGTTAGGCACTACAAGAAAAGTGGAGGGAGCAGAACAAACCTCTGTATATTGCCTTCATCGACCTAACCAAGGCATTTAACTTTGTCAGCAGAAAAGGTCTGTTTGCGATTCTGGCTAAAATCGGCTGTCCCCCAACTCTGCTAAGCATTATTAGTGCCTTCCATGAAGGCATGAAGGGGACCATCGTATATGACGGATCCACATCCGAACCCTTTGAGATTCTCAGCGGAGTGAAGCAGGTGTGTGTGCAGGCTCCAACGCTGTTTGGTATCTTCTTTGCAGTTTTGCTCAAATATGCCTTCGGAACTGCTACAGAGGGCATCTCTCTCCGCAGGAGAACGGATGGCAATCTCTTCAAACTGTCGAGGCTTAGAGCGAAGACCAGGGTGCTTACAAAGAGTCTAAGGGAGTTCCTTTTTGCTGACAATGCAGCTATTGCTGCTCACACTCAGCAGGAACTGCAGTCACTCATAACTCGCTTTGCGGATGCATGTATGGAATTTGGCCTCACAATCAGCTTAAAGAAGACCCAGGTGATGGGCCAGAACATGGGTAACTAGCCATTTATTGACATGCTAGACTACGAACTGGAAGTCATCCATGAGTTCATGTACCTAGGCTTGATGATCTCGGACAACTTGTCACTTGATGGCGAGATCAACAAGCACATTGGAAAAGCTGCCACAACGTTCTCCAGGCTGATGGAGAGAGTATGGGCTAACAATAAGCTCACTGTACACACCAAGGTGCAGGTCTACACAGCCTATGTTTTGAGCACATTGCTGTACGCCAGTGAAACATGGCCTTTGCGCTCAAAACAAGAGCAGCGGCTCAACACATTCCACATGTGCTGCCTTAGGCGCATACTTGGTATCTCATAGCAGGACAAGGTCCCCAATAGCGCAGTGCTTGAGAGGGCAGGCACCGCCTCCATGTTCACCCTTCTCAGACAGAGGCGTATGCGCTGGCTGGGCCATGTCTCACGCATGATGGATGGCCGAATACCAAAGGACCTCCTCTTTGGCGAACTGGCATCTGGAAAGAGGCCGAAAGGGTGACCTAAATTGCACTACAAGGACACGTGCAAGCGTGACATCAGCGCTCTCTCTATCAGTGTGAACACCTGGCATTCGCTCACCTCAGAGAGGAATGCCTGGAAACAGGGAGTGAAGGAAGCTCTTGTTATGTATGAAACTACCTTGGTGAAGGAAGCAGAAGACAGGAGAGCCCTCAGGAAGATCCGTGCCCATGATACCAGAGTGACATCTGCCTACTGCTGCTCACGGTGCGGAAAGGACTGCCACTCCCGCATTGGATTGCATAGCCACAGAAGACGCTGCTCGAATCAGTCCAACTGGGGCGCAAACCTATGATCCCTCAGGATCGAAGGATGCCTACTATGTACCAGATGTTCCCGAGTACATTAAAATAATGTATCAGTAACAGACACTATTGCCATATGTAATAGTAAGTGAAACTATTGTCTAATCACTTTCCTTTTCTTTGCTAAACTGTGGCTGCCATCAAAATACAAATAATACTACAGCTGTACTTACTGTGCTCAAAAACCAACATGGCATCATCCACAATCCAAAAGGAAAACCTCCAACTGTCAGCAGTAAAAAAAGGGGCTGGACAAATATCTGTAACACCGACAGACCGCTGGAATCCCTGCACTCACATAAAAAATGATGTTTATTTCCATATCTCAGATAATACTAAATGAATCCAGAGCATCTGCTTGGGTTTCACATACACTAGTTGAATAATTATGGGTATGTGTTCTAGATTACATCATGTGTTCATACAGGGAAATGAAATCTGACCAGATGCTGAAACCATATGGTACCACATGGTAGAGCAAGAACTAAAAACTGGTATTCATAGGGTACAGCTGTTCATAATATGAAATCTTTGTAATAGATAATCTTATGACATTATGACATCTGGTTCTTTTTTGTTCATTTTGAGTTTTCAGAGAGCTATCATATTTATTTCTAGCTGAGGTATTTTTTTGTTTTTTTACAAACATTTTGTTATACATACTCATTAAGAGACTCTTGCCCTTCTATTCTCCTCCTTGGCTGTGTGTTGGAAGAAGAGTGATTTCAAAATTGAGGCCCCTTTTGAAGGAATCTTGGCTACACACCTATTTTTAGTTTGAAATAAACACTTCCAGAATATTCATATCAGCACCTCATTTGCATTTTGAACAGACATAATTTACATACCCCTTCTGAAAGGGAGGGGTAGTGTAGCCACAGCCATAGTGGTGCTATACTTAGCTTTCCCTTCCACACCTTAAATCTAATAAATATCCCAGAATAGATCAAGCTTATGTAGAAACATGCAAATCTTTTTGTAATGATCTTGCTAGGCATTTCTTTGTATAGGAATATGTTTGGAAATACATGGCTTTTCTACAAATATTGGAAATACTCGGTTATACACAAAACATTCCAGGTTTTAATTAATTTTTGCATTTCTAATAAAGCAGTTTATTGTATTTTAAAACTGCTTGCAGCTAGATGAGGCGGCTGGCTTACAATGGTATAAATACCCTTCTAATATAAAACTGGCACCTTGCATTGGCATGCAAATGTTTTAGCATTATACAAATAGCTCCTCTTACAGTGTCAGTTATATTTTGGAATTAAAAGATGTAAAGACCAACAAAATCTGCCATATAAGGCAGTCATCCCTTAAAGGCACTTGGTACAGCATTTGAAAATCCCACAACCCACGGGATGCAGTTGGTTAATAATGCACAGATTGTAATATATTCCTTAAAGAGGTACTAAAAGGATTTTAAGCTCCAGGATATTTTATTGATCATCTCTTTAACTGTCATTTGATTCAGAACCTGAAATCCTATATTGTCCAATATGATTTTCTGCCTCAACAGTATTGTACCACTTTGAGCACACTGTAAGAGGATGGGTAATATTCACCAAGGTTCATATGGTACACATAAATACAAAATCTTTCATTAAATTAGGATTCAAGGGAGATCTGGTAATCAAAGCAAATTTACCTGGTAAAATAGTACGCAAGTTCCCTTCATATAGCATATTAGCTATGTTGTTCATACAGTTAATATTAGAACTTCATTGTAATATACAAGTTACCATTTTCTTTATTTTACTATCTGAAAGTTACATAGAAGCTACCTTTTCATCACAATTTAAACAGTCAGTGTTTTAACGGTACTCCATACAGTCACTATCATTTTCAATTTGAATGATCTGGGGAAAACTGGTATTTCCAAATACATCCATGTGGTAACTATTATCAAATGATACACTAATTTGAACCACTGGGTAACCACGTGCATTTCTGAATATGTATACTATAATATGCATATTATTCATATAAGTTGAATGTATATTATGTAAGTAAAGAACACTTAATAAATTATTAACTAATGTATTATGCCTAAAGACAATTGTACTAGCCACTACACAAATGGATCAGCCATCCCTACCCTGAAAAGCTTACCATCTGAAATAGCAAGGCACACACTGGGTGGGGGAAAGTGACATAATCACAGCTATGTTGATAACTAGGTTTTTACTTTGCTTCCAGTTCCTACCTGCGCCCCCCGAAAGAGTCACATTAAGCTGAAACTTTTTTTCACAAGCTGAAATTTATGTTTCATTTGATCAGCAACTAAGGCTGTGGCCACACTTGGCCAAACCTTTGAAATGGCCATGCTAATGGCCAAATGGAAGAATACTAATGAGGCACTGAACTGAATATTCAGTGCCTCATTAGCATTCACCTGCTTCTGGCTGTGGCACTTCGAAAATGCTGCTTTTGAACGTGCATGGCTCAGCGCGGTTACACGGGGGTCCTTTTCAAAAGGACCCTGCACATTTTGAAATCCCCTTATTCCCCTCAGCTGAGAGGATTAAGGGAATTTTGAAATGTGTGGGATCCTTTTGAAAAGGACCCCTGTGTAGCTGTGCTGAGCTGCACACATTCGAAAGCAGCTTTCAAAGCGCTGAGGCCAGAATCATGCGAATGCTAATGAGGCGCTGAATATTCAATTCAGTGCCTCATTAGTATTCTTTGATTTGGCCATTAGCATGGCCATTTCGAAGGTTTGGCCGAGTGTGGCAACAGCCTAAATGTTTGCATTTGATTATGTACTTTTTACTATTTTATTTTGATGAAATTGGGGGAAGTGTGAAAAGAAAGGTTGTTTAGGATCCCGTATGCTACTTAAACCTTTTTCAACAATTTTAGAGGTATTTCAGGTGAAATTGACCAAATTCATGAAATGTTTTGATCAGTTTAAAACCAGAAAAGAAATGGCTGATTATCTTTTCCCGGCTGTACATATAACACAGAGTGTTCAATTGTGGTGGCCCTAAAAACCATGTACGTTCCATATTTTATTTATTTATTTAGGTCTGTTTAGCTGTGTCTACACCAGGCAGGAATCTGAGAGTGTGCCACAAGCAGGGCCAGCATAAACTCCCCCATGCTGGACTGCCCCTGCTCAAAGCTCCAGCCAGTGCCCACACCCTCCAGATACGATGGCAGCATGGGAGGACCGCCCCCTTTCCCCACTGGAGACCTCAAACAATGTGTTAGAAGGTTTGCAGTACCTGGGCAAGGGGCATGCCAGGAAGGGACCCTCCTGGACCGAGGGGGAGCTGAAGGATCTCCTCGTTCTATAGGGGTAGGAGGAGGCCTCTCAGCAGACCAGTGCCCACCAGCACAACATGGAGGCCCATGACAGGCTATCCAGGGGGCTTGCTGACTGAGGCCACCCCAGCCACACCAGGGGCAGCGTCTGGATAAAGGTGAAAGAACTGAGGCAGGCTTACCGCAAAACCTGCAATGCTTCCAGCCAGTCAGGGGCATGGCCTACCCACTGCAGGGAGCTGCATAGTATCCAGGGGCCAAGGGAGGTGGCTGCCTCAGAGTACCTGGTAGACAACATCATCCCCCGCAGAAAAGGACACAGATGAGGAAATGGGCCCCTCCAGCACCACCAGCCCCTTGTGGGTGGACTGGCCCACTGAGACTGAGAGTGATGATGAGGGCTCAAGTGATGGGCCCCTCGTCATTGGCATTCCTTCCAGAATGACCAGCCAAACCTCATCCACCCAGGCCTCACCTGAGCACCTGGCGGTTGGAGCCAGTAGGTCAGTAGGTTCAGGATGATCAGGATGTCACATAGCCTGGCCCCCCTCCCCCCACCCCAGGAACAGCTCCACAGCCCACGTGCCCACAGAAGGAAGGGTCCGCCAACTAGGCAGTCATGAGAGAAATGACTAGCACTCTTCAGGACTGGCTGGCGATGGAGCAGGAGGTGTGAGCGTGGTTGGACAGCAGCTTGGGCAACCTAGCACAGGCCGTGGCCACAAGACTTGCCCAAACTCCCACCCCACTCACCAGCCCCACCCCTTGCAGCTGCACCCCCACAGTTGCCCCTCCTGCAGCTGCCTCCCCTGGCAGCCACCCTTCTTAGGGCATCCACCACATGGCAGACCTGTCCCCGGCCACCACCCATATTGAGCTGGGTTGGTGGCTCCTGGCTGGGGCGGGTGCACCTGCCCCAGCACCAGCAGCTACCCTCACACACCCCATGGAGAACGAGCCCATGGCATCCCACTCAGCCCCTACCTCTGTGTAGTCCCATCCCCATCCCAGCCCTGAAGGGAACTCCAGACCCAGGGAAGGAGAGGCAGCCATGGCCACTGGCACTGGAGGATGGGGGCGACCCAGTGGTAGAAGTCTTCAAATATTCACCAGGTCATGCAAAAGTTCCTCAGCTACTGCTCATCGTCCCAGTCCCCCAGCACTAGTTGGGCCCACCACTCAGTGCTCATGGCAAAGGCCCATTGGTGCTGGATGGGGGTGGGGGTGGGGGAGAGGCCCATGTAAGCAGCTCAGCTATGCTGCTTAAAGGTGACGGTGAGCAACATGGTCAGCAAGCTACCACAGTGGTGAGAAGCTTCTCCTGGGACAGTGTCTGGCAAGACATGTTCCCCTGCTTGTCTCCAGTGTGTGTGGTCTGCCCTGCTATCTGCAGCCTGGCAGCCTTGAGCACGTGCAGGGTGTGGGTGTTGGGAGGGGCCCCTTAAGGGAGCAGCTGGCTGTGAGCGCCCCCTGCCTACGTCATATCCTAGCCCCCTACTTCGAAATAGTGGCTGTTGCCATGTAGACACTTCCCTCTGAAGTACAGGGACACTGCTCTTTGTGTGTCGGTGCTCAGCTTTGAGTTATTTTGTAGAGTAGACACAGCCTTTCTGTCAGAGGGAATAAGCTGAAAGGGAAGGGAAGGAAGAGTAAGAGGAGCAAGATCCAGCAAAGAGTATAAGGCACGAGTGAAGCTGAAGTTGGGAGTGGGAGCGCCGAAGTGGCACATGGCACAAAGTATAGTCCAAATCTGTTGGAAGTTCTCTGAAGAGATTTCCACCCTTCAATAAAACGTGCACCTGGCCCACGTCAGCTGACTGGCTGATTGACTATGGAATCATGGTGTAACTGCTCTGGCTTGGGCTGGGGCACAGGCACTGGGACCCTTCCTCCTTTGCAGTGTCTCTTAGCCTCAGCTTCAGTCACAGCTTGCACGTCTACCCAGCGTTTCATAGCCTCATAATCTGAGTCAGCTGTCCTGAGCTGTCTGTGTGCATAGGAACTAAACACTCATATACCCTTTCGGTCTGAAGGCTCCGGCTTTGACTGTTTCTTCTCCTTCCAGCTGCAGTCTCTAGCTGGTTCCTCTCTGTAGTTTCTCTCCAATGCTACATGAGCTGCCTCTACGCAAGCCTGTTCTTTTGAAATGGCAGACCTCACTTCGAAGTAGCACGTCGCATCTACACGTGCCGCGTGCTCTTTCAAAGACGAAATCGACGTTAGTCATTGCACAAATTGAAACTGCTCTTCCAAGCAGAACAGGAAGAGGTCTCTTTTTGAAAAAGGATGTGTGTAGACACTCCACATCCCGCTTTTTCCAAAGAGCAAGGTCTGCCCTTGTGGCGATCAGCTGTTAGGCACAGACTTGCTGCCCAGCCTCTGCGGGGCTCTATGGTCTGTGTGTGCAGCGACTCTTAAAGCCACACAGACCAGGAAACCACGTTGCAGGAAGCTGAGAGTGTCCAGGCAGAAGCTGCTACACATGCTGCCCCTGCCTGCCTCAGTACGACCCTGAGCAGACACCTGCTCATGATGGCCATCAGCCAGGCATGAGAGGAGCCCCAGTTCCCACCCCCAAACACATCCAAGACTCCACAGATCCAGCTAGCAGGGGAAAAAGCACACTCCCTCCTGGACTGAGCACGAGCTCTAGGACCTGCTAGGGCTTTGGCAGGAGGAGGGGGTGCTCTGGGTGATGGGGAGCAAGTGGTGGAATTCAGCCACTTTCACCCAATTGGCTAAGGGCCTGACTACCTGGGGCCACACTGTCTGCACTCCTGACCAGATCAGGAGTATGGTGAAGGAGCTGCAGCAGGGTTATGCCCAGGCTTGGGACTTGGACAGCTGATTGGGGGCCACCACTGCTTCCTGCCCCTATAACAGGGAGCTCAGGAGCATGCTGGGCCCCCAGGACACCTCATCCCTTCTGGACACGTTGGCCAAGGAGTCCCAACCAGGAGAGGGGCAGGAGCCAGGACCAGTAGCCACCCCAACACCACCGGGGCCAGACACGGAGCCAACCTTGGCCAGGGACTGGTCCAGCAAAAAGGGGGATCTGGTCATAGACCTCCTCTCCCACACCACCACCCACGTATCAGCCAGACATCCATCCCCCTACCTTGGCAGTAGACTCTCAGCTACCTAACCAACAGGGCACACACCCCGGATCATGGGGTGGGGGCACCATGCATGTGTGGAGGCTTCTCACACCCCCAGCAGACCCCGGCCCATGAGGACCCAGCTGGCTCATGACCCTGGGACAGTGGCACAGCCACCATTGCCCATCAGCAACCACTCGCATGGACAGCACCATGCCCTGCCCCTAGGGGAAGGAGTGGGGGAGTGGACCACACAAAGGGGGCGCCCACAGGGCCAACACACCCATGGATGGGGGACAGGAGATGAGGACCTGGCACCCACAGAGGGGTTGGGGGGCAAGGGACACAGGCCAGGGGTCTGTACTCATGGCCTGTTCCTCTCTTCCCCACTGTTTCTGTTGCCGCACCATCCGAGGGCTGGGAGAGCCTTGCCCAGTCCATGGTACTGGACAGA
The DNA here is from genome assembly GCF_033958435.1 of Carettochelys insculpta. Lineage (NCBI taxonomy): Eukaryota > Metazoa > Chordata > Testudines > Carettochelyidae > Carettochelys > Carettochelys insculpta. Next base: position 140,273,494 of record NC_134138.1, on the reverse strand, counting down.
TCCTGGAGCTGTAGAATGATGACCAGCCAGGGCTGCCACCAGTGCCAGGATGAGCCTAGCTGTGGCAGAGCCAGAGGCGGCCGGCAGGGGTCCCCCACCTTGCTGCCTCCATCCAGCACCAAGTGGAGCTGGCCGAGTGCCAGCTCCTCTTTGAGGATAAGGAGGCTGCCTGGCACTGCGCAGCCTGGGGGAAGTTCTTGGCCAGCTTCCGGGATGTGGTGGCCACCTAATGGAAGCACCTTGCTCAGCTGCCCACTTCCTCTGCCCCACCAGGAGAGGACCCCGCTGGCCCCAGGCCAATCCCCGGTCCTACCTCCCCGTACTGCCCCCTCCCTCTCTCAGCCCCGCCGGGGACTCCAGAGGAGGAGTAGGGGGTGGGCCTCAGGGCCGGCACGGGTTGCTCTCCTCCACCCTTGCCCTGAAGTGATGGTCCACTGGGCAGGACACTTGGGTCCCACTCTCCCTGGAAATAATTAGTCCCTTCTACTGTAAATAGCTGTTCCATTAAGTTTAGTAATAAGTATTACACATGTAGATTTTGCAGTTAACGATACACTAGTTTATTTTTTTCCACACTCCCTGTGTGCTGTGTGCTCAGTGGGAGGGAGTGTGTGGGAGGTGGGGGGAAGTGTGCAGGAGACCCACCGGGGGTGGCCAGAGAGGCGCTCGCAGGTGCTCCTGGTCAAAGTACTAGTGCAGGGCCTCCTGGATGCAGATCCCATCCTGGTGGGCCTGACGGCTGGGTGAGGGGTGGGTGGCAGTTGGCTGAGGGTAGCCCATGCTGGCCTCGACTGCCCACCCCTGCACGAAGGCCTCCCTTTACTCTCCATGATATTGTGGAGCGCACAGCAGGTGCCCATGACCTGGGGTCCATTGACAATGCTGACATCCAGGCAGGCAAGGAGACAGCACCACTGCCCTTCAAGTGGCTGAAGGTGTGCTCAGCCACCTGGCAGGCATGGTTGAGCTGCATGTTGCCACCCTCCTGGCTGGGGGGTGGGGTGGCTGCATGAGCCAGGGCTGGAACAGGTATGCAACGTCAGCCACCAGTCAGAGGGGCAAGGTGGTGTCTGCCAGCAGGATCTCCCTCTGGGGGATGTAGGTCACTGCCTGTTGGCGGCACAAACCCGAGTTCCGGAAGACCCATGCTTCATGGGTGCACCTGGGCCAGCCCACATATATGTCCTGGAACTGGCCCAGCTGTTCACCATGGTCTGCAGGAGCACAGAATGTTAGCCCTTCCTGTGTATGTATTGTCCTCCACTGTGCTTTGGGGCACAGATAGGTATGTGGGCCCTGTCGAGGGCCCCAAAGCAATTCTGGAACCCCATTATAGCAAAGCCCATGGTGGCCACATCCAGGTCCCTGATCTGGCCAACTCTCTGGAGGGTCATGGTGTTTAAAGCATGGACCACCTGTGGTTGGTGGACATAGGCACCCATGACGGTGTGTGAGGTGTGCCCCCCCAGCCCCCTCCTGGGTCCTACCCCAGCCTCCACCCCAGCCCCACCTCAGCCCCGCCCATGGGCCCTCCACCTCCCAGTGGGTGCATGCCTGGCCATCCTTATTTCCATCACAATGGCTCCAACTGTGGCCTTGCCCACACCAAATTGGTGTCCCAAGGAGTGGTAGTTTTCTTGAGTGGCCAGCTTCCAAACAACTATCACAACCCTCTTCTCCACAGGGAGGGCACACCACATCCAGGTGTCATGGTCAGTCAGGGCCAGGGCCAGCCACTGGTACAGCTCCAGGAAGGTCTGCCGCCTCATCTGGACATTCTGGAGCCATTGGTCATCGTCCCATTCCCCCATGCCCAGTGACTCCCACCCCTTGGAGTTGTTGGGGTAGCTCCAGAGCCAGTGGAGTGCCCGGAGGGGGGCGCCCAGAGGACCCTCTGATCAGGGTGTCTCCTGCTCTGTGGGGGGCCCTTCCAGGATCTGCAGGGCAGCCACCAGTGCTGTGGCCAGCAGGGTGCCCATTCCACTGGTAGCAGCCATATGGGTTTCAAGCTGCTGCTACTCCATGTCTGTTTCTGCAGGCACTGTGTCTGCAGGGCTTGTGGCAGATCTGCAGGGCTTGTGGCGTATCTGCAGGCCATAGGTGTTGGGGAGGGGCCCTTTAAAGGAGCAGCTTGCTGCAGCCCTGGGAGGGCTTGGCCACCGTGCACCCCCATCCACAGCATTTCCTGGCTCTTTCTTTCAAAAGAGGGTGTTGGTGAATGTAGATGGTCTCTTTCAACATCCTGGATGACCCCTGTCCACATGGCATGTGGCCCTTTCGCCGGCACTCATCAGTGGCACCAGCCCCAGCCTGTGTGTAGATGGTCCCCTTCAAAAGGCTGTCTTTCAACCACTCTCTTTTGAAGGGCGGCCTTCTGAGTGAGTGCTCTAGTGTAGATGTAGCTATAGTGTGTAGGGGAAAGACCCTTTTGCACCATAGTGCCTGGAGTTGGGTGGGTCAAGTGGGATGTTGGAGGGTGTAAGCTATTCTGTGCCTATAATTTACCATACCCACCACTATATTTATGACAAAGAATAGAGTGAGCATGGAAAGTTTGCTGCCTATTTTAAGGCCCTCTATTGGCAGCTGGAAAGTAGTAATGCATGTTGGTACTACTTCCCCCCTAATGATCTAAGTCCATTTTATGGATAAAAATAATTTAATCTTTTGGTGAAATGCAGCTGTATCTAGTGTAGAGTGCAATAGTTGCCCAAGTGTAACACTGTATAAGCAAAAAGCTATAAATCAAATATATATATTATGCCTAGTTGTAACTGCAAGGAGAAATTCATGAAGTATTAATTAGTTAGGTTATGGCTTCACTATAGTTGCTATTTTGGGAAGCAAAATTTATCCTGAAATAGCAGCTCTGAGGCTCAACACAGCACTTGAAATAGCCATGCTATTTCATGTAGAGTATTCCACTTCTGCTACCCCTTGTAGCAGAAACCTGTCAGTAGCCCCTTATTTCAAACGTCAGCACTGTGTGGATGGCACCTAGTTTGAAATAAGGTAACCCAAAATAATTTACTCAAATTGCACAAAGCAAATTGTGTAAGTTATTTTGAGTTACAGCTACATTGTAGCCATAGCCTTAGAGTTTTGGCAGGAGACCAGGGATTTACAAATATTGTAAAACATGTCATGAGATTTTTCATAACTGTGTGTTGGTAAGATCTGGATTTCTGATTTTCTTCTGGGTGGCAGCAGCTTCAAGAATACAGCGTCTTCTAATGTCTTGGATAGGGTTTTGGTTCAGTACTGACTCCATGTGCAAGGGTACTTCCTACACAGTAAACCCCATTTCTGGAAGTATTCTGAGTTTGTCTTAATGATCTGCTATATACTCTGTTTAAAAACTAGACAAGACCATGATGCTTGTGAGATTAGATTATTATAGATGCAAACAATATGAGCCTGATTTTCAAATATATTTGCATACATATAATTCTGTGTATCTTGTCTCAAAGTCAAATAACCTTGATTGCAATTACAGATCAGTTATCTGCATAGGGATATGGCTAGTTAAGTGCCTAACTTGCTCTGGGTGCATGAGCTGTCATGACAGCTGGAGAAGCAAATTAGTTATGGACATCTTGCAAAATCTGGCCTGAAGTTTCAAGAAACGGTTCACTGCTGGAAAAGCAGTGAAATGTTAAAATAATTCAGTTGATTTTTATTCACCTCCTATGCTAATAAAACTCCTGGGGTTACCATGAATAAAGGCAATATTTATTAAGGAAGGGAAGTCATAGCTGTCTCTTACACATCACTTGGCATTCTGTCTGCCATTTCTGGTCTTGCGTTTCAGTTGCCGTGGCAGCAATTCAAAGGAATATTCTGGACTGAAGAATTCTTGCTACTTATTCAGGACATACAGAAAGCTTATGTACCCTAAAAAATTACTGCATCCTACAGTGAAGGTTTTTAAGAATTGCTTAAAACAGCACACTTTGAGCTGTTGACACACATGAAAGAAGCTTGTGTTAGAAATTTCTGTTTATCTTTTGTTTGTTTAAAGCATTTCTGGACAGTCATATTTCAGGTAAAAACTTCCCATTAAGGGACACACTATTGGGGAAAAATCAAATTTCCCTTTGTTCATATTTGGTAGTTTTTTTCACTGAGAATTCTCATCTCCACCAAATGTGAATTGCAGTGTTACAGTACCTACTGTTTTGATTTCTTGGTGGCAGATATATGTCCTGAGAAATCAATTTTGCGCTTTATGTGGTTATTTATGTCTATACAGAGTGAATGCAAACGGGATATAAATCACTTCCAAATCAAAATGCCTCATTCTCTTACACCAGTGATAGCATTTTACTCCCAATTTATCCAGCTTTTACTCAGATGTTGATGTGTAGATAAGGTATGTGGCAGTATTCAATCAAGCCCATTATCACATAAATAAACCAAGTAGCCCGCTTTTAACATTACATTTAAAGTTCTATAGTGTACTCCCTATAACAGTTGTAATTGTTTCTAGGCACCATAATTTGTGGTGGTGACTCAGAAGCATTTCACCTACTTTTAAAAAAGGTGCTGTGGTCAGATTGTTGCATCATAAGTTGTAGGGTAACCCTTTTAATGGGTTTTCTGTAAACTCTGTTTTTCCAGCTCATGTAGTACTAAATGTTTTGTGAGTTTTTTTTTTTATTCAAAAAAGTTTATTTGCTGAAAAATGTGGTTTGGGACAATGTAAAATTATTTTTACATTTAACATTAATTTGTTGAAGGGTATGTGGCTAACATTTTTTTTCTAAGACTTAGATGCCTATCACAAACGTTTATTTTATTTATTTATTTGTTTATTTATTTATTTATTCTAAGTTTTTCCAGCCAAGAGGTTCTGGCAGACCTTCTAGAAGGTGGGAGACTCAGGTTTAAAGAAATCCTTCTGCATATTGTATAGGCAGGGGTCAAACAAATAAGTTTAATTTAATCAAAACTTGACTTCTTTGATTCATCCAGGTTTTTCACATTTTTTGGATTCAGTTCTTTTATGTTTTTTTTTTTAGAACTACCAAATTGAAAAAAAAATAAATAAATGTCAGTCATTCACTCAGCATAAGACCATGTAAGGAGACTGTGTCTCAACTTCAGAACTCCTGTGATTAGGATGGAGATTGGAGGCCACATAACAAAAACAGAATAGAGGAATGTAACAGTTGTAACAAAGTACCTGAAAGAAATTGCATTCTTTTTGTCATGCAGAAAAACAGGAAAAAAGTGCTCTTGGCAGCTGTTACAAATTTATCTAGTAGCTGCGTCAAAGCTGTCTGATCCCTGTCTTAGGACCCATTTTTAGTAATAGCGGCTGCATCCTTGCCAAGGGCGCTAATACAAGGTTGGACAATTTTTCTGATTGTTCCTCTCAGGTTTACAACTCTCTGATCTACATTAACCAATTAAATTTCACATAGTCTCCAAACACTTGCAGGCATTGCATTGCATTGCTCAAGCATACTCAGCTGTTATGCAGGCTCAAAAAATTACTACTGTACTGACATCTTTGATGTTATTGTTTTTCTGAGTCACTCAGTGTCTACCTTCTAGAAAAAAAATGTTTCCAGCACTATTGGAGCACTTAGCCCTTATTAACTGATACAAAGAGCAGGCTGTTTACAACATAAAGAGCCTAATGAGGCCCATGTTGTGTATTTTGAGTAACACTGGGCAGTCTGCAATACTCAGAGTCCATAAGCAGATATGATTGTGGTGTAAGTGTGAGTCTTGATCAGATATGGGGATAAAAATTATCATGGAAAGAAGCCTGAGGTGACCAGCAACTCTTAGTGACTTTATGTTTATGTTTGGAAAGTCTGATTGAACACTGAAGCAACAGCTGAATCTCTTAAAATGTGTTTGCTACTTGCAAAATCATAAATTCCTATTGTCTCTGCTCTGAAAATATTCTTGTTTCATAACTACTAAATCATGCAACCACAATAATTTTCTGTGCTCATAATGAGGACCTAATAGGAAGGAAAAAGGAAATGAACAGACCTATTGTTAAAATGACTTCTTTCCTTCCTTCCCAGAGAAGGTGTATTAGAATGTTTTGATATTAACTATATGACAATATGCTGACGAAAGCTGACATAAAATGACAGTGGGAGCTGTAAGCAGCTGCATCTGCCAATGTTCCAGTAAATATAAAGTTTGGCGGCTCTCCAGGGACTTACCCTGGCAAACTGCATCAGGCCCACAGGCTACTTATTGGCCAACCCAGTCTTGCTGATGAGAGTGTTCTACTTCTGTATTTCTCCGGTACATGTCTTGGGTCTGTTTATTTGTAACATACCAGGTGATTGCAGCTTCTGTGGTGACTCACTTCAGGCGAAGTTGTTTTTGATCAGTTAGGTATGCAAAATTGCTGTAGTCATGCTTGTCTCCAAGATAGTAAAGGGACAAGGTGGGTAAGGCAGCATCTTTAATTGGGCCAACTTCCGCTGGTGAGAGAGACAACCTTTCACCTTTACACACTGATCAATAAAAGAACCCTGTAGACACTACATTACTGAATGTGAAGCCCATGTATGCTGTGAAATCATTAATGTGTAACAGATTTTCTTTGTCTTGTTTCTCTTAAAGGACAGATCCCTTCCTGTTTTAAAAACTGCAGTTGCATCATAAGCTTTGTAACTTCTTCTACCTAGTGACAGAGAGGTAGCCATGTTTGTCTGTATTCTAACAAAACAAATCAGCAGTCATGTAGCAGTTCAAAGACTAGCTAAACAATTTATTAGAGGAGTTTTCGTGGGACAGACACACTTCTTCAGATCTATAGCATTTCCCGTACAGACTGACCGTTATATAGCTTGCAGGTCCAAGGAAAAAAACAAAAGAAATAAAAAGTGACAAATCAGATGAGTGGAACTTAAGTGGGGTTGATTCAGGACCATAACTAGCTCAGTCAGGTCAAATCCTGAAAATTGCTGATCATATCCTGTGACAGTGTTCAGTACCATGCAGTATCAAGCTCCATATCCTGGTTTTTTATGTTAAATTACTCATAATCTGAGGCTTAACTAGGAATTCCTGAGAAACTGTCATTAAAGAGTTTCCAAGTGAATTTTTACATCAATGACTACAAAAATGTTGGTGTGAGGTAACATATTTCAACGACCATGGAGTCTTCCTAGGAGTACTTTTCTACTGCTGATAATTCAGAAAAGATGTAAGTGATAAACACTGATTAAGATCATCCTGATGACCATTGCAATAGGGTACCTTGGTATCGTTGACTAGTGTACTCTGTACATAATTCAGTTTGAAACAGTTTATAAATTCAACAGTGAGGATATAAAACATTACAAAAAAGTTAGATATGAAAATAAATGTAAGTGGAGAAATTAAGCTTTTTAAACTGAAAAAAGATTGTCAGTAAGAATGCCAGCACGAGAAATATTTCATCAGAAGTAGTGACACTTAGCTAGATGTGAAAGTATCATATCCAGTAAAAATGGCATTGTACTGTATTATATATGCCAAAGGCCCACAAATTAAAACTATGCTATACATTATTTAAAAAAGCAATTTAAAAAAAGAGCTATACCAAAGGGTAAATTTAAAATGTTAATGTTGTGCGATAAACTAGCAAGAGTAAAGAAATGAACATTTTAGACATATGACTACTCTCCCAATGTACTGCCATACAAGGTCCATTATCCTGTGAAGACTTCACTCTCATGAGGTGACAAATGCTCTCACTTCCAAGAGATTTCTATGGCTGAGAACACTGTGCATCTCACAAACATACTAATGTCCTGTGCTAATAGTTTATTCTGCATGCAGTTTTTGATGAGTGAAATTTTCCATGACCTTGCAAGTTCACATTATACACAAAACAACAAGCTGTAGTAAGACTAAGTAAAAAGGTTATTAAATTTTCACTAATGCAGATTACACCCATGTTGAACATTGATGTGAAAATGGACAGATCCAATCTTTATAACTTATTTCACTTTTCTCATTGACATGCAAGACTTCCCCATAATCTTTCAGACCAAATTCAACTTGCCAAAAAATCTGTCGATAAAAACCCCATGAATTTCAGATTTGAAAAGCTTATGCTTTACTTTTTTATAATTGCTAATGAAACTTAAAACTCACTTGCTCATAACAGGAAGCAATAACTAAAATACAGGAAGGCTCATCCCAGAGATTTGCTTCTGGGAATAAGTAATTGATGTAAAAGTTTACAGATGAAGATAATTTGTTTTCATAAAATATTTGCCCATTCATTCATTCATAGACTCATAGAATTCTATGGCTGGAAGGGACCTCAGGAGGTCATCTAGTTCAGCCCTCTGCCTAAAGCAGGATCAACCCCAACTAAATCATTCCAGCCCTGACTATGTCAAGCTGGAACTTAAAAAGCCTCGAGGGATGGAGATTTTATCACCTCTCTCCATAGTGCATTCCAGTGGCTCACCACTCTCCTGGTGAAATAGTTTTTCCTAATATCCAACCTATACCTCCCTCACTGTAATGGTTCTACCATCTGTCACTACTGAGCACAGCTTCTGTCCATCCTCTTTTGAGCCTCCCTTCAGGAAGTTGAAGGCTGCTATCTAAGGCCGTGTTTACATGTGCCCCAAACTTCGAAATGGCCATGCAAATGGCCATTTCGAAGTTTACTAATGAAGCGCTGAAATGCATATTCAGCGCTTCATTAGCATGCGGGCTGCTGCAGCACTTTAAAATTGATGCGCCTTGCCGCCGCGCGGCGCGTCCAGACGGGGCTCCTTTTCGAAAGGACACCGCCTACTTCGAAGTCCCCTTATTCCTATAAGCAGATGGGAATAAGGGGACTTCGAAGTAGGCGGGGTCCTTTCGAAAAGGAGCCCCGTCTGGACGTGCCGCGCGGCGGCGAGGCGCGTCAATTTTGAACCGCCGTGGCAGCCCGCATGCTAATGAAGCGCTGAATATGCATTTCAGCGCTTCGTTAGTAAACTTCAAAATGGGCATTTGCGTGGCCATTTAGAAGTTTGGGGCACGTGTAGACGTAGCCTAAAGGTCCCTCACTCTTCTCTTCTGCAAACTACATAAACACAGATCCCTCAGCCTCTCTTCATAGGTCACGTGCTCCAGACTCCAAATTATTTGCATTGCCTTCTGCTGGGCCAGCTCCAATGTATCCACATCCTTTCTATACTGGGGAGCCCAGAACTGGACATATGCTCCAGATGTGGCCTCACCAGTGCCAAATAGAGGAGAATAATAACTTCTCTAGATCTACTGGAAGTTCTCCCCCCCGTTCACCCTTACATTACATTAGCCTTCTTGGCTACAAGGGCACACTGTCGAATCATAGCCAGTCTCTCATCCACTGTAATCCCCAGGTCCTTTTCTGCTGTACTGCTACTTATCCAGTCTGTTCCCAGCCTGTAAAAATGCTTGATCTTATTGAACCTCATCAGATTACTTTTGGCCCAATCCTACAATTTATCTAGGTCACCCTGGACCCTATCCTTACCCTCAAATGTATCTACTTGACCCCTAGCTTAGTGTCATCCACAAATTCACTGAGGGCGTAAACCATCCCCTCATCCAGCTGATTAATAAAAATGTTGAACAATACCAGCCCCAGAACTGATCCCTGGGTCACTCCACTGGAAACTGACTCCCAGCCAGACATTGAGTCATTGATCACTACACATTTGGCCCAACCATCTAGCCAGCTTTTTCCTCACCTTACAGTTCATGTATCCAATCCATACTTCCTTAACTTATGGGAAAGAATGTTGTGGGAGACTGTATCATAAGCTTTGCTAAAATCAAGGTAAATCACATCCATTGACTTGCCCATATCTGTAGAGCTAGGTACCTCATCATAGAAGTTTATCATGTTAGCCAAACATAACTTGCCCTTGGTGAACACATGTTGATTACTCCTCATTACTTTTCCCTCTTCCAAGTGCTTCACAGTGGATTCCTTGAGGATCACCTCCATGATTTTTCTGGGGACTGAGGCAAGGCTGACTGGTCTATAGTTCCCTAGATTGTCTTTCTTTCCTTTTTTTAAAGATGGGTTCTACATCTTTTTCCAGTCATCTGGGATCTCTCCCAATTTCCACAAGTTTTCAGAGGCTCTGCAATGACATTTACCAATTCCCTCAGTACCCTTGGATGCATTAAATCCAGACCCATGGATGTATGTATGTCTAGCTTTTCTACAGAGCCCTTAACTTCTTCTTTCCTCATCAAAGACTGCCCTGTTCCTTCCTATATTGCATTTCCTATTTCAGTAGTCTGGGAGCTGACCTTGTCCATGAAGACAGAGGCAAGAAAAGCATTGAGTACATTAGCCTTTCCCACATCGTCTGTCACCAGGTTATCTCCTTCATCCAATAATGGCCCACAATGCTCCCTGATCACCTTCTCACTGTTAGCATGTCTGTAAAAACCCTTCTTGTTACCCTTCACATCCCTCGCTAACTTCAGTTCCAATTGTGCTTTTGCCTTCCTGATTACTCCCCTGCCTTCTCTAACAATGTATGTATACTCCTCCTTAGTTATCTGTCCAAGTTTCCACTTCGTATATGCTTCCTTTTTAAGTTTAAGCTCGCCAAGAATTTCTCTGTTAAGCCAAGCTGGTTGCCCACCATATTTGATTTTTTTACTTTGAATTGAGGTGATTTGTTCCTGTGCCTTCAATAAGGCTTCTTTGAAATACTGCCAGTGGTCCTGAGCTGCTTTCTCCTTCATGTTAGCTTCCCAGAGGATCTAGCCCTTCAGTTTTCTATGGGAGTCTAAGTCTGCTTTTCTGAATTCAAGTACCTGTATTTTACTGCTCACCTTTCTTCCTTTTGTCAGAATGCTGAAATCCATCCCCTCATGATTGCTGCAATGCAGGTTGCCACCCACTTCAATGTCTCCTACTAGTTCTTCTCTGTTTGTGAGCAGCAGGTCAAGCTGTGCAAGGCCCCTGGTTGGTTCCTTCAGAACCTGTACCAAGAAATTATCCCTAACATTCTGCAAAAACTTCCTGGATTGTCTGTGTGGTGCTGTATTGGTCTCCCAACAAATGTCTGTGTGATTAAAGTTTCCCATGAGAACCAGGATCTATGATTTGTAGGCTTCTTTTACAGATCTAAAGAAATGCTCCGTCTACCTCATCTACATGATCTTGTGGTCTGTAGCAAACACCAAGCACAACATCACCTCTGTCGCTTCCCCCTCTGAGCTTATCCCACTTAACCCACTCTCCACTGGCTTTTCTCGCTCTATATGCATGAGCTCTGATCAATCACACTGCTCTCTCACATTCATTGCAACTCCTCCTCCTTTTCTCCCCTGCCTGTTTTTGAACTGTGTATAAGCATCCATGACAGTGTTCCAGTTATGTGAGTCATCCCACCAAGTCTCTGTTATTCCATTCACCTCATACTCCTTTGACTGTGCCAGGACCTCTAATTCTTCCTGTTTGTTTCCCAGGCTTCTTGCACTTGTGTACAAACACCTTAGACAACTAGTTGAATTGCCTACTTTCCCCTTTTAAACCAGGGCTCCTTCTTTCTTGGACCCTTCTCCTTCCCCACTTACCTCAGGGCTGGTCTCACTGTTCACCAATGAACCTAGTTTAAATCCTTCCTCAAAAGGTTTGCAAGCCTGCCTGCAAAGATGCTCTTCCCTCTCTTTGTTAGGTGGATCTTGTTTCTTCCCAGCAATCCTCATTCCTGAAACAGAATCCTATGGTCAAAGTAACCAAATTCCTCTCTCTGACACCACCTGCACAAACATGCACTTACTTCCATGATTCAATGATCCCTACCTGCACCCTTTCCTTCAACAGGGAGAATGGACAAGACCTCTTCTGCTCCATAGTCCTTGATCTTTCTTCCTCGAGTTACATAATATGCAGGTTTTGTCAATATTCAGAAAGAATTTGACAGAAATAATCAGAAAGTGACTTGGTCAGTGTTGGAGTTGTATGGAGTGGATAGCAGACTGATATGGTTGTTGAAGGATATCACTGACAATGCTGAGGAGGTGGTGATAACTTGGAGAGAGTTGGGAAGCTGGTTTAAAACAAGTAGAGGTAAGAGCCAAGGAGATCCGACATTGCTGAGTATCTTCATCATGCACTTAGAGAGAGTGATGGAAAGATCAAGAAAGAGTTAGAAGTGATATTTGTGCAAGGGATGAGAATTAACAGCTAGAGATTTAAAAATAATATCGTTATCATAGAGGTCAATGAAGAGAAGCTAGTGAGAACAGTGCAGGTGTTAAATGAGGAAGGGAAGCAGTACGGATTGATTATGAACAACTGTAGGGAATGTGGCAGCAGGCACGCAATGCTGCTGAAGGCTGGGAGGAATGTGTCTCCCAGAAGTCATCTGCATGAGAATGCAAAGGGCTGCATGTGTGATCCTGGCCATGTCTACACGAGCCAAAAACTTTGAAATGGCCATGCAAATGGCCATTTCAAAGTTTACTAATGAAGTGCTGAAATACATATTTAGCGTCTCGTTAGCATGTGGGCGGCCGCAGCACTTAGAAATTGACATGGCTCACCACCGCGCGGCTCCTCCAGATGGGGCTGATTTTCAAAAGGACACTGCCTACTGCAAAATCCCCTTATTCCCATCTGCTCATAGGAATAAGGGGACTTGGAAGTAGGTGGGGTCCTTTTGAAAAGGAGCCCCATCTGGACGAGCCGCGCGGCAGCAAGCCGCATCAATTTCGAAGAGCCGCGGCTGCCCACATGCTAACGAGGCGCTGAATATGTATTTCAGCGCTTCATTAGTAAACTTCGAAATGGCCATTTTCATGGCCATTTCAAAGTTTTTGGCTACTGTAGACGTAGCCACTGAGGCTGGGAGGAATGTGTCTTCCAGAGATCATTTGCATGAGAATGCAAAGGTGTGCATGTGTGATACCTTTCAGGCAAAGCCTGATGGGTAGCAAGTAAGCCATGAGATTTGCTCTATTGTAAACACGTTGTAAAATCACAACTTAAGCTGACACTCACTGTGGGAGTTGTGAGATCTCACCAATGCTCTGGGTTGTTGTGGGGGACAGGGCAGTCGCCATAGCTGCATAAGACATTGATTACACAGGGCTGCCTGGTTTAAAGCATTGTAAAACAGAAGGGGAGGAGTACTAGTTGAGGAAATTTGCTGAGTGTCTTGGGCCTGCCAATGCCTTGGCCTTACAGCTATAAGCCTGGCTTGACTAGCCCTCCCCACCTGTTGAAAGATAGAGCTGGATACTAGGGTGTTCATGAGACCCTCAACTGGAGATATTAAGAGCTGCAGTCACAGGGTTCTGCCTCAGGGCAATCCCCAGCAGTGTGATCAGTAAGGGAGCAAATACGGTGCATGGCTGGTAGGAGTAGCAGCCAGCGGCCATCAGGTGGCAGTAAGGGGATGCTGTAGACAAGTGGACAGCTAGTACTGCCCTGGTGATGTATCTGTGGGTGCTGGGTTTGGGACTGCACTGCAGGAGATACACCCTGTAACTGTGTGTGGGGTAAAGGGCCAAGAGCCCCAGCAAGAGACTTGGTTCTATAGCATATGGGGATGGTATCTTGTTAAAGAGGTTTGTCTCTTCTTTGCTTAGATATACTGCATCTGTCACTGTAAGCTTGGGGTAGGATACGGTCATTAAATAAGCTGTTTCTGTCTTCGACTCTGTGCTTGCGAGGGAGGGGAGAACTGCCTTACAGGCACCCAGCAAGTGGGGTGAAGTTGTCCCAGGCCACTGGGTGGGAGCTTGAGCCAGCTGGTCGTATCCTTGACAGGAAACCCCCCAGGAGCTGAACCCAGCCCTTCTGGCAGGCACCTGGCATTAATAGAAGGGTTACACAACGATAACACAAAAACAGTGGTATTTGCAGATAAGGAAATAGGAAGAAAGATCAGTGTAGATGGGATCAAACTAGAGAATGTAGAGAAGTTCAGGTATCTGGGGAGTAACATAACATACGATGCAGACTGTAAGAAGGATATAGCAACCTGAACAGCAAAAGCAAGACTGAGTTTGAAGGTGATATATAAGATCTGGAAAAGCAAAACGATTGGCTTAGGAATGAAGCTAACCCTATTGAAAATGTGTATTTAGCAGCATGTTGTATGGATATGTCACATGGGTTATAAAGAAAGATGCGAAGAGAAGGATACCGGCATTTAACGGCTACGTCTACACGTGCACGCTACATCGAAATAGCTAATTTCGAAGTAGAGACATCGAAATAGGCTATTTCGATGAATAACGTCTACACGTCCTCCAGGGCCGGCAACGTCGATGTTCAACTTCGACGTTGCTCAGCCCAACATCGAAATAGGCGCTGCGAGGGAACGTCTACACGCCAAAGTAGCACACATCGAAATAAGGGAGCCAGGCACAGCTGCAGACAGGGTCACGGGGCGGGCTCAACAGCAAGTCGCTCCCTTAAAGGGCCCCTCCCAGACACACTTTCATTAAACAGTGCAAGATACACAGAGCCAACAACTAGTTGCAGACCCTGTATATGCAGCACGGACCCCCAGCTGCAGTAGCAGCAGCCAGAAGCCCTGGGCTAAGGGCTGCTGCACACGGTGACCACAGAGCCCCGCAAGGGCTGGAGAGAGAGTATCTCTCAACCCCCCCAGCTGATGGCCGCCATGGAGGACCCCGCTATTTCGATGTTGCGGGACGCGGATCGTCTACACGTTCCCTACTTCGATGTTGAACGTCGAAGTAGGGCGCTATTCCCATCCCCTCATGGGGTTAGCGACTTCGACGTCTCGCCGCCTAATGTCGATTTCAACTTCGAAATAGCGCCCAACACGTGTAGCCGCGACGGGCGCTATTTCGAAGTTACTGCCGCTACTTCGAAGTAGTGTGCACGTGTAGACGCAGCTAACATGAATTGTTATAGAAAGATCCTGAGAATAGGATAGAAGCAGAAGGTCACCAGTAAGGAACTATATAGGAAGATACAGCTGAAAGAGAATGTACTGCAGAAGAAAACAGCAGAAATGTGGCACTTTAAAGACTAACAAAATAATTTATGAAGTGATGAGCTCTCATGGGACAGACCCACTTCTTCAGAGCAACCCGATCTGAATAAGTGAGTCTGTTCCATGAAAGCCCATCACCTAATAAATTATTTTGTTAGTCTTTAAAGTGCTACATGACTGCTTTTTTGTTTTGATAGAATAAAGACTAACGCAGCTATCTCTCTGTCATTTATTCAGTGATGAGCTTTTGTGGTATAGAACCACTTCATTGGTCTGAAGAAGTGGGTCTGTCCCACAAAAGCTCATCACTGAATAAATCATTTTGTTAGTCTTTGGCTGTGTCTACATGACCACCTTCCTTCAAAGGAAGGATGGTAATTAGGGTGTTGGGAGTTTACTAATGAAGTGCTGCGCTGCATATGCAGTACTTCCTTAAGAAAATTACCCCCTCACGCCAACTTCGAAGTTTTAAACTTCAAAGTACTGGCTCGCATCTAGCCACGGCTCACCTGCTGGTACATCCAAGTGCCAGTGCAACTTCAAAGTCCATTTACTCCTCAAAACTTTGACGTATCAGTGTGTGATCTGTGGCTAGACACAAGCTGGTACTTCAAAGTTCAATGTAGGGTGATAATGTAGAAAAGCCCTTTAAAGTGCTACATTTCTGCTGCTTTGTTTTGTTCGAGTACAGACTAACACAGCTATCTTTCTGTTACTATTCTACTGCAGAAGGTTATACAGTGGAAGCTACAACTATTTGGGCATATCTGCAGAATAAATGATGACCAAATAGTGAAGACCCCGGTATTCGGCATAATGGACGATTGAAATAGGAGAGGCAGACCCCACAGAGGATGGGTCGATAATAGAGTAGCATGGAGCTAGTCTACAGAAACTAAGCCACTCCACACTGGACAGGGAATGATGGAAAGAAATAATGAGGGAGGCATTGGACCCTAATCAGCATTGAGTCCATGGTTGCTGTTGATGATGATGATGATGATGATGACTATCACTCAGATAACCTTGGAGTCATAATGGTCAGGAACAATTCTGTAAGTTCTTGCTTTTCTGACTAGATTTTTGGCAGTCGGAAGAAAAGAAAATTTTTGGTTACAAGATGCTGATATTGACAAAGTGTTTTAACCCATAAACTGTACAGCTTGATGTAAAGGATAAAAGTGGCAGTGTCTTTTCTTAGACAGCAATCTAATCTCTAAGGGTTCATATGTGTGTGTATACATGCAAAGAGAAAATGAGAAAATGTTTTATTGCCAGAGACTAGTGAAGGCCCCTTGGGCATGTATGCAGCATGCTAAATATTGGAAGTACATATAAACTGAGTGATATTACTCAGATTAACCATAAATAACAAGCAGTCCTGTGGCATCTTAGGTTGCACCTAGATTCAGTCCAGCTGCCGTCAGCATAATGCAAATGAAGGCTCCTGACATTGCCTGATATTTTCCAGTCATAATGGGCTGCTGATAAAGGGGATTTTTGCTGACATGCAATGCCATGAGCTCTCGTTTGCATAATGCTGCCTGCAGTTAGACTGAATCTAGATGCAGTCTTAGGCTATGTCTAGATGGCAAAGTTATTTTGAAATAACAATGTGAGCATCTATACAATACAACCACTATTTTGAAATAACAGAGGATGCCTTATTTCAAAACTGGTAAACCTCATTTTATGAGGAATAGTTCCTAGGTATTTTGAAAATAGGGGCTATGTAGACCTCTCACTCGATCCCTCATTTAAGAAATGGCATGAAAAATTTTATGTATTTTAATAACTGTTTTGTCAAATGAAGAGTTATTACTATATGATATAAAAATTATTTTTGCAACTAATCTGTATCAATAGAATATTTAACACAGGTTTTACCCAAGTAAGCTCATGACCTAACACAGCAGTATTATTCCTGAGTCAGTTATTCTGAAAGAGGTATTCCAAAAAAGTTTATTTTGAATAGCACAGGTATTTGTCCACATATTTATTCTGGAGATACCATCACTGGACCTAACCATTTTCATTACAAGATCAGGGGCTCATTCTCCTGTACTTCAATCAATGTTATATATGCCATCATGTGCTAGCAATGCCCCTCTGCTATGTACATTGGACAAACTTCCTGCTTTTCTCTGTACTCTATCCAAACTGTGTTCTTTTCATGACAACATTAGATTATTTTACTGTTACCCAAAATGTAGCTTTTTCAGTGTGCTGCAATTTGTCACATTAGGAAGGAAGAACTGAATTGTTGAAGTTGAGAGAGGAAAATAGATGGTATCCAAAGTAACAAATTTCTCGTTGTCTTTAGTGTATTTGCTAGATCTCTGAAATTAACTGTGGTGAACTTTGGGTTTCTTGTGTATAGTTGTCTGTAGGGTTCCATTGTTGAAGGGATTACATTGTCCAGGAAGTTGATGCTGGTGCAGGAGTATTCCAGAGAGTGTTTGGAAAGATGGATGGATGGATGGATGGATGAATGATGGTGATTGAAGTTATGGTGGAAACCTAGGGCTATGTCTACATTGCAGGGATTTGTCAGCAAAAGTTTGTGTTGGAAGATATGGTCCAATACAACTTCTGTCAGCAGATTGTGACCACACTGCAGGGTGGATCAAAAGAGCAATCTACTCTGTTAACAGAGAGCAGCCAGATTCCCCTGCCACTCTATCGGCAAAACAGCCAACTGGAAGCACAAGACCGGGATTGCCCGGTGTTCTGGAAGACCATTCTGTTAACAGACGGCCACCCAGGATGTCCAAACTAACTTTTTGTTGACAGATCTCTGCTGACAGAGGCATTCTTCTTCATGGCAAGCGAGGAATAGCTGTTGACAAAAGTGCTCTATTTTGTCAGCTTACTGTCAATAGAACTCCCTTGGGAGTTGGATACTACATGGGTTCTGTTGACAAAACAGCTGTTTTGCTGACAAAACTCTGTAGTCTAAGCATAGCCTAAGATGAGGAGGTCAGGGAGTGTAGCAGGGGACACTTAATGCTTTTTTAGCGACTTTGTGTAGGGGGAAAACCTGCAAGTTTCTCATGGGTAACTTATTGAATGATCTTGCTACTTTATTGGCCTTTAATTCTTGCATGGTACTTTTCTTTATCATATGACTTAATCCTAATAAGGGCTTCAAATTTTTGGACACTAAATTATTTCTTTCCTCCATATATGGGATCCTAAATCCTAAAGTAAATACTTCCCATAAAGTATCAGAGATGTAGCTGTGTTTGTCTGTATCTTCAAAAAAGAACAAGAAGTCCTGTGGCACCTTATAGACTAACAGATATTTTAGAGCATAACCTTTTGTGGGCAAAAACCCATAAATACGTCCTATCAGTTTTCTTGTTAGGGGAAATCTCAGAGGATACTACTGCACGCTTTTGTTAAGTGACCTGCTTGTGTCCAGAGTCCCCTATTTCTGCTTCTGCATGCCCATGCCCTGTCCCTGCACTCAGCAACCTACAGGGGAGCACCCAAACTCCTTCCCATTTTGTGATCATACTGCATGCTCCCGTGACTACTGTAGCAATTGTAGGCTACCTATGCGCTAAAGCACAAATTGCTAGCACGTACAAAGTGTACACTGCATAAAATTCACTTACTTGAGGAGGCCATGAAAAGGTCTGTACATTATTTAAAACTAACCAGAGGGATTAAATAATCAGTAAAGTTTATACAGATGTTCTGCATGTGGATGAATTTCTCTCATAATGAGACATGAACTACAAAAGTATTCTTCTCCTTTTGTAACAATATGGGAAAGATGAAGAGGAGAAAAAGGTGAGAGCTTGATTTCTCAGCCTGACATGAAAGCACACTGAAGTCAACTGAAAAATGACTCTCTTTGACTCCACTGGGCTTTAAATCAGACCTGTAATGGGAAAAAGGACAAACCAGAAAAGCGGTAGCACATATCCTGCTCCATCTTAACAAATGCTTATGTAAATGTTAAAAAGCCTTTGGAAGCTTTATTTTTAATTTGAGAGTAGTAACTGTTTATGTTATCAGTCTCTCTTCAGAAATACACATATTTTGCAATTAAGTCAATATCTTCTGTTTCTGTAACATAATTCTGTGAAAATTACAAAAGACCAACTTGAGTCTTCTATGCTATCAGTCTTTTTATAGCCATCTGATAGATTGTTTAACCCTAATCCATCCCACACACGTGGAACAATGACTGTGTTGGTGATCATATAAAGTCTGTGGCAAATGCTGGCATACACATCCTAAAATTCATATTTGACAAAAGCAAGGAGCTCTTTGTGGTGCATCTCTAATAGTTGTTTCACACAAAGCATAAAATCCTGAATCTGATCTCATTTACTGTATCTTTATCTCAGTATAAGTACTTAATGAGTTAACTATCATTCTGACTTACACTTTTATGACATCTGACTCAGGCTAAAACAGACTGGTACAGTTTTCACAGATTCAGTATTTATGATACTTCAACTATATTTTTTTCATAAATGTAGTAGGTATTCCAGGAAGGTCACAGCATTTGCAAATTTAACAATTGCAAATACAATTTGTGAGTGACTGGGGGAGTCAGTTTCAGTTTCTGGTGGGCAGACTGAGCTTCTGAACAGCTCTTTTCCCAGCCTGCTGGCCGTGGTTACCACTGCAAGGACTCATGTGGGGGTCACTGATGTGACGGGGAAGCGGGGGAAGCAGAGGATCCTTCTCTGCACACACACACACACTGGGCTGGGGATCCCACACCACCCAGGGCTGCAGGCGAACCAGCGCAGGGAGGAGGCAAGGCTGGGGTTTGGGGCTGCGGTACCTGTGCTGGCCACTGACCGGCTTCCCTCAGCCCCGCTGATGGGCTCCATCTCCCCATGCTGCTACCCAGAGCTGCCCACAGTGCTGGAGCCCGGGAACCTGCCGAGTTCCACTCCCCCTGCCACCTGTGCCTGTGGGGAGAGAGAGCAATGGTGGACAGTGCTGGGAGCAGCTCTGGGAGCTGGGGACCTCCAGGGTGGGAACCTGCAGTGGGCCCAGGAAATTTCCTTATAAGACCCAGAAGGTATTACATTGTCACAAAAATTAAACATTCATAAGGTTTCTCAACACAAAACCCTTGTGAATATCAAAACCCTACTGTATAATTAGAGATGCAAAACTAAAATTTGGATTTAATTTTCCCAAAGCTTTCTAATGGGAAAGGGAGATTTGAAGCTTATTGTTGATTTGAGATGATCTATAATTTTACCTATTTCCCTTTTAGCTCTTGTATCTTATAAAATTAAATATGTAGCTCTGAGTAATAAAGTGCTTTTTATTTATACATATTTAAGTATTTTACACTCTAAGGTAAGTATTACTACACATTTTACACAGGAAGGTGGAGAGATTACATTACTTGTCCCAGGTCATACACTAGTCAGCAGCAGACACAAAAATAGACCCCAGATATCTGAAGGGATGTTTACACTGCAAAGTTTTGGTGACAGAATTAATGTGGATGTCAATGAAAAAGGTTGCATACACACAATGCTTTCTCAGTGTATCCACTGGGGAGTTAAAAATGTGGCCATGAGACGCAGTCAGAGGGAGCCAGTGAAAACTCACTTGGGCAACCTTTATTGATTTCTGCAGGTAAACATTAATTTTGTTACCAAAATGGTGATGTGCAAAAGTCAATGAATAGTGACGCTTTCCCTAGAGACTATGGAATGGAGTGCAGTGCATCTTGGGGTGATGACAAAAAATATCTTGTCAGGCTCCATTTTGTTTCAGAGCTCTCAGGGGCTTCCAGGTCCCTCTCTTATCATTTGTGAAACTGCCAGTCTTTGCTGTGCACTTCAGCATCCACTGTGAGAAATCATGAAGCCCACACTTCTCCTGTGCTGTGTTCAGTGTGATAAGTACTTCACGTATTGCAGCAGAGTTACTGTTAGAGTTAATGACAGAGGAGGTAGAGTTGGAGGTGGATGACACTGTGAATGACATGTACAGCAGCAACCTACCATTTCATTTGGCTCCCATGGAGCACCTGTACAGTGTAGCCCATTGCTTTTTGGCTAGGGAAACCAGAACTGAGTGGTGGGATCACACTGTCATGCAGGAGTGGGATGAAGACGACTCATTACAGAACTTTAAGATGTATAAAGCAACCTTCCTGGAGCTGAATTCAGAGACCCAGTGCGAGTGTCCACCTGCAGATATGAACCTGGGACCTCTGGAGGGTGGTGCAGGAGCCTCTGTGGTTTGAACTTAAAGCCAGCTAGCTTTCAGCCAAGGCTTAGAGGGGACTCATTCTTTCTCCCTTCAGGTGGTCTAGGCACAACTACATGGGGCAGTGAACCACACACCTAGGTGTATGGGTTACAGAAGGGTGCCCAAATGAGAGTTGCTCTTTGGTAGGGAAGCATGTAGCAATTACTGTGTGGAACTGGTGAGTCCTGATTGCTATCAGTCTGCTGCAAATCATTTTGGGGGTGGGGAAGTCTACAATTTGTGCCACACTTTTGCACAGGGTAGGGCAATAAATCACATTTCAGTGTGAAGGACAGTGAGTCTGGGAAGTATGGATGACATACTGGCTGGCTTTGCAGAGATGGGTTTTCCTAACCATGATGAGGCCATAGACAGCACACATGTTCTAGGTGGAGTGCTATCCCACCTTCTCACAGAGCACTTAAACTTGAAGGGGTTCTTCTCCATGGTGCTTCAGGTGCTTGTGGATCACCATGGGCATTTCACAGACACAGTTGTTGGGTGGTCTGGAAAGCTGCATTTTCAGGAATACTGGCCTGTGAAGAAGCTTCAGTCAGGAGTCAGGAATGTTTAAAGTTGTCAACGTATTAGGGTACATGAGGGGGAGCATTGTGAGCAGATCTAGAGAAGTCATCGTTCCCCTCTATTTGGCACTGGTGTGGCCACATATGGAATATTATGTCCAGTTTTGGGCCCCTCAGTATAAAAAGAATGTGGATGTGCTGGAGCAGGTTCAGTGTAGGGCAACAAAAATGATTAAGGGGCTGGAGCACATGACCTGTGAGGAGAGACTGGGAGATTTGTTCTTATTTAGTTTACAGAAGAGAAGACCGAGAGGTGATTTAATAGCAGCTTTCAACTTCCTCAAGAGTGTCTCTAAAAAGGATGCAGAGAAATTGTTCTCAGTGGTGACAGATGACAGAACAAGGAGCAATGGTCTGAAGTTACAGAGGGAGAGGTTAGGTTGCTTATTTGAAAAAAAACTACTTCGCCAGGAGGGTGGTGAAGCACTGGAATGTGTTGCCTAGAGAGGTGGTCGATTTTCCATCTCTAGAGGTTTTTAAGTCCCAGATTGAAAAGGTCCTGGCTGGGGGTTGATCCTGCTTTTGGCAGGGGGCTGGACAAGCTGACCTTCTGAGGTCCCTTCCAGCCCTGTGATTCTACGATTCTATGAACATCTCCTCTGCAAAGATAGAACATAACAAAAGATGTATTGTAAAATTCCTGCTCCACCTTGAAACATTTAACCGAAAAGCATCTTTTCAATATATGCTCTCACGTTCCCACTGACCTTGAGAGAGACGCATACATCTCTGCAGGCACTGGAAACATGGTGAACTGAGATCAAGTGGAAAGGGGGAATAAGGAGTGTGCATAGGGACATAAGAAAATATAGTCCTCTCGTGTGCAGCAGATATGCATGTAAACAATTGTAATGATGCCCCAATACTCCACAGGCTGGTATCACTCTTACTTATATCTTACTCCTAAGGAGAAAGAGGGAAACCTGAATTCTATTTCTGGATGCCCCACTCCTTATGCAGCCCAATTATGTGCCACTTATGTCCCTTCAATACTGACTGAAGAATGTTATGGGAGAGTATTGCACCACAAGGGGCAGCGGGGGGGGACGTGGCATGTTGATCCCACATGCACTGCTTTCTGTGCCATATTATCTGCATGAGAAGATTAATGAATACTTCAGGCAGTTTCCAGAGAATCTCTCTGCAGAATTCAAATAACATCCCAGGGTGTATCAAAACCATGCTTGGACATAACGGCTATGTCTACACGTGAACGCTACATCGAAGTAGCTTATTTCGATGTAGCGACATCAAAATAGCCTATTTCGATGAATAACATCTACACGTCCTCCAGGGTTGGCAACGTCAACGTTCAACGTCGACATTGTGCAGCACCACATCGAAACAGGTGCTGTGAGGGAACGTCTACACGCCAAAGTAGCACACATCGAAATAAGGGTGCCAGGAACAGCTGCAGACAGGGTCACAGGGCGGACTAGTGCTTCCGGGGCAACAGCTAGCTGCTCCCTTAAAGGGCCCCTCCCAGACACATGCAGCCTGCACAGCACGCGGTCTGCAGAGCCATAGGCATGCAGACCTCGAGCGACGCAGGCATGGACCCCCAGCAGCAGCAGCAGCACATCAGCAGCCAGAGGCCCACCCAGATGCCTCTGCAGAAGCAGTACTCGCCCTGCTACATGCCATGCAGGAGGCAGCTGAGCACCTCCTTGCCACAGAGGAGGAGCTGCCCGCAGGGGAGGAAGATGCAACCCCAACCCTGCAGCACCACCCCCGCCGCACACGCTGCCGGCTGTGGAGCTACCCCACGAGCACCGACTGGTGGGAGCGGCTGGTGCTCGGAGAGTGGGACGACGACCGCTGGCTCAGGAAGTTTCGCATGAGGTGGCAGACGTTTCTGGAGCTATGCTAGTGGCTCACCCCTGCACTCAGGCACCAGGACACCTCCATGAGGCGTGCCCTCCCTGTGGAGAAATGGGTCGGCATCGCTGTCTGGAAGCTGGCCACACCAGACAGCTACCGATCCGTGGGCCAGCAGTTTGGCATCAGCAAGGCCACAGTCGGGGCTGTCCCCATGGAGCTAAGAGGACCCACGGAGAGGGGGAGGCAGCCCTGGCAGGGGAAGGGGGGGGAAGGGGAGCCCTGGCAGAGGAGGGGAGAGGAGGGGAGGGGAGGGGGGCCCTGGCAGGGGAGGGCCACACACACCCTTCACACCCATCTTTGGTGCTCTCCCATGTGCTTCCCCTGCAGGTTGTCCACGCCATCAACGCCCTGCTCCTCCACAGGCTCGTGAGGCTTGGGGACCCGGATGCTGCCATCGTGGGTTTTGCCACCCTGGGCTTCCCCAGTTGCTTCGGGGCTCTGGATGGGACTCACATCCCCGTCCACGGCCCAGAACACAGTGGAGGACGCTACTTAAACAGGAAGGGCCACCACTCAGTGGACAGCCGGGGCCATTTCCTGGACATTTATGTGGGCTGGCCTGGCAGCACCCACGATGCCTGGCTATTCCGGAACTCGGGCCTGTGCCGCCGGCTGGAGGCGGGGACCTACGTCCCCCAGCAGGAGATCCCTGTGGGGGACACCACCATGCCCCTCTGCGTCGTCGCAGATGTGGCATACCCACTCCAACCCTGGCTCATGCACCCTTACACGGGCCATACGTCAGCCAGCCAGGAGCACTTCAACCTGCGCCTGAACCATGTGCGCCAGGTGGTGGAGCGCACATTTGGCCGCCTCAAAGGAGACTGGAGGTGTCTCCTCACCCACCTTGTTGCAGGCCCCACCAACATCCCCCAGATTGTGGGCACGTGCAGTGCCCTCTACAACCTCATGGAAAGCAAGGGGGAGGCCTTCTTTCAGGGCTGGGCTGTGGAGGCCGGCAGGGCCGATGTGTAGCCACCCGCTGCCCCCAGTCACCAGGTGGACCCCGAAGGGACCCGGGTCTGGGAGGCCCTGCGGGCCCAGTTCAATGAGGCCGTGGGGTGAAAGCTGGCAGGCCCCCCACTGTCCCCCCCATTCTCCACAGCACTCCCTGCCCCTACTCCCACACCACAGAGCACCCAAGAGAACACCTCCCACCTTTCTTGTAAATAAAAACAGACATGTTTGTCATGAAACCAGAATATATATCTTGAACTTTTCTTCTTATATTATAACTATGTACAACCAAAATAAATATTATATATATATGTATTATAAGATGAAAGGAAAAAAGGGGAAGACAAGGAAGGGGAGAACTATTTACGTGGGGGGCAGGTATCATCATAACAGAACAGAACAAGGGTCTTATACAAATTATTTACAAAACATAGGTGAGGGGGATATATACAAAGGGGGGGGCCACGTCCTGGGCCCCACACCCTCTAATGTCCAGGGCTGGGGGTGGGCGGCCGGGATCCCCGCCTCGGCCTCAGCCCTGGCCAGGGCTGGCTGGGGGCTGGGCGGACCAGGAGATACGGCCGGCGGGTGTCAGCTGGCCCTAGGTCCCCCTCAGCGGAAGGGCCCTCGGTGGCAGGTGGCAGTGCAACGGCAGATGGCGCAGCAGCTGGAGCAGCGGGTGGGGCGGGCGCAGCGGCAGCCGGCGCGGCATGGGGGGCCAGGTAGTCGGCGATACGATCGAAGGTCCGCGTGAAGGCCCCCCATGCCTCCGGGTGCCAGGCCAGCGACCACTCCTGCAACTAGAGGCGGCGCTCCTCAACCCGCAGCCTCTGCTCAGCGACCTCCAGCTGCCGACGGTGGAGGGCCAGCAGCGGGGGGTCCATTGCCATCGGCTGGTGGTGCTGGGTCCGCCGTCTTCCCCGTCGTGGGGCTGGTCGGTCCTCCGCTGAGGGGCTGGCCTGGAGTGATGGCCCCGGGGCGCTGTCCGGGACCATGGACACCTCGCCGGCGCTCTCCGGTCCTTCCGATGGTGCAGCTGCGGAACACGGAGGGGGGGAAGAAGAGTGGAGACAGCCGTTAGTGTGGGCCCCGAGCCGTGGCGCTTGTCCCCCCACCCCTCTGCTGCAGGTTCCCCATCCCTGTCCCTGAGAGATGCTGCTGTGATGGGGTTCAGAGGTCCGCTGGCAGGAGTGACTCTCACTCAGCAGGTACAACAGGAGGTTTCTTAGGCAACAGATGCCCAGTTTCTCACAGAAGCGACAGTACAGCAGTCAGAGACAGTCCTTCCAGCCAGTCCTGACGAGAAGATCCCGAAGGGTGCCCCTCTGGGGTGTAGCTTTCCCCCTCCTCAGGCTGGCTGCCTTCTAGCTCTCCCTTCCCCTAGCCTCTAACTGCCGCCCCCAATTCAAACCCAGCTCGGCTCCTCCCTCCTCTTTGTTCTGGGCAGAGGTGTAACCTGCCAGTTGTAGCCCCAGGATCATCCTTAGCCACTGGGAGTTATTCTGCTTGTTTCTCATATATAGCCTGAGGCTACGTCTACGTGTGCCCCAAACTTCGAAATGGCCATGCAAATGGCCATTTCGAAGTTTACTAATGAAGCGATGAAATGCATATTCAGCGCTTCATTAGCATGCGGGCGGCAGCGGCGCTTCAAAATTGATGCGCCTTGCCGCTGCGCGGCGCGTCCAGACGGGGCTCCTTTTCAAAAGGGCCCCGCCTACTTCGAAGTCCCCTTATTCCCATGAGCTCATGGGAATAAGGGGACTTCGAAGAAGGTGGCGTGCTTTCGAAAAGGAGCCCCGTCTGGACGCGCCGTGCAGCGGCAAGGTGCGTCAATTTTGAAGCGCCGCTGCCGCCCGCATGCTAATGAAGCACTGAATATGCATTTCAGCGCTTCATTAGTAAACTTCGAAATGGCCATTTGCATGGCCATTTCGAAGTTTGGGGCACGTGTAGACATGGCCTGAGTCTCGCATTTGCACTCCGCTCACTCCATCACATGCTGCTGCTGCTGCTGCTGCTGGGTGTCCCACCCCATCTCCCTGGGGGACCCTAGAGGTTCCGCTCCCCCCAGCCCCAGGGATGGGGCATGGCACTGTCGTGCTGCGGGGGGCGGGGGCGGCAGGGGCTGATGCACTCTTCTGAGGGACATGCCACTGCTGTCCTTGGGGCCATGGTCATCTGGGCATGTGGAGGGCCCTGGTCATATCTATTACCCCCACCCCTCAACCCCGGGGGTGTGCACCAGGGAGGGTACATACCTGATGGTCCACTCCCACGGTCGGGGGACCCCCGGGGGGCGGACGCCCGGCTGGAGCTCCTGGATGGCAGGACGATCCTCAGGCTGGCGTCGCCAGAGGAGGACTCCCCCTCCTCCTCCTCCTCCTCCAGTGCCCCGGGGGTGGGCTCCTGGGGGGGCCCCCAGGGTGCGGGGCTTGCCTCCGGGGCGGACTCCGCCTCCGGGGCCTGCTGGGGCTCCTTGGCCGAGGTATCAAGAGTGGCTGGAGGGGAGGAGGTGTGCCGGGGACCCAAGATGTCCCTGAGCTCCTTGTAAAAGGGGCAAGTGATGGGGGCGGCCCCAGATCGGCCGGCCGCATCCCAGGACCAGGTGTAACCCTGCCGCAGCTCCTTCACTTTACCCCAGACATGATCCGGAGTGCGGGCAGGGTGACCCCGGGCAGCCAGGCCCTCGGCCAGCCGAGCGAACTCATCCGCGTTCCGCCTCTTGCTCCCCATTACCTGGAGCACCTCCTCCTCGCTCCAGAGCCCCAGCAGGTCCCGAAGCTCGGCCTCCGTCCAGGAGGGGCCCCGCTGCCACTTCCCCACCTGGTTGCTGGGCTGGGAGCCCTGGCTCCCCTTGGGGGGGGTCCCCTGGGGGTGCTTGGGGGGCTGGAGGGTGGCCATTGCAGCGGTGGGGTGTGTGTGGGGCTGCTGAGGGACGTGCAGGCTGGCCGCGTGTCTGGGCTGCTGCCTGCACGTTCTCTCAGCTTCCTGCACAGGAAGGCAGGGGGCGGGGAGCTTTAAGGGGCCGCTCCTCGCTGCCACCATCGAGCTCAGGGGCTGGAGAGAGCGTCTCTCAACTCCTTAGCTGATGGCCGCCATGGAGGACCCCGCTATTTCGATGTTCCGGGATGTGCAAAGACTACATGTTCCCTACTTCGACATTGAACGTCGAAGTAGGGCGCTATTCCCGTCCCCTCATGGGGTTAGCGACTTTGACATCTCGCCGCCTAACGTCGATGTTAACTTCGAAATAGCGCCCAACACGTGTAGCCGTGACGGGCGCTATTTCGAAGTTGGAGCCGCTACTTCCAAGTAGGCGGCACGTGTAGACACGGCTAACATCTAATTATGCAGGACTGTGCCAGCTGACAGAAACATAGCCACACTGCTCCATTTCTGTGACCTCCTCTCCCTGCCCCTCACTCCAGTCCCCCAGCCAGAGCCACTTATCCTGCGTCTCTTCTTTTGCTTCCTGCTTCACATCAAGCTGCTCCTGAGACTCGCCATGTGCTGCAGGACTTGAGAACAGATCCTGATTGCCTGCCACAATGGACAACCCACTTTTGCTGTATCTGTACTATGAGATAAAATTGAATTTCAAGGCCTTAACTCGATATTAAAGCATGACTGTCTTCACAGTTAATACTATTATCTTGATTTATGGAGCCATAATCCCAATTACAAAATATTGATATTATGGGACAGGTATAGGACCAAATTCAAATTTAAAATCTCAAATCAAGGTGAGTGTGGAAGTGCCATGTTCTTAATTTGAATATATTTGCCTCCAGTAGTGTCCTGTTTGTATCTCACAAAGCTATGCTGTGGTCCTCCATGTATGGCTGCTTCGTTGTGCACTGCTCTCCATCCAGGTGTGCAGGAAGAAGATCAAAGGAAGCCCATGAAGTTTTGATTCAATTTGAATTTGATTTGGGATTCAGCAGCCCAGCCCTGTAAATACAAAGGGTGCTCATTATGAAAAAAATCCTTTGCCCATTGCATCGCACCGCATCAGTAGCAATTATCAGTGGCCCTCTACTGCACTCATGAGCACTCAGGTTAGTCATCTGCCTAGCACTTCTCAGGCTGGCAAGAGAGCTGCAGCATAAACCCACTAGGAGATTCTGGATTTTATTGCCATTTGGAGAGACCAATCAGTGGTGAAGAGACTTTGGGTGGCCAAGAGAAACGCGGTAATCTATCATTGGATGTCATGTAAGAACCACCCGAGGTTACTCACAGGATTCTGTACAATGCCAGGTGAAGGTGAAAGAACTCCCTCAGGTCTATCTAAAAGTCCAGGAAGCCAGCCAGCGGTTGGGGCAGCACCACAGACCTGCCACTATTATCAACAGCTGCACATGCTTATGGGGAGCGACCCCAAAATGGAGCTCAGTCTGAATCACAACACTTGTGTATTGTGATGGAGTGTGGGGTAGGTGCGTGTGAAAGTCAGGCTGGATGTGTCTGTGTGACAGGCAGAGCAGCTCACAGTGGCTAAGGATGACCCCCTGGGGTTGTAACCTAAACTGGCAGGTTACACCTCTGTCCCTGAACAAAGAGCAGGGAGGAGCTGAGCTGGGTTTTGAATCATGCGCGGCAGTTGAAAGCTCGGGAGAGAGAGGAAAGGGAGGCAGCGTGTACGTAGGGGGAAGCTAGACCACAAATGGGGTATCCCTCAGGCTCCTTTCCCCAAGATGGGTTAGAATGACTGTCTCTGCCTGTTGTGCTGACACCTCTGTACTGAGCTGTGCCTCTGTCGACTAATAAACTTCCCATTCTACCTGCTGAGTGAGAGTCACCCCTGCCTGCGGACAGGATGCAGTGCTTGGGGACCCCTGAGTCCCATCACGTGTATGGAGTTTGGGGTGAGCCCAGAGAAGCAGGGTGGCCCAGAGGAAGAGGACAACAGAGAAGAGGAAGGGGGCAATTAGCAGGGGACAGAGAAAATTGTGCCAGGCAGTCCAGAGCTCTTCGCTATAGATCTGGAACTGGTTCCCTCCACAGTGGGCCCCTCCATACTGTTTCCCTCCATGCCAGTCCCCAAGACTCCTGGAGCAAGTGGTTCAGGTGAGTATTTATTCTGCACTCACTACTGGTCGTCCCAGGACTCCAAAACAATTTGGTTGCACCAGTGTGTGCTGGTCTCACGAGCCCAAAGATGTCGCTCCACTGTCAGCAATACAGTCATGACAGCCAGCATTTGTGAGTTCTTGGACCACAGTGGGGAGATTTGCTCTTTCAAAATAGCAGCAGGAGCAGCAGCAGCACCATTATGATACTGAACCATCACTGAGCTTTGTAATGGAAGGCAAAATTGCACAACAGGCAGTGTGTTTGCCAAAACGATGTGTGCTATGAGTTGGAATGTTTGAGGAATCCATGCTTGCACTGGAATGCTCCAGCAGGAAATGGTGTGATCTCCAGTGCAATTTTTGTATGGTTACTGATGCTCTGAATTCTGGGACAGTGCTTGGAATTCTGGGATTCAAACATGCAACACCCACAAGCAAATAGGTACCCACAATGCACTGCTCATGCTGTCAAACTTGCACAAGGCAGTGGGGACGCAGAGACTTGATGTGGAGAAAAGGTGAGTCGAATTTCAGGAAGCTTTGTAGGCACTTAATTTGAATTCATAATATCAAGGTTAAATAATCAAATTTATTAAAAATAAAATTTATCTTGTAGTGTAGACACAGCCTGTGAGCCCCAGGTCCTTGTATAGTTCTCATTATTAATCTATAATTTCACCCTACTGGTTAAGTGCTCTTTCTGCTGACTCAGAGCCACAGGGTTCCTTGTGGTGCAGGTGGCGTCTCTACCCAGGATTGCATTCAGCTCTTTGTAAAAATGGCATGTCCTGTGTGCAGCACTGGAATGACTGCATCCCTTGTCTTATGGTATGATTGCTTATTTAGCTTATGGTATGATTCCTTTAGCTTTGGTTTCTTTTGCAGTGGCTACGTCTACACGTGAAGCCTACATCGAAGTAGCCTATTTCGATGTGGCGACATCGAAATAGGCTATTTCGATGAATAACGTCTACACGTCCTCCAGGGCTGGCAACGTCGATGTTCAACATCAACGTTGCGCAGCACTACATCGAAATAGGCGCTGCGAGGGAATGTCTACACGCCGCAGTAGCACACATCGAAATAAGGGTGCCAGGCACAGCTGCAGACAGGGTCACAGGGCGGACTCAACAGCAAGCCGCTCCCTTAAAGGGCCCCTCCCAGACACACTTGCACTAAACAGCACAAGATCCACAGAGCCGACAATGAGTTGCAGACCCTGTGCCTGCAGCATGAATCCCCCGCTGCAGCAGCAGCAGCCGCAGCCAGAAGCCCTGGGCTAAAGGCTGCTGCACACGGTGACCATAGAGCCCCGCACGGGCTGGAGAGACAGCGTCTCTCAATCCCCCAGCTGATGGCCGCCATGGAGGACCCGGCAATTTCGACGTTGCGGGACGCGGATCGTCTACACGGTCCCTACTTCGACATTGAACGTCGAAGTAGGGCGCTATTCCTATCTCCTCATGAGGTTAGTGACTTTGACGTCTCGCCGCCTAACGTCGAAGTTAACTTCGAAATAGCGCCCGACTCGTGTAGACGTGACGGGCAGTATTTCGAAGTTGGTGCCACTACTTCGAAGTAACGTGCACGTGTAGACGCAGCCAGTGTGTCCTGCTCACACCCCATCTCACATAAGCATTGAGTAACAAGCCCATATATTCCCCAGTTCTTCTGCGTCACTCAGAGCTGGAAGAACGCAGACTCCTCTCCCCAAACGCTGATAAGATCTAAAATTTCCACAGTGCTCCAAGCAGAAGAGTATTTGGCATGACAGCCAGACACAATCAGCTTGGAAGACACAATGAGAATCCTCCATGATAAGCCAGCCAGCAAGGAATGGATTTTAAAGTTCCCAGGCTTGCAAAATATTGGGGTGGATTGCTATTTACCCGGTTGCAGAGCACTGGCAATGTGCTGCCCAGAGTGGTGACACTGGGACACTGTGGGAAAACATCCTGGAGTTCCATAAAGGAGAAAAATGCATCCTGTGATACACGCTGAATAACTGTCGACAGTACAAGGAGAGGGAAAGACAAAGTCCCTTCTGGAAGTTGAGATATCTGTTGATGAAACTGGGTGTTTTTATTATTTTTTTAAATTTTGTAATGTTGCATTGTGACTGCAGATGGAGTTCTGTCAGCAAAAAGTGTAAACATGCCCTTAGTATTTACTTGGGTCTAATCCTTGAAATTTGGATTCATAGAATCATAGGGCTGAAAGGTACCTCAGGAAGTCTTCTAGTCCAGCCCCCTGCTTCAGGCAGGATCAAGCCCAACTAAGTTATCCCAGACAGGACCATGTCAAGCTGGGACATAAAAACCTCTATGAATGGAGAATCCACCACTTCTCTAGGCAATACATTCCAGTGCTTCACCACCCTCCTGGTGAAGTAGTTTTTCCTAATACCCAACCTACACCTCTCCCTCTTTAACTTCAGACTATTGCTTATTGTTCTGCTGTCTCATCCTCTTAAGCAGTCTCCTTCAGGAAGAAGAAGTCTGCTGTTAAATCACCCCTAAGTCTTTTCTTCTGTAAACTAAACAAGCCCAAATCCTTCAGCATCTCCTCATAGGTCATGTCCTCCAGCCCCTTAATCATTTTTGTCACCCTCTGCTGAATCTGCTCCATCACATCCACATCCTTTTTATACTGGGGGGTCCAAAACTGGACACAATATTCCGGATGTGGCCTCAGCAGTGTCGCATAGAGGAGAACAACCACTTCTCTAGATCTGCTCAAAATGCTCCTTCTAATGCACACTAGTATGTCATTGGCCTTCTTGGCTGCATGGGCACACTGTTTACTCAAATCCAGCCTTTCATCCGCCATACCCCTAGGTCCCTTTCTGCTGTACTGCCGCTTAGCCAGTCAGTCCGCAGCCTATAACAATGCTTGGGATTCTTCCATCCCTAGGGCAGGACACTTGTTGAACTGCATCAGATTTCTTTTGGCCCAATCCTCCAATTTATCCAGGTCACTCTGGATCCTATCTCTACCCTCCAATGTATCTACCTCTCCCCCTATCTTTGTGTCCTATGCAAACTTGCTGAGGGTGCAATCTAGTCCCTCTTCCGGGTCATTAATAAAGACGTTGAATAACCAGGACCAGAACCGGGCCTTGTGGCACTCCGCTTGAAACTGAGCACCATTTAGATATTGAGCTATTGACCACTACCCCTTGGGCCCAACCGTCAAGACAGCTTTCTATCCATCTTATAGTTCATGGATCCAATCCATACTTTCTTGACTTATGGGCAAGAATGTTGTGGGAGAGAGTATCAAAAGCTTTGCTGAAGTCAAGATATATCACATCCACTGACTTCCTCATGTCCATAGAGCCTGTTACCTCGTCACAGAAGCTAATCAAATTGGCTAGGCAGGACTTGCCCCTGGTAAATTCATGTTGGCTACTTTTGATCACTTTCCCCTCTTCCGAGTGCTCCAAAATGGATTCCTTGAGGATCCTCTCCATTATTTTCCCAGAGATTCAAATAAGGCTGACCAGTCTATAGTTCCCTGGATTGTCCTTTCCTTTTTTAAAGATGATCACTATGTTTGCCTTTTTCTGTCATCTGGGATCTCTCCCGATCTCCAAGAATCTTCAAAGATAATGGCCAAAGGTTTGGTAATGACGCCTGCCAATTCCCTCAGTACCCTTTGGTGAATTAAGTCCAGATCCCTGGATTTGAATACATCCAGTTTTTCTAGATAGATCATAACTTGTTGCTTTCCCACAGATGGCTGCCCTCCACCTTCCCATACTGCATTGTCTAGCACCACAGTGTGGGAGCTGTCTTTGTCCATGAAGATGGAGGCAAAAATGCATTGAGTACTTCAGCTTTTCTTACATCATCTGTCATTAGGTTACCTCTCTCATCCAGTAATGGCCCCACATCTTCTCTGATAACTCGCTTATTGTTAACATGCCTGTAGAAACCCTTCTTGTTACTCTCCACATCCCTTGCCAGCTGCAGTTCCAGTTGTGCTTTTGCTTTCCTGATTACTGCCCAGCATTCTCCAGCCGTATGTTTATATTCCTCCTTTGTCGACTGTCCAAATTTCCCTTTCTTATATGAATCCTTTTTGAGTATAAGCTGACTAAGGACTTCCCTGTTAAGCCAAGCTGGTTGCCTACCATATTTGCATTTCTTACTCGGCAGTGGGATGGTCTGTTCCTGTGCCTTCAGTAAGACTTCTTTAAAATACTGGCACATTTCTTGAACTGTTTTCCCCTTCATCCTCATTTCCCAAGGGATCCTGCTCATCAATTCTCTCAGGGAGATGAAGTCTGATGTTTTGAACTCAAGGGTCTGTATTTTACTGCTCACCCTTCTTCCTTTTGTCAGGATCCTGAAATCTACTATCTCAGGGTTGTTGCAACCCAGATTTCCACCCACTTCTATTTCTCCTAGTAGTTCTTCCCTGTTTGTGAGCAGCAGGTTAAGTTGTGCACGTCCCCTGGTCGGTTCCTTCAGCGCTAGTACCAAGACGTTTTCCCCAACATTCTCCAAAAACTTCCTGGACTGTTTGTGTGCTGCTGTTTTGGTCTCCCAACAAATTAGTCTGGATGATTAAAATCTCCCATGAGAACCGGGGCTTGTGATTTGGAAGCTTCACTTAGCTGCCTGAAGAAAGCCTCATCTACCTCATCTCCCTGATCTGAGAGTCTATAGTAGACACCAATTACAACATCATCTCTGTTAGTTCCGCCTCTAAGCTTAACCCAAAGACACTTCACTGGATTTTCTCCTTCCTCATACTGGAGCTCTGAGCACTCATACTGCTCCCTCACATAGACTGCATCTTCTCCTCCTTTTCTCCCTTCTGTTTTCGTAAACAGTTTATAACCTTCCATGACCGTG
This sequence comes from Carettochelys insculpta, assembly GCF_033958435.1. NCBI lineage: Eukaryota > Metazoa > Chordata > Testudines > Carettochelyidae > Carettochelys > Carettochelys insculpta. Next base: position 140,238,935 of record NC_134138.1, on the reverse strand, counting down.
CTCCAGTTATGCGAATCATCCACCAAGTCTCCATTATTCCAACAACCTCATACTTCTTTGACTGTGCCAGAGCCTCTAATTCTTCCTGTTTGTTCCCCAGGCTTCTGGCATTTGTGTACAAGCATCTTAGAGAAGTGGCAGATTGACCCACTTTCTTTGCTTCACCCAGGAAAACTACTTGATCACTAGGTTTGCAAACTTGCTAACAAAGATACTCTTTCCTCTCTTTTTTAGGTGGATCCCATCTCTTCCCAGCAATCACTGCTCACGAAAGAGAATCCCATGGTCAAAGAAACCAAATCCTTCTCTGCCACATCACCTATGCAACCACACATTTGCCTCTGTGATGTGATGATCCCTACCCAGACCCCTTCCTTCCACAGGGAGGATAGACGAGAATGCCACTTGTGCTCCACATTCCTTGATCTTCCTTGCTAGGGCTGAGTAATCCACTGTGATCTTGTCAAGGTTGTTCTTGGCTGTATCATTGGTTCCTATGTGGAGAAGTAGGAAAGGATAATAGGCTACAGATTTTTGGCAGAGACTCTGTAACATCCTTATTCTAGCTACTGGGAAGCAGCAAACTTGCCAGGATTCGAGGTTCGCATGGCAGACGGATGACCCTGGCCCTCTTAGGAGAAGCCCCTGACCATCACCACACATTTTCTTCTCTTAGGGGTTCTGGTCATAGAACCCCCATCTCTAGGACTGTGCCACCCATCCCTTAGAAACCATGAGGTCTCTTTCTCATCCAATACCTGTGAGTTATCAGCCCCAGCTATCTCCTCTGTATCACCTGTGCAGACAGACTGAAAGTGGTTACTTAACTCCACTGGAATTGGAGAAACGTGAACTGGTTTTCTTCTCCTAGAAGTAACTTGTTTCCAGTTGTCCTCCTTGTTTTGAGCATCCCGATGTTCCTGTAGTGTTAAATGGTGCCTTCTATCCAGAAAGTCTTCACCTTCTCAGATTTTAAGTATCCCCAAATTTCACAGGGTTCCAGTCTATGGTTTATTTCACCTCATTACAAAATTAGAGGTTGTTTTCAGACTCTGCATTTGGATATATGCTTTTGATTCACACATATCTCTAACCAAAGCATGTTTTTATGGTTATGAAGTTATATGTACTGTACTAAATTGTTTCCCCCGAGTCTGAGTTACTGTAAACTGAAAGTGCTTTGTTGAATCTCACGTGCACTGCTCTCAGCAATTTACCCTTGTTTGATGGTTTTTTTTTTGTTTTGTTTTTTTGTGTTTTTTTCAAGATCTCTCCTTGGAGAGTTAGCAAATTAAGGGAGAGTATAGTTGTAGTTTATATAATTCAAGCTTTCATAATAATGAATTCCCATCAGCAATCTTCCAAAGTTATCCTCATTTAATCTTCCAAATATTTTTAAATCCTCTAAAACGACTGTTTGTTTCCCTAGTCACTAACGATGATCTTTACAATGTTTCCTTTTTTACTGCAAATACTGCTGAGTTATTTATTTTTTTTGGAAATCTTCACTTTGGTACCAGTCATATTACAATTTTATTTCACTAGTAACTTGTGAAAATTAATAGACTTTGTTTACTGTCAGCATTGTAAGTCATCTAACTTCAGACTGCAGTTGGTTTTAATGGAAAACATATCCCTCATTCTTTTTCTCACACACATGGCCTACATCTATACTAGAGAGTTTTGCTGACAAAACTCAGGTTTTATTGGCAAAACTTGTGGTGCATCCACACACAAAATTCATTTTGTCAACAGTATGCCGAGAAAGCGCAGCACTATTCTTGACAGTCTTGTGCCTTTCCACCACAAGACAGACACCTTTCTCGATAGAATCTGTCAACAAAAAAGCCCAGAGGATGATCTGGGGGTCCCTCTGTCATCAGACAGGGCTTTGGGTCACGGGCAATGCTCTCTGCTGTGCTTCCATTTGGCAGTTCGGTTGAGAGAGGGATGGGCAGTCTGGTCACTCTCTGTTGACAGAGCAGATTGCTTTTTCAGTCTGCTTTTGTGTGTTGCCACAATCGGTCAACAGAAATTTGATCAGAAGGTCTCTTCCAACAGTGACTTCTGTCAACAGATTGCTGTGGTGTAGACATAGTCATGCTGCTCAAGATTCATTTTGTTACACAAATGTGTTTTATGAACTCCAGTTATTATAAAGTCAATTAATTTTAGTTTTATTGGGCTACACCATTGCATGCTAAATTCTGATGTGATCTGACAGGAAACAATACAGGTAGAGAAGGCACTTCCATGGGAAATAAGGATAGTTGAAACAGCAAGAAACATGAAGCAAGAATAGTTCCACAATGAGCAAGCTTTTTTAATAAATAACATAAAAGCATTGTCTATGTTAATAAAGATGCTTCTTTACTATGCAGACATTCGGGGTAACAGTGTTGCTTCAAAATCGGTGTGAAAGAGGGCGATAACATGAATCTGTATAGAAACCTGTACAGAACCTATATAACAAATGGGCCATCCCAGTGCTCACTGAGATTAACACTTACACCAAATGGAAAAACAATAATAAAAAAAACAAAAATGGAATTTCCCTCATTTGATATATTGATGGATATTAGAGGGAGTTAAAAATAATTTAGGAAAAGCCTTTAAAATTCATGTTTTGTGGGAATATATATGGAACCAGTGCCATGGCATGGAATTTCCCTTCCAGGACAGGACAGATGAAGCTTTGAAACTCCACCAAGGTTGTATTTTAATGGGTATATAAATAGGCAGAGGAAAGTCCATGAGAAGTTTCTATTGCTCCTGAATGTGTTGTGAGGGAGTAATAAAGGAGATTTTAAAAAAATAACCAAGTTAAATGTGTTTGATAGAAATATTCTGGACAAGGTTTGCCAAAATGTGAGGTAATACTGTATGCATACTCTCACAAAGTACATCTCTGTCTAGGAACAAAATGAGATAACACAGCAACATTGGATAACACTTAAGCTTGAAAAGCATTTATACATGCATTTAAAATTCACATGCCATGCTCTTTCTTAAACATGATTGGCCAGACGACTGATGTGTGTACCTTGTGCCAGTCCTCTAGAACAAATCCAGTTTAGCAAGCTACCTGAAAGTTCCCCAGCTAAAGGTTGTAGTTAGGAGGTGTAGAACTTGTGTAGTTGGCCCACAATACCTCCATCTTTGTCTCTGGGATGTCTAGAGAATATGTGCTTGATGTATAATCAAGTTATAAACAGATGACATAGCCATTCAGACTATAGCTATGTTGGTTTACTGAAATATGTGACTGTATTAATTGTCTAATAGGAAAAAATTATAAAAAATGGGATTTACAGTATTTGAAATGTATGTAACTTCTCTGTGTGACTACTATGGATTCACTATTACTAGTGCTGTGGTATAGACCCCTTCAAATTAGTTATGTGAACTATGGGATATATTATTAAGTCTCAACAGTGCCTTTAAAAAAATGAAAGAGGAGCTGACTCACCCACTTCTACCCAGTCCCCTGGCTGGGGCTGCCAAAGTGCTGGTACTCAGCACTGGCAGGTACTGGCACAAAAAACAAAACAAAAAAAAATGAAAAAACACTGAGTCCCATTATTATAACTCTTGGAAAAGCAATAGCTCTTTGAAGCATCTAACATTCAAGTTTAATTTGGAGCTATCGTGTTACAGAGTAATGGCTGTGGTTCACTGACCATGTTTTCATACTTACCTGTAATTCGGGGAAAAAAAAAAGATTTGCAAGTTAGACTGGAAACCAGGCTTCAGTGAAACCTTATTACTCATCTGTGGTTTGCAAGGTAGAGCAATCATATCTAATCTTGCAACAAGCTACCTCAGGGTACATAGGGTATTGGATTTCCTGTCAGGTCAGGCCGTGTTGGTAATGAACTATCAAGAGCACCTTTTCTAGCTGACAGAGAAAGTGGCTTTGAGTCCTTAAATTTGTTTCCTGTCGCCTAACCCCATATTAAGTGACACTTGCTTCTTTTTCATAGTCCTTAAATGATTGATAGTCTGGCATTTTAAAATACTCAAAGGAGATCCTAACTATAGTTTTTCAAGCCTACTTACATGGGTAGAACTTCAGTTCTAAAAAAGAACTTCAGGGAAAAAAAAAAGCAGCATAAAAACAAAAGGTTGGGGGTCTTAGAAATAAAACTAAAAGTGACACAAATCACTTGTGATATCCATCCGTAGGCATCCGTCAGTCCCGGAGGACTATGATGTGTTGTTGCACCCGGGGTTGGATCAACAGCAGTGTCTAGTGTGGCTGTACAGTCCGATTATTGAGTGACAGTCTTTTCTGCACAGGGTACAGGAGAACACTGAGCCCTGGTTGATGGACTGGGGCCGGGACTTCCTCAGGGTTCTTTTCTCTTCTGCTTGTTGCCTGAGGTTGTCTTCATACTGGGACAGTCCTTTTTTCACCCATTGCTTCCACAGGCATCGATCGGTGGCGAGTGTCTCCCAGGTGGCAGTGCTGATGTTAGCAGCCTTCAAGTCATGCTTGCACACATCTTTATAGTGGAGATGAGGTCTTCCAATCAGCCTGGTCCCTGTCTCCAGTTCACTGTAGAGCAAATCCTTAGGTACGCGACCGTCCTGCATACGGGAGATGTGACCTAGCCATTGCAGGCGTCTCTGCTTGATCAAAGTGTGCATGGTGGCAGTCCCTGCTCGTTCGAGCACCGTGTTGTTGGTCACCTTGTCTTGCCAGGAGATTCCCAGGATGCATCTCAGGGAATGCATATGAAATGAGTTGATCCTCTTTTCATACTTGGAGCTCAGTGTCCAAGTTCCACAGCTGTACAGGAGGGTACTCAGCATGCAGGCTCTATAGACTTGTGCTTTGGTGTGCTCTGTGAGTTTCCTGTTGGACCAAACTCTTTTTGTTAGCCTGGATAATGTGGTGGCAGCCATTCCGATACATTTGTTAATCTTGCTTTCAAGGGAGAGGTTGTCAGATATTGTGGAGCCCAGGTAAACAAACTCATGGACAACTTCCAGCTGCTGATCATTGATGCTTATGGCAAGCAGATGGTTAGTGTCCTGACTCATCGCTTGTGTTTTCTTGATATTGATGGTAAGCCCGAACTCTTTGCAGGCATCCGCAAAGTGATTCATGAGGTGCTGAAGTTCCTCCTGTGTATGAGTTGTAATAGCTGCATCATCCGCAAAGAGGAATTCTCACAAGCACCTTGTTTGCGCTTTGATCCTTGCTTTTAGCCTAGACAGCTGGAAGAGCTTGCCATCAGATCTCATGTGAAGGTAAATGCCTGTTGTGGCTGAACCAAAGGCATATTTGAGCAAGATGGAAAAAAATATTCCAAAAAGCATAGGGGCCAGAATGCAACCCTGCTTCACTCCACTGTGGATACTGAAAGGTTCGGAGGTGGATCCATCATAGACAATGACTCCCTTCATGTCCTCGTGGAAAGACTTGATGATATTGAGCAGGGTGGGGGGACAGCCAATCTTTTCCAGAATTTGAAAAAGCCTATTTCTGCTAACAAGGTCAAAAGTCTTGGTTAGATCGATGAATGCAATGCATAGTGGCCTTTGCTGTTCCCTGCACTTTTCCTGCAGCTGCCTAAGAGAAAATATCATATCGATGGTAGATCTTTTAGCTCTAAACCCGCACTGTGACTCAGGATAGACTCATTCTGCAAGGACTTGGAGCCTCTTTAATACCACCCAGGCAAAGAGCTTTCCAACGATAGTAAGGAGGGATATACCACAATAATTGTTACAGTTGCTCCTGTCACCCTTGTTCTTGTAAAGAGTGACTATGTTGGCATCTCTCATGTCCTGTGGTACTTTCCGCTCCTTTCAACACTGACATGGCAGCCCATGCAGTTCTGGAATCAGGCTGCTCTTAGCACACTTGAGGATTTTGATGGAATGCCATGTTTACCTGGGGCTTTCCCAACTGCCAGTGCGTCAAGTGCCTGGCTGACCTCCAGCGCTGTTGGTACATTGTCGAGCTCTGACAAAGTTGGAATGCACCTTGTGGCCTTCAGTGCTGCTTCTGTGACAGTGTTCTCTGAAGCATCCAACTCTGAGTAATGCTCCGCCCACCTTTCCATCTGTTTGGAGCGGTCCTTAAGATCTCTCCATTGAGTGCCTTCAGGGGAGCAATCTTATTTTCAATTGGTCCAATGGCTTACCTGATTCCATCATACATACCCTTTATGTTGCCATTGTCTGCACAGGTGTGGATTCTGGAGCAGAGCTGAAGCCAGTAGTCATTAGCACAGCACCTGGCTGTCCTTTGGACTTTACCATGAGTATCTGCAAGTTCCTCTCGCTAGGGGATGTCTCGTATGTTGTCGCTGTGAGCCGCTTCTCCTCAACAATGGGCAGCAGCTCTTCTGAGTGTGCTTCCAACCAGTCAGCTGACTTTGTCTGCTCCTTACCAAAAGTCGACATCGCTGTGTTGTAGATGGTATCCCTAAGGTATGCCCACCTTCGGCTGGCATCTGCACTGGTTGGGCCAGGAAGGGCCTCATCGAGGGCACGGGTAATCTGTGCAACCCTCTCAGGGTCTTTGGTCATACAGAAGTTGATTTGTGGCCTACCCGCATTCTTTGTTTGATACAGCCTCCGAGGTTGAAGCATGATCTTGCTGGCAACGAGTGAATGGTCGGAGTCGCGGTCTGCACTATGATAGCTGAGAGTCAGCTTGATGTTGCCTATGCAGGAGTGCCTTACAACAATCAAGTCCAGCTGGTGCCAGTGTTTGGACCTGGGATGACGCCATGACACACTGTGCTGGGGCTTGGTCTTGAAGAAGGTGTTGGTAACACAGAGACTGTGCTGGCAGCAAAGCTCCAGCAATTGCTGCCCATTCTCATTTAACTTCCCAACTCCGAATTGCCCTAAGCATGTGGGCCAGCTGGAATGGTCAGCACCAACTCTTGCGCTAAGATCCCCAAGAATGATCAGTGGCTCACGAGTTGGAATTTCTTCGATTGTGTTGCTGAGCTCATCATAAAACTTGTCCTTAGCTTCTTGGGAAGAGGTCAGTGTTGGAGCATAGGCACTGATGATGTTGGTCAGGCCTGCAGATGTTTGCACCTGGAATTGTATAAGCCTTTCTGAGCACCCTGTGGGTGGTGTGATGGAGCCAATCAGACTATTCTTGATTGCGAAACCCACGCCGTGCTCTTTGGTCTCACTAAGGGGTTTTCCCATCCAGAAAAAAGTGAAATCTTTCCCCTTTAGACTGCCAGAAGATGATAGTCTTGTCTCCTGAAGGGCGACAATGTCCATTTTTAACCTTCTCAGTTCATTGTTAGTAACCGCTGTCTTGCAGATATCATCTATGTCTTCAGGGTTGTCTGAAAGTCCAGTTATCATGGTTCTAACATTCCAGGTGCCCAGTCTAAGAACCAGGCACTTTTGTATTTTTTTCTTTTTGTTTGGTGCACAGATTTCAGACCACCTGTTGGGATTGATCCCTAAGCTCCACGCACCCAGTGAAGCAAATGGACTGTGGCGAGACAGCAGCTTATTGGCTGGGGGCTTCCCAGTTTGAGGCAGGCGGTAGCTGTCCAATGGGGCTACGATGACCCCTCCCACTGTTGGAAGCAACCCTGGCGTGAAGCTCTTCGCCAACGAGCTATGACTTATAACCGGGATACTGTTGCTTCCCGTGTTATGCTGATGCTGTGAGGTGATGCTGTAGTGTCCTCTCCAGGGCGCATGACTGGGCAAATTTTGTACGGAGGATGAGCTGTTGCCCATGTAGCGTATCCCCCCTCTCCATGTTGCTGATGAATCCAAAGGAATGGCAAGCCGGTACAGTTTGGCATCAGCAGCATTGCAGGAGTTGCCAGGAAGATGTCAAAAGTAACATCAGGCTGCCTTTGGGTCTCCAACTCCAGATTTTTCCTCAGGGTTAACTCCCAAAGCCCTTCCCTAGAATAGGTGTGACCGCAAGGCAGTGGGGGTTTGAAATCAGATTCTACCTTCTCCTCGGTGAGTGACTGACCAAGGCTAAAGAGCCTCACCTGCCCGAAGCAACCGGTTTTAAGGCACCAGTGAGCTCCCTTTCGCCCCTTCTCCTGTCAGTAGAAACAGTTCCACCAGGCTTAAAAACTAAGCCACATGAGAAGGCCAGGAGCTGGACATGGTTGTCAGAGGTTTTTTGAGACGCGGGCCATTGAGGGAATTTTATAGGTAATGGGAGCTTATCCCCACAACTGCCCTCGGCATGACAACCTTGGAACCACTTGTGATATATTATTAGAATATTTGGGGCACTGAATTTACTCCAGTTGTATGTTGATTATTTTCCCACCCTCGCTTCTGGGACCACTGGATTGGAAGGGAACATATTGTATCTCACTCCCCCAAGGTATCCCTCTCACCCCCCAAAAAATCCTCCAGAAAATATACTATAGGCTGATTTTACTCTTCTTACCAGGTCCCAAGGTTTAGAAGGCTAAGGGCCAACCTGAGCCAGAGTGTTTACATGCCTATTTTTAGTACCATAGCACAAGCTCAAATATCATTGCTGTGATTTTCTATTCTTGCTGTGTAAAGCTGTCATTCATATTTGGGCAGCTCTGGGTGAAATCACTAGGCTAACTACTGACATTTCAACATTCCTGGTGGTAATGGAGTTGGGAAAGTCCCTGCTTGTAGTTTTCTGAACAGGCCTATGTTTTTAAAGATACACCCATCATGCACATCTAGGCTGTGTCTACATGGTGTCCTAACCTCAAAGTAAGCATCTGTGTGGGGGAGGGGCATGACCCTTCATACCCCCACCCCACGCATGCATCATCCCTGAGCACAGAGATCCAGAAATGTGACCTTGTGCATCTAAAATTTTTGCAGGACTGCTAGTCATTCCAAACCTGCATGACAGTATTTGTTTCTCACACTAAATCATCATTCCATCATATTCAGCTGCTCCATGAATGCCACCAACAACTTTATATTGTTTCCTTCTGTGTCCCACAGAAATCTGTCCTGTAGGAAGTCATGTTCCCTGTGGCTTCTGTTGCAATTGTGCAATCATGGCTGTGCCAAGCAGAATGCAGGGCCCAGGCATATCACATATATTGGGCCCCTCCTAACATTTTTTTATACTAGTGAAATGTGGTTACAGTGAACTTCGAGGGCAGATGCTGGCTTCAAGTTAAAGACTGACAGTGCCAAGCTCGAAATGTATAATGCTGTCATAGTGTATATTGCCCCTCCCTGTTCACCCCCGCTCCTCTCTGCCCAGTAGGCATTTGCATGACTGATTGCATTATTATCAAACTCAATTTGCCGTCACCCACCACTCTCAAATTGTATCACCTTCCAGGCATGAATTCCAAAACCATTGCTGGACAAGAGGCAAAAGAGGTGGATGGAGACTGGGTGGCACTTGGGGAGCCCCCTGTGCTAGGGGTTGGGTTTGCCACCAGAAGGATGGGGTGAGGGGGTCTGTCCTTCCAAAGGTCAGCCTGGCACTTGTGGTAAGGGGGCACTAGGTCTCCGTGGCAGCCAGAGGGTGACTCTGGGAGAGGCAGAGCAGTACAGCTGAGTCACTTGGTGGGGTCTGTGGCCAAGAAAAATAAATAAATGTCCAGAGGAGATAGAGGCACAGGTCTGAACCCTGCTGTCTGTGAGAGGCCACACACTTGGTCCCCTGGATTCCATGCCTTCTCCCCACATGCCTCTGAAACACAGGGTCCACTTCCCCACACCGCTCAAGGTGCAGAGCCCAGGGCAGTTGCCCCAGTCTGTTCTGTGGGTGGGTCAGGTCTGTTTGCAAACAGGCAAGGCCATCCAACCTGTGCTTGCAATGTTCATGACCAAACTGCAGAGCTATGCAGATTCCAGGCTGCTTCTGTCAGATAGCCAACAAGAAGGGAGATCAGGAGGGTTTGCAGAGATTTCAAAAAGACATGAAATACTCTGCTACAGAAGGAATTGTGGGATGGAGAATACTGCATTTTGGGAAGCTGACCCCATGCTCTGTCACAGCTGTGTGATTTCCTTTATCCATATTAGGCATTACAAAACTTCCCAAAACTCACTGATCTGCATTTTGTGCCAATGCAGCTGCTTCTCATGAGGACACCCCTGGCTAACACAAGGAACAAAGCACATGCACACAAAAGTAATGTAATAACTGTGTCAGCTGTGTACTGGCAGAACTTCATTTGACATTAACGTTTTCCTAAACATCTCTGCACATGTACCATTGGCCAGATGAATTGTTTTTTTGTAATTTAGCTTTGATAATTTGGTCTCTATTTTCTTGTTTAACTATTTCTTTTATCTATAATGCAGGGCCTTTTTGTTACTAATTCAGAAAATTCTCTTGTGAAACCTTCATTTTAGGGCATATATATATATAGTGATTGGCTCTGCTTTAGTACCTTATAAAATCAAAGCTAAACACCAGCCATAGAACTCAAAACTATTTCATATGAAAACAAGTACATGTTTCTGTATCCCAAAGCAAGATTCAACATGTCTGCAATAACGCTTGATATATACAAAGCTCCTTCCGTGATTGTCATCTTTGTGATCTCCTTTAAAATGAAAACCCCCATCTGTGCAGATGGCTGTTTCCATTAGCCTCTCAGTGATCTGGTTCTAATAATACTTTTCTGGAGTATAAATTCTACATGCTATAGATAAAAGATGACATTCTTTTAAAGTCTAACAGTTATATTTCAGTAACTGCATTAATGCAACTTTAGTGCTCATTTAACAAAGAGGTTTTTTCTTCTTGACAGTAATATTTAGTGTTAATAGCACAGCATATTTTAACCAGCTGATCAAATGCTGTAGTTAGGGCTTTGTTCTCTAAATGATATTGAACAAAAATAATTTCAAACGTGGGAAAGTCTGATTTTTGCAGCACATTCTAAGAGTGAATAAAGAATCTCTTTATCTCATTCTACATAACTGCAACAATAAACATTGTCTCTGCACTGTGCAAAATCATGTATGTACATCTTAAAATGAGAAAAAATGGAGACTAGGTGAATGTGAGAAGATGGGTACCTCTAGAATTTCTGGTTTAAATCACTTCTAATTTAGTGTGATTTGAGGTTCACCATCTCATAGATTGTCAGTGACATCTAATACTGTCTTACCAATATTATGATGTTTGTTGGTTTTTTTTAAGCTCTACTTTCTGGGATAAGGTGATTACAAGAATGTCAGAAGGCCTTTTTGTTGGTGGTGTTTTCCTTCCTTTTTTAAAATAAACTTCGAGTTTTCATGAGTGTGGAGAAATGTTTGAAAATGCTAATCCTAAAGATTCAAACATCACAGGGAAATAAAAGAAACATATTGATTACAGGATGTCTTCAGAGTTGACACAATTTTTTTTCAGAATTGTGTTGTAAGTCAAAATCACTTTATTCACAGTAGTCAATGGTATAAAAGAGAGACTGGTTCCTGAAACTAGGCTTGATGTACTATTTTCAGAACAATAGCCTACATTTTTGTATTACATGAATTATAGATTACCAACATTGCAATATCAATCTATTTACAGTACACTGTATTTTGTAAGCGGCATTCAAATAAAGCAGCAGTCAAATTGCATATGCTTTGACTTTCCAGGACTTTTTAAAGAGCTCTTGATTTGGGTCTCCTCTGTAGCAAAGCTAGCTGGGCAGAGAGAATGATGAACATGCTGAGCCTCAGCCAGTCAGTGTTCAAGCTTTCTGATTGGCTCCTGAGCTCAGCCAATCAAAGCAAGCAGCAACCCTACCAGGTAAGAAGCTGCCCTGGTACCTTGAAGCCAAGCAAATCTAACCCCTTCCAGCTCCAAACCAATATAATAGAATCAGGAAGTGATTTCAAGTCTAAAACAAGTGTCATATGGGTGAAATGGGTAGTCAACTGAAAAGCACTGTAAGTGATGTTCAGTGTATGTTGGGTGTTATAAATCTGAGGACTCACTGTATTTTTCATAACTTATGATTTGAAGGTTTTTAAATTCATGGCATTGGTCAAACAGCATGTATGCAAAATGTGTTGGTAGGTCTCTCTGCTGGCGACTGGATTAGTATACAACACACAAAGCAGCATCACACTCTAGGGCATAATTGTCACCTATTACAGGGTGATGGCCTCTGCAAATAAAGCTGGTCCAGTGCCCTTGAGCCAGAACAGGTGCTTCTAGTTTGGCCAATTTAGAACGCAGAAAAGCATCTGAGGCTATATAGGGTCAGACAGAACTTACAGGTATGTTTACAATGCAAATCTAAGTGACCCTATATTAGGTTGACTAACAGCTATCACAATAATTATGTTTGTGGTACATGTTGACACTGTACTCCTTGACTTGCTGGTGTGCATTCTCCATGAACTTCAGAGGGGCAGTTTGAGGAGCTAAAAGCCTGGTGTCTCACCTCCTCTGGCAGTTTCCCTGCCAGGAGCTTGGCTGGCCCAGAGGCTCCCTGCTCTGCAGTCCCTGCCAGTTGCAAGGGGGAAGCTGGCCCCATCTTCTCACCTCCCCATTCCCTTCCAGGAGTGGAAGGAAAAGGCATCCAGAGTTGTGCAGCATTGTCAAATTCCTATATCATTGCTGACATTGACACAGTTGATGTCTGCTGTGTGAGAGCTTCTTGCCACAGCTCACAGCATGGATCAAGTGTAAGGGGTGCAGTGTTAGTGTAGTTTGAATAACATGGGCATAAGCTGTTAGACTCTTGTGGAACTAGAGTTATGAGGCTGGTATAGCAGGGTATTTGTTGACAAAGGCTGTAGTGTTGACACTGACATAATTAGATCAACATACACTGCCTTTTGCTTACCAAACTTTAGAGTGTAGCCCAGTGTAGAAAACAGGTGATGAGCAAAGAATGAGAATCAATGAGGAAAAGGAGCAGGTAATTGCTCCCTCAGAGTCAGGAGACCAGAGAAGATGCCTGGGGCGGAAGTAAGTTACAAAGGTGAGAATGCTTCTGGCAAGCCTCCCTGGCAGGTGGAAGGAATTAGCAGGAAATGTGTGGGTGCATTAGGAATGAGGCATCATGAGATATACCAGGAACATTCTGGAGAGCTGGGTAATGGTGAGGGACGCAGACGCTGTAATGGGGATATGGTGAGAGATGTCAAGGCTCTACTTTGTATATTGTCTGTCCTCTGGCTGTCAGAGTTGGGTGTTGGTTCATGTGCATGGGCATTCTTCTGTATTAAATTAACCCCCTCTACCCCAAGGCTATTTGCACTCACCAAGTCTGAAATACTTCTGGAGACTGGAATGGAGAGAAATGCGGGCAGGTGGGTCTTTTAAGCTCTGGCTTGACACTGGAAGAATCTCCGACCTTGGGGAAAGGCACCACTAAAGCATCAACTTTTTTGGCAGAAGAGGCCAAGTGCTGCATATGGAGTATGAATTACCCTGTCTAGACTCTGGCTTAGAGAACTACATTGACAAGAAAGTTTGCATTGCAGCAGTCTGTGTCTTGCATATTCTTACCACATGCAATAAGTCCAAGTTAAAATCCACCCTTTCCCATTTTCTCCACCTTACAACTCTGCCTGCATACCCTGAATAAAAGCATCAATATTCACAAATATTAGGTTGTCATCCTTCTCCTCTCCTATTATCACAGTAAAATTTAGCAATCCATAAAACTGAATGTTCAGTAGAGACAATTTACAGGAAGGAAAGCAATTCACTTTTTAAAAACTATGCAAGCAGAATGTTTAGTTTTATTCTGGTATGCTTCTGAAAATAGGCTCACACTGGATGCATGCATAGGTTTCACAAAGACATTTGCAACACTTGCAGATTAAGATGCCATCCTCATATTAGCATAATCATGTAAAGTGGTACCATGCCATACATTTCCTCTTTTAGTTACTTTATTTCTTCTAAAATAAAATAACATTCATATAATCACAGAAAAGTAGAGGCTAGAAGGGACCTCAACAGATCATTCAGGCCTGCCCCCTCAGGCTGAGACAGGACCAAATATATTTAGACTGATAGGTGTTTACTAACCTGTTCTTAACAACCTTCAGTGAGGGGATTCTACAGCATTCCTTAAAAGCCTATTTCAATACTTATCAGTCCTTAGTGTTTCCCACCTAGTCCTAAATCTCCCTTGATGCACATTATGCCACCTACTAATGTTAGTGACTCTGGAAAACAGACAGTTACCATCTTTTTGTTAAAATAATACACCGTAACATATGTGATGACTTATCAGTCCCCACTCAGTGTCTCTCTTTCTCAAGAAAGAACGTCACCACTTTTCTTCCTGACAGGCCAGTTTTTAAAATATTTTATCATTTATGTTGCATCTGACAAAGCTGGTCTTTGCCCACAAAAGCTTATGCTGCAACAAATCTGTTAGTCTATAAAGTGCCACAAGACTTCTTGTTGTTTTTGCGAATACAGACTAAAATGTCTACCCCTCTGACATTTATCATTTTTGATACTCTCCTCTGGACTCACTTCAGCTTGTCCAAATCTTTCTTGACACACACAGAGATACGCATCTCATAGAACTGAAAGGGACCTCAGGAGGTCATCAAGTCCAGTCCTCTGCCCTCTTGGCAGGACCAAACTTTAATGCCTTTTCTAATCTATTTGCTCCAGATTCCTAAATGGTCTCCTCTAGGATTGAACTCACAACCCTGGGTTTAGCAGGCTAATGCTCAAACCACTTAAAGTGTGGCACCCAGAAATGGATAGACTACTCTAGCTGAAGACTCTGCAGTGCTAAACAGCAAAGCAGAGTTCTCTCCCATGTGTTATACATGGCAGTTCTGTTACTACACTCCAGCATTATACTAGCCTTTTTCACAATTGCATTGTATTGCTGATGCATGTTCAATTTGTTATCCACTATAACCCCCAGATCCTTTAATCTGAACCTTAATCTACCCAGTTATTTCCCATGTTGTATCTGTGCAACTGATTAGGCCTTCCAAAGTGAAGTACTTTGCGCTTGTCTGTTTTGATTTTTTTTTTTCATCTTACTGAATTGAGGCAAGTTCTCTAATTAGCCAAGGTAATTTTAAATTCTGATCATGTTACTCAAACATTAGCAGCTTCTAATAAAATGGTGTCATCCATAGATAGTATAAGTATAATTTCTACTTCATTATCCAAATCATTACTGAACGGTTGAATAGTACCAGGTTCAGGGAAGATTCCCAAGGGACAAAGAGCAAATAAAATAACCAGAACACTTTCGTTGTCACAAATGATCACTGTCGTTAAAATAGTGAATGTAAAACAACAAAATGTTAATCTTGAAATGTGTAAAGGTGCTACAGCACAGGGCAGACTTTGGGTCAAGGTTTTTAGCACTTAATCTGTGGATGACAAACTATTACTGAACAGCAGACTTTGGAATATTTTCTGAATGTTGGGCACTGCAGATTGTGCTGTCATGATGTGGTTGTCAACTGAAAAGTAGCAGCTTTTAGAACTCAGTTTTTGCTGTTTGTTCAAACAGATGACAAATTGCAGGCAATAATACATAGAAAAATATGTTCAGTACCATGACCTTGATGTTAATGGAATCTCACCATGCTATTTTCCTCAATCATCTGACTTGTTTCGAAAAGCAAGATTTTTTTTCCCATCATAAGGCATCAGAACTGCTCTACTCTAGACTCTCTTTCTTTAGTGTAGCAAGCTGTGCCAGGGATTTAGCCCCCAGAAGGCCAATACAAACCAGTGGAATTCAGAGCTTATCTCAATGTGAGGCTCATATTACATTTACCTACAGTTGAGACAGCTGAACTGCACAGAGATTTACATTAGCAAAACAGAATGACCATCACTAGCACCTAAAGATCATCTCATACCTTACCACCTGCCAGCTAGCTCAAGTTTAAAACTCCACTTAACTCAAGCTAGAGATTTTGTGTGTGCCTGGGAGTCAAGTTAAGGGCAACACTTGAAATATGTCTCAAGCTACCACTTTAGTGAATTGCAACCCCTTAACATAGTCTTGTCTTCCTCCTGTATGTCACTCAATAAGTAGGACCTCTTCATGTCCCCCTCCTATTTGTAAGTCTGCTGATGGCTTTTCAGCCTTATTCCAGAGCTTCAGGTCTTATTACGGAAGAGGCAGGTGTTGGTAACTGTTGGAAGTCTGCAGGGCATGTTTTAGGTTAAGGTCTAGCATAAGTATGGAGAAATAAAATCTGGTGTGGGAGCAGAAATATGGTTTCTGGTTCTGGCATTTATAAAAGCGTCTATATTTAGATTTAGATAATGATAATACAGTAGTGCCTTGATTTACATGACTTGATTTCCCATGCACCCTTGCCTAACTCAAATTTCATGTAAGTCAGGGGGACAGCTTTTTTCCCCAGCAGAATGCAAGTTCTGAAGCTGGGGAAGCAGGAGGAGGACCTGGAGCTCCTTTTGAAGGTAAGCTCTGGGTTGGGGGGCAGGCAGTTGGGGAGGGTTAGGGCTGCATGTGGTGGAGTTGAGCCAGAGCCACATGTGAGGGGTGGTGAGCCAGAGCTGGGGCGTGGGGAGGTGAGGCGGGCCAGGTAGAACCAGGGGCAGTGGGAGTGGGATTTTGAGTTGCACTTAATTTGTGTTAATACAGCTTAAGCACAACTCAAAATTGTGCATTTTGAGGGTTTACGGTATTGAAGTTAAGGTAATTATTTTAAAACACGAGAACATAGTGTGTCTTTCCTCTTGCTTTACAGACCTGATCCAATTTTTATTGAAGACAATGGAGAGATATTGACTTTCAGTCAGCAGTCGATGAAGTCTATTGGTAAAAGGCAGGCATATGTCTATCCTTGGGCATCTGCATGTAAAGCCTCAGAAAACAATCTCTGTGTTCTTTTACTGTGTTCTGTGCACAAAACACAATATTTGCGTCCGAGCCCACCTATATACTTAGACTGCTCATGAATTGCAGCAGATGCAAACATCTTAGAATTCCAGGGCTGGAAGGGACATCAAGGAGGCCATCTAGTCCAGCTCTCTGCCCAAAGGAAGATCAACCCTAACTAAAATATTCTCAGCCAGGACCATGTCAAGTCAGGACTTATAAACCCCTATGTATGGAGATTTCACCACCTCTCTCGATAATGCATTCCAGCACTTCACCACCCTCCTGCTGAAATAGTTTTCCATAATATCCAACCTACACCTCTCCCTCTAACTTCAGACCATTGCTCCTTGTTCTGCCATCTTTCACCACTGTGACCAGTCTCTCTTTGGATCCCACCTTCAGGAAGTTGAAGGGTGCTATCAGATTGCCCCTCACTTCTATTCTGCAAGCTAAATAAGTCCTCATCCCTCAGTATCTCCTCATAGGTCACATATTCCAGCCCCTTAATCATTTTTGTTGCCCTCCACTGAAACCGCTCCAATGTGTCCACATCCTTCCTGTACTGAGAGGACCAGAACTGGATGCAATACTCCAGAGGTGGCCTCAGCAGTGCTAAATACAGGGAAACAACAACTTCTCTAGATCTGCTGGAAATGCTTCTCCTAATGTACCCCAATATGCCGTTGGTCTTCTTGGCTACAAAGGCACATGGTTGATTCATATCGAGCCTCTCATCTACTGTAATCCCCAGGTCCTTTTCTGCTGCATTGCTACTTAGCCAGTCGGTACCCAGCCTGCAACAATGCCTCAGATTCTTCTGTTCCAGGTGCAGGACTCTACACTTCTCTGTGTTAACCCTTATCAGATTTCTTTTGGCCTAATCCTTCAATTTATCTAGGTCGCTCTGGACCCTATCCCCACCCTCTAATGTGTCTCTTCCCCCTAGCTTAGTGGCATCCACAAATTTGCTGAGGGTGCAATCCATCCCGTCATCCAGGTCATTAATAAAAGGTATTGAACAATAGCGGCCCTGGGGCCGTCCACTTGAAAATGGCCGCCAACCAGACAATGAGCCATTGATCACCACCTTTTGGGTCTGTCCATTAAGCCAGCTTTCTATCCATCTTATAGTACATATACCCAATCTATACTTCCTTAACTCATGAGCAAGAATGTTGTGGAAGACTCTATGAAAAACTTTGCTAAAATCAAGGTATATCACATCCACTGACTTCCCCATGTCCACAGAACAAGTTACCTCATCATAGAAACTAATCATATTGGTCAGGCATGACTTGCCCGTGGTGAATCCATGTGGACCACTCTTGATCACTTTCCCCTCTTCCAAGAGCTTCACAATAGATTGCTTGTGGAATCCCTCCATGATTTTTCCATGAACTGAGGTAAGGCTGACCAGTCTATAGTTCCCTGGGTGGTGGGGTCTTTTTTCCTTTTCATTTTTTTAAAACTTGGGCACTACATTTGCCTTTCTCCAGTCATCTGGGATCTCTCCAGATCTCTATGAGTTTTCAAAGATAATGGCTGAAGACTGTGCAATGACATCTGCCAACTCCCTCAGAACGCTTGGACGCATTAGATCTGGACCATGGATTTGTGTACCTCTAACTTTTCTAAGTAGGCCTTAAACCGTTCTTTCCCCACTGAGGGCTGCCCATCTCCTTCCCATACTGCATTGCATAGTGCTGTAGTTTGCCTCACCCTTCCCCCCCAGCCCCCCTTCCCCCCCAAGAAAAAAACATTTAGTTCAGCTTTAGCTACATTTGTCACTAGGTTACCTCCATCACCCAGTAAGAGCCCTACACCCTCCCTGATTACCTTCCTGTTGTTAACATGCCTGTAGAAATCCTTCTTGTTATACTTCATATTCCTTGCTAGCTACATTTCCAATTGTGCTTTCACTTTCCTGATTACCCCCTGGCATTCTCCATCCATATATTTATACACATTTTTAATCTGTCCAAGTTTTGACTTCTTATATACATGCTTTTTGAGTTTGAGCTTGCCAAGGATTTCCCTGTTAAGCCAAGCTGGTTGCCTACCATGTTTGCTTTTCTTACTGCACATTGGGAAGGTTTGTTTCTGTGCCTTTGATCAGGCTTCTTTAAAATACTGCCAGTTCTCATGAACCCCCTTCCCCTTCATATCCTTTTCCCAAAGGATCCTGCCCAGCAGTTCTCTCAGGGAGTCAAAGTCTTCTCATCTGAAATCAAGAGTCTGTATTTTACTGCTCACCTTCCTTCCTTTTTTCAGGATCCTGAAATCTACCAGCTCATTGTCACTACAGCCCAGGTTACCACTCACTTCTATTTCTCCTACTAGTTCTTCCATGTTTGTGAGCGGCAGGTCAAGCTTCACAATAGTCCCTAGATGGTTTCTGCAGCACTTGTATCAGGAATTTATCTCCAGCATTCTTCAAAATCTTCCTGGATTGTCTGTGTGCTGCTATGTTACCAACCAACATCTCCCAATAAATGTCAGAATGATTAAAATCTCCCATGAGAACCAAGGTCTGTGATTTGGAAGCTTCTCTTAGTTTTCTGAAGACATCCTCATCTACTTCATCTACCTAGTATGGCAGTCTATAACAGACACCAACCACAACATCACCTCTGTTTCTTCCCCCTCTGAGCTTATCCCAAAGGCTCTCAACTGGCTTGTCTCCCTACATATACTGGAGCTCTAACCAGTCATACTGCTCTCTCACATACAGAACATCTCCTCCTTTTTCCTCCTGCTTGCCATTTCTGAACCCTCCCATGACCATGTTTCAGTTATTTGTATCATCCCACCAAGTTTCTGTTATTTCAACCACCTCATACTTTGACTGTGCCAGGGATTCTAATTTTTCCTGTTTGTTACCAGGCTTGCATTTGTATACTAACACCGTAGACTAGTTGATTGGCCTACTTTCTCCGTTTTTTAATCAGGCATGTTCCTTTGTTGTTGCTTCCTCCTTCCACACTTACCTCAGGGCTTGTGTCAGCATCCCCCGATGAACCTAGTTTAAAGCCCTCCTCACTAGGTTTGCAAGCCTTCCTGCAAAGATGCTCTTTCCTCTCTTTGTTAGGTGGAACCCATCTTGTCCTAGCAATCCTTGTTCCCAAAACAGAATCCTATGGTCAAAGAAACCAAAGTCCTGTCTGTGACATCACTTGTGCAACCATGCATTTGCCTCCACGATTTGACAATCTCTACCCAGACTCCTTCCTCCAACAGGGAGAACACCACTTGCACTCTGTATTCCTGGATCCTTCTTCCTAGAGTTCCATGATCTGCAGTGATCTGCTCAAGATCATTCTTGCCTGTGCCATTGGTTCCTACATGGAGTAGGAGGAAGGGGTAATCCGAAGATTTGATTATTCTTGGAAGTCTGTTACATCCTGGATTCTAGATCCCAGTAAGAAGCAAACTTCCCAGGACTCCAGGTCTGGATAGCAGATGGATAACTCAGTCCCTTCTAGGAAGGAGTCCCCAGCCACCAATCCCAAGAGAAGAACATGGGTGATGTAGGGTCTTCTGATCCCTTCCCTGTGAGGTCTCTGCCACAGCATTCTCCACTGAGTTACCTGGGTGGAGAGCTGGAAAGTGGTTGCTTACTTCCACTGGAGTTGGAAATATCTGAATTGGTTATCTTCTGGAGGTTACATGCTTTCAGCATTCTTTCTTGTTTATTACTTCCTTCGCTGGCTCCTCAGCCTGCTGTGTCTGCAGTACAAAATGCTCCCTTCTGTCAAGAAACTCTTCACCTTCTGTGATGGACTGGAGGGTTAATATTGGTGCCTCAAGTCCGCTAACCTTGTCTTCCAATATGGTGACCAGTTTGCACTTGGTACAGACAAAAATCCTTTCTATGTTGTGGGAGGAAGGCAAACATGGCATATCCTGTGCAGATGACAACAACTGGACTTGTCAGTAGACTTATTGCTATCCGTTTTGTCGTTCCTTCAGAGAGTTCCAAATTCTGAAACTTTTTTCTTTAAGAAAAAAAAATCTTTCCATGGGAATGTTGCAATCGAACAAGGTTACAGGATGTCGAGACAACCATATAAGATGTGATGATGTCCTTCTGCTAAATATGTAATCTTGTGTGCAAATGTAAATGGAACTGGCAGTATCACAGTTCCCAGCATTTTGGGCGCTTTGTCTATTTGTAATATTTAATTAAACAATGCTCTTAACATCAGTGTGATAGATGCTTTTGCAATGGTCTCCTAGGCCTTGTTGCTCTCGGGATATCAGACAGACAAGGTTGGTGAATTAATGGCTTCTATTGAAGCAAATTCTATTGCTTGAAAGGGATAATCTTGAAATACTCAAAGTTCATATATATGGAGGGTGAAGAAGAGCACTGAATGGTTTGAAAGCTGTCTCACCAACAGACATTAGTCCTCTTAAAGATATTACCTCACAAAACTGGTTTTGGATTTCAAGCATTGGATCAGTTTGGGAAACGTTTTAGGCAGCCAGTGCATATATGTGCAGCAGATGAACAAGGAAGTCATTACCTGGTTTTAAAAATCACTTCTGGCTTAACCAGCATTCTAGCATCCTCTCTCACTTCTTTACCTTTCTCATCTTTCACATCTGAGTTGAGGCTGAGACGTCTGTAAGAGACCAGATTACATTTTTGATGAAGACTAACATTTTCCTTTAACAAACTCTTTGGTGATACAGTTGGCAAACCTTCCATTATGGTGTAGTTACTCTACCAATAGACTTGGAAGTATTAGGTGTTTCTTAGTAAATGTTACTAAGTCTTAGTTTTTCTATAAACAACTGACAAAAAACAGTTCCATTAATCATGGCTGAAATTTATAGACAGGCAAAACAAAGCAAAAATGTAGATTGAGAACTTATCAGTATTTGATTTAAAGATGCATATTTGTATGTTTTGGCACATGCCAGTTTGTGTTTTAATAACTATAAAGATTTAACTTTATTAAGCTCAACATAAGAACATAAGAACATAAGAATGGCCATACTGGGTCAGACCAAAGGTCCATCAAGCCCAGCATCCCATCTGCCGACGGTGGCCAATGCCAGGTGCCCCAGAGAGGAGAACAGAAGACAAGTGATTTATCTCCTGCCATCCATCTCCTGCCCTTCTTATGAAGGCTAGGGCACCATACTTTATCCCTGGCTAATAGCCATTTATGGACCTGACCTGCAAAAATTTATCAAGCTCTTTTTTAAACCCTAATAGAGTCCTGGCCTTCACAGCCTCCTCGGGCAAGGAGTTCCACAGGTTGACTGTGCGCTGTGTGAAGAAAAATTTCCTTTTATTAGTTTTGAACCTACTACCCATCAATTTCATTTGGTGTCCCCTAGTTCTTGTATTATGGGAAAAGGTAAATAATTTTTCTATATTCACTTTCTCCACACCATTCATGATTTTATATACCTCTATCATATCGCCCCTCAATCGCCTCTTTTCCAAACTGAAAAGTCCCAGTCTCTCTAGCCTCTCCCCATATGGGACCCTTTCCAAGCCCCTAATCATCTTAGTCGCCCTTTTCTGAACCTTTTCTAATGCCAATATATCTTTTTTGAGGTGAGGAGACCACATCTGCACGCAGTACTCGAGATGTGGGCGTACCATAGTTTTATATAGGGGAAGTATGATATCTTTTGTCTTATTATCGATCCCTTTTTTAATAATTCCTAACATCCTATTTGCCTTACTAACTGCCGCTGCACACTGTGTGGATGTCTTCAGACAACTATCCACTATAACTCCAAGATCCCTTTCCTGATCTGTCGTAGCTAAATTTGACCCCATCATGTAGTACGTGTAATTTGGGTTATTTTTTCCAACATGCATTACCTTACACTTACCCACATTAAATTTCATTTGCCATTTTGCTGCCCAATCACTCAGTTTGCTGAGATCTTTTTGTAGTTCTTCACAATCCCTTTTGCTTTTGACTGTCCTGAACAACTTGGTGTCATCTGCAAACTTTGCCACCTCACTGCTTACCTCATTTTCTAGATCATTGATGAACAAGTTGAACAGGATCGGTCCCAGGACTGAGCCCTGGGGAACACCACTAGTTACCCCCCTCCATTGTGAAAATTTACCATTTATTCCAACCCTTTGTTTTCTGTCTTTTAACCAATTCCCGATCCATGAAAGGACCTTTCCTCCTATCCCATGACCACCTAATTTACATAAAAGCCTTTGGTGTGGGACCGTGTCAAAGGCTTTCTGGAAATCTAGGTATATTATGTCCACTGGGTGCCCCTTGTCCGCATGTTTATTAACCCCTTCAAAGAATTCTAATAGATTAGACAGACACGACTTCCCTCTGCAGAAACCATGCTGACTTTTGCCCAACAATTCGTGCTCTTCTATGTGCCTTGCAATTTTACTCTTTACTAGTGTTTCTACTAATTTACCTGGTACTGATGTTAAACTTATCGGTCTATAATTGCCAGGATCTCCTCTAGAGCCTTTTTTAAATATTGGTGTTATATTGGCCGTCTTCCAGTCATTTGGTACCAAAGTGGATTTAAAGGATAGGTTACAAACCACTGTTAATAACTCCACAATTTCACATTTGAGTTCTTTCAGAACCCTTGGGTGAATGCCATCTGGTCCTGGAGACTTGTTACTATTCAGCTTATCAATTAATTCCAAAACCTCCTCTAATGTCACTTCAATCTGAGTGAGTTCCTCAGATTTGTCGCCTAAAAAGGCTGGCTCAGATTTAGGAACCTCTGTAACATCTTCAGCCGTGAAGACTGAAGCAAAGAAATCATTTAATCGCTCCGCAATGGCACTGTCTTCCTTGATCGCTCCTTTTATATCTTTATCATCCAAGGGCCCCACTGCTTTTTTAGCAGGCTTCCTGCTTCTAATGTATTTAAAAAACATTTTACTATTGTTTTTTGAATTTTTGGCTAGCTGTTCCTCAAACTCTTTTTTGGCTTTTCTTACTACATTATGACAGTTAATTTGGGAGTGTTTATTTTCCTTTCTATTTTCCTCATTAGGATTTGACTTCCATTTTTTAAAAGTTGCCCTTTTCTCTCTCACTGCCTTTTTAACATGGCTGTTAAGCCATGGTGGTTCTTTGTTAGGTCTCTTACTGTGTTTTTTTATTTGGGGTATACATTTAAGTTGGGCCTCTAGTATAGTGTCTTTAAACAGTTTCCATGCAGCTTCCAGGTATTTTAGTTTAATTACTCTACCTTTTAGTTTCTGTTTAACTATCTTCCTCATTTTAGTGTAATTCCCCTTTTTGAAATTAAATGCCAGAGTGTTTGACCGCTGCGGTGTTCTTCCCAACACAGGAATATTAAAAGTTATTATATTGTGGTCACTATTTCCAAGCGGTCCAGTAACAGTTACCTCTTGGACCAGATCCTGCGTTCCAGTCAAGACTAGATCGAGAATCGACTCTCCCCTTGTGGGTTCCTGTACTAGCTGCTCCAAGAAGCAGTCATTTAAGGCATCAAGAAATTTAATCTCTGAATCCTGTCCTGAGGTGACATGCACCCAATCAATATGGGGATAATTGAAATCTCCTATTATTACTGTGTTTTTTATTTTGATAGCCTCTCTAATCTCCCTTAACATTTCAGCATCACTATCACTGTCCTGGTTAGGTGGTCGGTAATATATTCCTAATGCCATATTCATATTAGAGGAATGAATTGTTATCCATAATGATTCTATGGAACATTTTGATTCCTTTAGGATTTTTACTTCATTTGATTCTATATTATCCTTCACATATAGTACCACTCCTCCACCCGCACGACCTGTAAGGTCATTTAATAATAGTCTGATGTCCCACCTCTGAGAGCATAGTTTATTGTAGCTGTGAAAATTTATGTTGACAAACTTAAAACAAACATTATTAGTTCAAATCAAAAGTATATTCTTCTAAGCCTATCTAAATATAATGTTTCTCTTCTGCAGTTAAATCTTTGTTCTCTATGACTTATGCATCTGCTCTTTTTTTATCTCCCAGATATTAAGATCCCTGTTGGCTATAGATAGGTGACCATATTTCCCTATGCCAAAAATGGGACACCTGGTAAAATTGCTCAGATTTAAGCAAATTCAACAGCAAGCAATCATAACTATGCAGTAGAAAAGTTCAAAATAAAAATAAGTTGACTGGGCACCCATTAAAAAAACTTGCTGCTTTATTATTACAAAAAGAGGTTAAAAATTAAATATATAGGTATAATTAAGTGGTTACTGATCTTTAGAAGTACCTGCCTTGTCCTCATCTTGCTCTCTTGCACAGAGCAAGGTCTGGTTACCCCTGTACTTGCTGCCACAAAGGAGTTATGGGTCCTCTGCACAGGGGCACTGCAGCTGGAAACCTGCAAACGTGAGAGACCCCATGTCCTCCTCCCCACCGCGTACACTACTGCTGGCAACAGTGCATTCCAAAGCAGCAAGTTAGTTGCCCAGGATACAGGCTTTGTTTAAAGAGCCCACCCCAGCTGTCTCTTTACTGACGTGATAAGTGATACACATGTGCATGGAAGGTTACTTACCCATTGTCTGCTGCAATCTTTCAGGAACTTTAATGTAACTACAATGTATTGTAATTTGTACTGAGGTTGTGCCAAGGGGCCCTACCTATGGATTAAGTACCCTCGCACTAGGGCTACGTCTACACGTGCAGCCAACATCGAAATAGCGTATTTCGATGTTGCGACATCGAAATAGTCTATTTCAATGAATAACGTCTACACGTCCTCCAGGGCCGGCAACGTCGATGTTCAACTTCGACGTTGCTCAGCCCAACATCGAAATAGGCGCAGCGAGGGAACGTCTACACGTCAAAGTAGCACACATCGAAACAGGGATGCCAGGCACAGCTGCAGACAGGGTCACAGGGCGGACTCAACAGCCAGGCGCTCCCTTAAAGGGCCCCTCCCAGACACAGTTGCACTAAACAACACAAGATACACAGAGCTGACAACTGGTTGCAGACCCTGTGCCTGCAGCATAGATCCCCAGCTGCCGCAGAAGCAGCCAGAAGCCCTGGGCTAAGGGCTGCTGCCCACGGTGACCACAGAGCCCCGCAGGGGCTGGAGAGAGAGCATCTCTCAACCCCCCAGCTGATGGCCGCCATGGAGGACCCAGCAATTTCGACGTTGCGGGACGCGGATCATCTACACGGTCCCTACTTCGACGTTGAACGTCAAAGTAGGGCGCTATTCCTAGCTGCGTCTACACGTGCACGCTACTTCGAAGTAGCGGCAGTAACTTCGAAATAGTGCCCGTCGCGGCTACACGTGTTGGGCGCTATTTCGAAGTTGAAATCGACGTTAGGCGGCGAGACGTCGAGGTCGCTAACCCCATGAGGGGATGGGAATAGTGCCCTACTTCGACGTTCAACATCGAAGTAGGGACGTGTAGACGATCCGCGTCCCGCAACATCGAAATAGCGGGGTCCGCCATGGCGGCCATCAGCTGAGGGGTTGAGAGATACTCTCTCTCCAGCCCTTGCGGGGCTCTGTGGTCACCGTGGGCAGCAGCCCTTAGCCCAGGGCTTCTGGCTGCTGCTGCTGCAGCTGGGGGTCTGTGCTGCATATACAGGGTCTGCAACTAGTTGTTGGCTCTGTGTATCTTGCACTGTTTAATGAAAGTGTGTCTGGGAGGGGCCCTTTAAGGGAGCGACTTGCTGTTGAGTCCGCCCCGTGACCCTGTCTGCAGCTGTGCCTGGCTCCCTTATTTCGATGTGTGCTACTTTGCCGTGTAGACGTTCCCTCGCTGTGCCTATTTCGATGTTGGGCTGAGCAACGTCGAAGTTGAACATCGACGTTGCCAGCCCTGGAGGACGTGTAGACGTTATTCATCGAAATAGCCTATTTCGATGTCGCAACATCGAAATAAACTATTTCGAAGTTGGGTGCACGTGTAGACGTAGCCCCTATCTCCTCTTGGCTGCGTCTACACGTGCACGCTACTTCGAAGTAGCGGCAGTAACTTCGAAATAGCGCCCGTCACGTCTACACGTGTTGGGCGCTATTTCGAAGTTGAAATCGACGTTAGGCGGCGAGACGTCGAAGTCGCTAACCCCATGAGCGGATGGCAATAGCGCCCTACTTCGACGTTCAACATCGAAGTAGGGACGTGTAGACGATCCGCGTCCCGCAACATCGAAATAGCGGGGTCCTCCATGGCGGCCATCAGCTGGGGGGTTAAGAGATACTCTCTCTCCAGCCCTTGTGGGGCTCTGTGGTCACCGTGGGCAGCAGCCCTTAGCCCAGGGCTTCTGGCTGCTGCTGCTGCAGCTGGGGGTCCGTGCTGCATATACAGGGTCTGCAACTAGTTGTTGGCTCTGTGTATCTTGCACTGTTTAATGAAAGTGTGTCTGGGAGGGGCCCTTTAAGGGAGCGACTTGCTGTTGAGTCCGCCCCGTGACCCTGTCTGCAGCTGTGCCTGGCTCCCTTATTTCGATGTGTGCTACTTTGGCGTGTAGACGTTCCCTCGCTGTGCCTATTTCGATGTTGGGCTGAGCAACGTCGAAGTTGAACATCGACGTTGCCAGCCCTGGAGGACGTGTAGACGTTATTCATCGAAATAGCCTATTTCGATGTCGCAACATCGAAATAAACTATTTCGAAGTTGGGTGCACGTGTAGACGTAGCCCATGAGGTTAGCGACTTCGACGTCTCGCCGCCTAACGTCGAAGTTAATTTCGAAATAGCGCCCGACGCGTGTAGACGCGACGGGCGCTATTTCGAAGTTGGTGCCGCTACTTCGAAGTAGCGTGCACGTGTAGACGCAGCTTAGGTGTTGTATCTTCTGCCATATTTTTTGTTTATTACTTAGCATTTCCAACATCTGAATTAAAATGAAATCCAGGAAGATAATTTGCATTTGCAAAACTAGAAAATAAAAAAGACACCAAAGAAAGAAATGAAATATGTAGGCAAAATGCCAAGGTTCAGAAGATGAGCTATGAGATAAGAGGAGGCTGATGTTTATAAAGGGATCATGAACAGATACAGTAAAGCAGCATAGAACATAGCCTCTTTAGCATTACCATAAATTGCAGAAGTCAAGGAAAACTATGCTTGACATATGTTAGTGTCTGGGACACTAGTCACCTAAAAAGATGTGTGTATGTTACTTTAAACAACCTCAGTACTCAGGATTCCACGATGCTTAAGATCCAACCATGCAAATTATCTTCCTGACCTAAAGGGGAGGAAGAAGACACTGTCCCTGTCTCTTTCCCATAATATCTACCTCAAAGAGGACAGAACATCACACTTGCTAAGGGAGGAAGGTTAGTACTACTGGCACCCCATGAAGCAGGAGAGTAAGCAGCTGAAAACACATAAGCAAAAATATGACAAAAATAAATATGAGACAAGAGATAACTGAGGAGAGCATCAGGGACAGAGTGGAGACAGGAGCTAATGTCTCTAAACAATAGATTCCCGCAGTTAAAATAACCTACCACACTTGTTTCCCAGCCTTCCAAGACAGCTCATAAAACAGCCATTTGTCAGCTCCCAAAAAAAAACAGATTTATGCCAGTTTCGGATTTCGAAATGTGAGGGGTCCTTTTGAAAAGGACCCCATGTAGATGAGCTGTGCGCAATCAAAAGTGCACTTTTGAAGTGCCACGGCCGCCGTCATCATGGTAATGAGGCACTGCATATTCATTGTAGTGCCTCATTAGCATATCCTGAAGTTCTCATTAGCATCCCCCTTTCGAAAGGGGGGTGCTAGTATAGACATAGCCTTGATGAAATATTGAATAATTTCTTGAATTATATTCTCAAAAAGGCTAATGCACAGGAATTTGACTGCTGAAAAAGTTTTTATCTGTATTTTGATATTTTAATTCTTTTTCCCCTCTGAAATGATGTCACATTAGTTATCTGTTCATTATATTCTATGTCACTTGAAGCACACATTTACATTTCATTAATTTCACTGACTTTGAACATGTCAATGACTTGAAAGTTAAAACACATTTCTGGCAGCAGTCTGTCCCTCACTGGTTCATCTGAGCTTCTTTTTTTATAAAAGGAGGGACATAGTTACACAAAGTTGCACTTTTGAGCTGTGACTCATACATATACTGGTTTATAATGCTCTTGATTTTGAATACAAACCCATATAACAAAATAGGACTTTTTGGGTTACCCTCTCTCACATTTATCCATCCATTATGAAAAATTGCTCCTGACCTCTTTCATTCTAAGTAAAATAATCAAATATCTTCAACTATTATCAGTCTGGAGAAATTTGAGAGCCAGTCCCTTCAATGCTTTCTCCGCAGCTCCCTTCATAATTAAAAATGTAAAACTATTGCTTATATTTATGCTAGTATTTATGAAGAAAGTAATTGCTCCAACTTTGGTTTCATAACAGGACATTTTTTGTATTTATCAAGCTCTCTTTTTTTCTTTTCCCTCCCAGTAAAGAAAGTAACATTTTTCAGCTTTGTGACTCTTCAAGCATCTGGGAGCAAATGGTCTTCTGTAGAAATACTAACCTTATTTAGAGGCTTAAGCCAGGTATTAGCATATTTGTTTCTATATCATACCACATTATCACTAAAGTAGTGCTAATATTTTAAAAGGGTAAAGGGGATTCATATCAGAAAGAGTAGATCAGTTAGCTTGATATAGGTACTGATCATAACTATGATCAGTATGGTACAAGATGGTAATAGTGAATGATCTTCTAAATGAGGCTTTTTAATAGGGTCCCACAGGAAAGCTACAAAATCAGTTTCCCACAGGGGAAAACTATAAAATCAGTTGGTTGTGCAGTTGTTTACAGATGGAATCATAGTGGTTTTTTTTTTTCTCAAGATGACATAAGAATTGATAAGAGCTGTACATAATGGAACAAGTCAGTAGCATGAAATGTTATGTGCTTTGAATATTAATAATAATAATGCAAGATGTCAGATACCTGGGTCAAATGGAATTTATAAAACAACATCCATCCAAAATTTACAGAGCATAAGACAAACAGGAAGTTTACGTATACCAAATGGATGTAGCAGCTAGCAGGACTGGATTATTCTAGCTAGCTTCCAGAATCACACCCATGTTTACAAAAAAGGACAAAATGGTCTGTTGGCCCTGGTGCAATTTTTGTGGTATCTAGTTTACATAACTGATGAGCATGTTGAAATTTTGATTGTTTAAAGTTTAAGTCTTCCATTATGTCCATCACCGTGAGATCTGGGCACTTTGGAAGACTTCATTCAACAAAGAATAAAGAGACTCTATCCACGTCTACACTAGCCGGCTATTTTGAAATAGCCATGCCAACTTCAAAATAGAGCCTGCCACATCTACACGTGCCGAGCACTATTTCGAAGTTGAAATCGATGTAAGGCGGCGAGACGTCGAAGTCGCTATCCTCATCAGAGATGGCAATAGCACCCTACTTCGACGTTGAATGTCGAAGTAGGGTACATGTAGACGATCCACGTCCCACAACATCGAAATAGCAGGGTCCTCCATGGCGGCCATCAGCTGAGGGGTTGAGAGATGCTGTCTCCAGCCCCTGAGCTCTATGGTCACCACATGCAGCAGCCCCTTAAAGCTCCCCGCCCCCTGAGTTCCTGTGCAGGAAGCTGAGAGCGCGTGCAGGCAGCAGCACTGCCACATGCCCAGTGTGCACATCCTCACCAGCCCCAGCCCAATACCCAGCACCCATGGCATCTAGTTAGCCCCCAAGCGCCCACAGGGCACCCCCCAAGGGGACCCAGGGCTCCCAGCCTGGCAGCCAGCCCTGGAAGAGGCAGCGGGGCCCCTCCTGGATGAAGGCCGAGATCTGGGACCTGCTGGGGCTCTGGGGTGAGGAGGAGGTGCTCCGGGTAATGGGGAGCAAGAGGCGGACTGCGGATGTGTTCGCTCAGCTGGCCGAGGGCCTGGCTGCCTGGGGTCACTCTGCCTGCACTCCTGACCACATCAGGAGTAAGGTAAAGGAGCTGTGGCAGGGTTACGCCCAGGCCCGGGACACGGCCAGTCGATCTGGGGCCGCCTCCGCCACTTGCCCCTTTTACAGGGAGCTCAGGGCCATCCTGGGCCCCCGGTACACCTCCTCCCCCCCGGCCACCCTTGACTCCTCAGGCGACGAGACCCAGCAGGCCCCGGAGATGGAGTCCACCCCGGAGGCCAGCCCTGGGACACCGGAGGAGGAGGAGGAGGAGTCCTCCAGCAACGGGGGGCTCCAAATCGCCCTCCCCTCCTGCAGCTCCAGCAGGGCGTCCACCCAATGGGTGTCCCCCAACCGTGGGATCAGACCGTCAGGTATGTACCCCGCCGGTGAACACCCCTGGGGTTAAGGGGCAGGGACAAGAGACATGACCAGAGCCCTCCACACACCCAGATGACCATGGCCCCGAGGACAGCAGTGGCATGTCCCTCAGAAGAGTGCATCAGCTCCTCGCCCCCAGCAGGACAGCGCCATGCCCCATCACTGGAGATGGGGGAAGCGGAACCTAGGGTCCCCCGTGCGGGGGGGTTGGACACCCATCATCAGCTGCGGCAGCATCTCTGGGGGACGGGGATGGGGAACCAGCAGCAGAGGGGTCGGGGGACAAGGGCCACGGGTCAGGGCCCAGACTAATGGCTTTCTCCACTCTTCTTCCCCCCTCTGTTCTACAGCTGCACCATTGGAGGGCCCGGAGAACACCGGCGCGGCGTCTGTGGTCCCGGACAGCCCACCGGGGCCATCCCAGCAGGCCAGCCCCTCGGCGGAGCATGGACCAGCCCCAGGATGAGCCCGACAGCATCAGAGCCATCCGCAGGCGTCCACGGACCCCCAGCTACTCACCACCCTCTGACGTCAGCTGGAGGTGTCCGAGCGGTGCCTGCAGGTGGAGGAGCAGCAGCTCGATCTCCAGGAGCGAGCACTGGCCTGGCACCAGGAGGCTTGTGGGGCGTTCATGTGCACCTTTGAGGACACCGTGCGGCACTTGGCCCCCTCGCCACTCCGCCCGCCGCTCCGCCTGCCATCCCTCCACCATCCGCCGTCCTGGGGCCTGCCGCTGAGGGGGACCATGGGCCTCCGGACACCACCCAGCCCTATCAGCCAGTTCTTCTGGCCCCCACCCAGCCTCGACAGGGCCTCCGGCCGAGACGTGGGTCGTGCCCCCCCACACCAGACGCAGGACAATAGGGGGTGCATGGCTGAGGACGTTGCCCCCAAGGCCCTCCTCCTTTGGATATAGTCCCCCCATCCTTGTAAATAGTTTTTGTTCTACCCCTGTTTAGTACCTGCCCCCCCATGTACATAGTTCCCCCCTTCTTCTTTTAATAATTAATACAGATTGCACAGTTTTGCTTAAAAAAAATTTCATTTATTGCACAGAAGTGTGGGGGGGGTGCTCTCGGGTTCTCTGTGGGGTGGGCGTGGGGGCAGGGAGTGTTGTGGAAGATAGGGGGGTGCAGTGGGTGGCTCACCTGTAGCTGGCCCTGCCAGCGTTCACCCCACAGCCTGCTCAACATGGGCCCGCAGGGCCTCCCGGACCCAGATCCCCTCAGGGTCGACCTGGCAACTGGGAGCAGTGGGTGGCTGGATGTCGGCCCTGCCAGCCTCCACAGCCCAGCCCTGGAAATAGGCCTCTCCCTTGCTCTCCACCAAGCCGCACGAGCCTGTGGAGGAGCAGGGCATTGATTGCACGGACGACCTGCAGGGGAAGGACATGAGAGAGCACCGGCGAGGCGTGTGCAGGGTGTGTCTGACCCTCCCCACAGGGCTTCCCCCCCTCCCTCCAGGGCTCCCCTCCCTAGGTCCCCTTACCTCCATGAGGACAGCCCCAACGGTGGCCTTGCCCACGCCAAACTGCTGCCCTATGGATCGGTAGCTGTCTGGGGTGGCCAGCTTCCAGACAGCAATGCCGACCTGTTTCTCTACAGTGAGGGCACGTCACATGGGGGTGTCCTGGTGCCGTAAGGCAGGGGTGAGCCACTGGCAGAGCTCCAGGAATGTCTGCCGGCTCATTCGGAAGTTCCGGAGCCAGCGGTCGTTGTCCCACTCGCCAAGCGCCAGCCGCTCCCACCAGTCCGTGCTCATGGGGTATCTCCACAGCTGGCGGCGTGTGCGGTGGGCGGGGCTGGGAGGGCAAGAAGGTCTGGGGCTGCGTCCTCATCCCCTGGGGGCAGCTCATCTTCCTCAAATAAAAGATGGTCAGCTGCCTCCTGCATGGCACTGAGCAGGGCAGCCACTGGTCCTCCAGGGGCAGATGTGTGGGCCTCTGGCTGCTGCTGCTGCTGGGAGTCCATGGTGCTTCACGGGGTATGCGTGCTTGTGGGTCTGCAGACCGCGTGCTGTGCAGGCCGAGTGTGTCTGGGAGGGGACCTTTAAGGGAGCGGCTTGCTGTTGCCCTGGAAGTGCTAGTCCGCCCTGTGACCCTGTCTGCAGCTATTCCTGTCACCCTTATTTCGATTTGAGCTGCTTTTAGCCACGTCTACACATGCCAGCTACTTTGAAGTAGCCGCGCCAACTTCGAAATAGTGCCCGCCACGTCTACACGTGGCGAGCACTATTTCAAAGTTGAAATCAACATAAGGCAGCGAGACGTCGAAGTTGCTGTCCTCATGAGGAGATGGGAATAGCGCCCTACTTCGACGTTGAACGAAGTAGGGCATGTGTAGATGATCCATGTCCCGCAACATCGAAATAGTGGGGTCCTCCATGGTGGCCATCAGCTGAGGGGTTGAGAGACACTCTCTCCAGCCTCTGCGGGGCTCTATGGTCACCGTGCGCAGCAGCCTGTAGCCCAGGGCTTCTGGCTGCTGCTGCTGCAGCTGGGGATCCATGTTGCATGCATAGGGTCTGCAACCAGTTGTCGGCTCTGTGGATCTTGTGCTGTTTAGTGCAAGTGTGTCTGGGAGGGGCCCTTTAAGGGAGTAGCTTGCTGTTGAGTCCACCCTGTGACCCTGTCTGCAGCTGTTCCTGGCACCCTTATTTCGATGTGGGCAGCTTTGGTGTGTAGACACTCCCCTGCAGTGCCTACTTCGATGTAGTGCTGCCCAACGTCGACAACGTCGACGGCACCAGCCCTGGAGGATGTGTAGACATTATTCATTGAAATAGCTTATTTCGATGTTGCTATATCGAAATAAGCTATTTCGATGTAGCATTCACGTGTAGACATAGCTTTTGTGTGTAGATGCTCCCCTGCAGTGCCTATTTCGATGTAGTGCTGTCCAATGTCGACGTTGAACATCGACGGCACCAGCCCTGGAGGATGTGTAGATGCTATTCATCGAAATAGTTTATGTCGATTTCACTACATCAAAATAAGCTATTTCGATGTAGCATCCCAGTGTAGACATGGCTTCTATAAACAGACATTAAACTTATAAAACAATTGAATTTTTATATACTTGATCAGTTACCTGTTGCCGATGAGTTTCAGTTTCAGTAGAAATCTGGCTTGATTTGAGTCACAAGAAAGAAATGGAATTATATAAATGTAAAACTGAAAAAAATGATTCCAAGAAATGATGTAACCTTTCCATTTCCTAGTTACCGTGATTCCACAAATAAAGAAATAAAAGATTACGTAAGAACAAGGTGATTAGGGTTAATACAATATATTTCTCTGTTCTTAATTTCTTTTATAACATTCTGCCATTGATTATACAGAGAACCCCAGTTATTCAACACTTTGCCTGGGGTAGTGTGGGACAAAACAATGTTGGATAATCGGGGAGGTGGATAATGTCCCCCAGCACCTGGCAGCTGATAGCCCAACCTGGGCAGCAGGTTCCTGGGAGCCGGCCTGAAGCCGCTGCTACCCTGCCCCAGGCAGCTAGCAGCCTGCCCAGGGCTGGCTGAGGCTTTCCCCAGAGGGCCAGCAGCAGGGAATGGCTGCCCACCCAGGGACCTGGCCCCAGGGCAGCCAGCAACCCATCCCAGGCTCTCCAGGCTCTGTGCCCCAGGGACAGCAGCAGCTGCGCAAATGGGGAGTCAGCCTCCTGGGATCCACCTAGCCATCCTGCAAATGGTCCCAGGCAGCCCCCCCCATCCCACTCCTGATTATCCAGGATTTTGTGTTATCTGACCATGGGTCATTCCCAATTATGTCAGATAATCAGGGTTTTATTTTATTTTTAGTTCATTTAGATTGGCCGGTTCAGTTAGATTGGTTAGAGTAGCTTAATATTTGTCTACATCTAAGAGTAGATACAGAACTGTAATACAATTAACTAGTTAATAGATTGTCAATCTGGTTATTTTGTTCTTCTTTTACTTTCAAGATTACAAGCTTTCAATCTGGAGAAATCTTTTATGTTTGAGGTATGAACTAACTTTAAAATGATCCATGTAGTTTAGCATCTGTTCTGTGTTTCTTAAAACTTTCATGTTTTTCCCCATTGGTGGCGGGTTTTTTTTTTGTTTCTTTTTGTCCACCCCCACCCCTGCAAAGAAGACATTAATCTGGGGAGAATCACACTGCTTTGCTGAGCCTCACTGTTCTGGGTTAAATGATACAAATCAAAATCTGGAATCATTGTTTGTATTTTTACAGCTCATTTACATGTATATATGTTTGTGAAAATAATAAATGGATATTGTAAATTTGTTTCTCACAGTTGATATATTTTTAATGACAGGTGGAGTGGGAGTCATTTTGATGACCACTAGGACTAATCTTTTTAAAAAAAGTTAAGTATACCCAGAAAAAAAATTGGTGCCGTATAGAATTCATGGCATCACTGAGTGGCTGACATTAAAAGGTAGAAAAATATTTTTAATAAAAAAACATACAAAAGTGTATCATATTAGTGGGTAAAGATTGGTTTATCATCTCTGTCTTCTCACTTTATTTGCTCTTAAAGCTATTTTTCCCCATTTCCTCACATATCTTTAATGTGTCCTTGCTACACTGTACATTACAGATATACTGACCTTCTTTTTCTTACATCTCAATGGTGAGTTATTACCAGTATTTGCTAAAGGATATTTCCACTCTACAAGTATTAGTCAAACTTCTGATGGCCATTTGCTCCTGCTACTTACTGCACTTTAGTATATGCTTAATGCTCCAGCAAGCACCTCAATTTCTTTCCATTTTCAAAGCACTTGGAAATCACTTTCTAATGTCAAGGTATGACATAAATGAAAACTTTCTTTTCTTAAAATCATTTAGCAAACTTTCAGGGTATGTCTCCTTTAACATTAGATGCTGTGTGGAATGTTGAGGGCTGATTTCAATCATTTTGGCCAATTTTCAGTGTATTAAATCAGCAAAATGTCATCTGTGGTGGGTTCAGACCCCCTGGCTTGCAAGTTGAGTGCTGAAATTACTACTGTGATAGTCTTTCTGCCATCTCTTGTCTTTTAGGTGGTCTTACTGATCCAGACACTAAAGCATCCACTGGCAAAGCACCCAGGTAGGACCACAAGCAGCTGCAGAAGACTGACAATGAAGTAAGTTCTGATTAAACTCAGCATCCAGGGTTCACCCCCTAGCCACCATTTGAGTACAAACCGAAACTTACAAGAAATTCTCTTCCTCTCTCAATGTGGAGGAAGATAGGCACATCTTCCTGCTCCCCCAGCCCCTCAGAAAGTACATAAAATGGATTATAATATTAAACACAAGAAATGTATTGTAAGGAGTCAAAGGGATAAAACAGACCAAAACAGATTGCTAAGAAAGTATGAAGCACCAAACTAAGCTAGATTCATTGAGGAAATATTAATTCCCCATCCCAGCGGTAAAGCCAAGCATTGCCGGGAGGCAAGGTAGGAGCAATGTGACTGCTTCTCACCCCAACTTCTACAGCTGGCTTTGGGGAGGGACAGCGGTAGGTGCTCTGTCCAGGGACCTTCGTAAAACTGAGCATGTGGTATAACCCCACTCCTCCCCAGTGCTTGAGACTTGCCTTGCTCTGCCTGCTTGGTGCCCCTGCCAAGGAGCAGGATCGGAGACTTATCCTGTTCCACTCACTGGGTGCTCCCACTGTGGACAAGGGGTGGGGCATGGGGGCTTGCCTTGCTCTGTCCAGTGCTTCAGCCATGCAGCCAGTTCGGAGAGTTTGCCGTGCTCCCCTTGACAGGTGCTTCTGCCCAGAAGTATGATTGTGGTGCAGGGGCTTTGCAGCCCTAAACTCCACTCCTTGGCAGGAGCACTGGGCGAACTGAGCTGGGCAAGCCCCCAACCCTGCTCCCCACTCCCAGCTGCAGCATGTGTTGGGGAGGAGCAAGCTCCCATGTAGTAGCTGCAGCAAAGCCAGGGCTAGGGGTGCATAGACCTGGATACTAACTGTGTGAGCTGAACCATGCCCAGACCCAACCTTGCTTATGTCCTCTGTTTTACCCTATATATTGTTTCATGTAGATTCCTTCATGATCTATGTTTCTGCCCCTTACCCGCCTCCCCAGTCTACTATTCAGGTGTTTTCAAGTATCTTTTTGGGGAAGTGGGGAAAAGGCAAAGCACGTTGAAGACCAAAATTGTAGAATGCAGGGCAGGAAAGCAAAGTTTCCATAAAGTGTGCATTTTTTTAATTTTAATTTCTCCACCACCAAGTGGAACAGATCATCAATCCAAGATGAAGGTTAGTATTGGGTGACCAGGTCACCTGACTCTGTAGTATCCCACATCTGTGAGGCAGTAGCAGTGTGGAGCAGCCACAGAAAGGCCAAGTCCATGTTTTTCCATTGTTCTTGCTGATGGTCATCAACCCTGTCTGGTTTTCCATTATAGTCCCTGAAGTGTTAGTTATGGGAGTCACCCAAAGTAACAAATATGAAATACAGATGCACATCAATATTCCTAACTTCAAATATAAAAATGATACATGCATACAAAAAGGATAATCATATTCATTAAATCACAATCTTTTCATAATATGAAATATGATGTTTAGCTCTCTACATGCCAATTTTAAGTGCATTATCCAGAAGGAAAAAAAATCTATGACTTTCTCATTAATGTTAGTTTAGAATAGCAAGAGATTCATTGATACAGGATATTATGTATCTCAGGCAAACATTTCCACAAGCTATTTATTAATCCTCAAGGAATGATATGGTTCTTGATCATTATTGCTTATTTAAAAGAGAAATATATTTATCCTTAGTTTTTTTTCTTATTAAATTATTCTCCTTTAAATCTATGTTATTTTTATAATATACCTCTGATGTTTGTATCAAGAATTCTGGAGGTCAGAAAGGTCATTCTTACCCTGCAAAGTTAATAGCTGCTTGAAACACTTAATACTTCTACTTTTTATGAAAGAGAAATCAAACACTGAAATACACTTGGTTTTGATTTTAAGATAATGACACTGAAATTTTAAATGAAAAGTTTGAAGATCCTTTGCAAGACAGAGTGGAGAGAAAAGTAGTTTACCACTTACCTGGGGGGTGGGGGAGGAGACTGAAATATGGCTTCCAAGATAAAGCTAAAATAAGTTCCTAGTGAGTAATTTTTAAAAAGGTTTTCAGTGTGATAACAATTTAGTCTCAGTCTGTTGCCCAAAGCAGAACCACCAACATCAGATAAAGCAAATAACACAGTGTACGATGGAGTGAGCACATTGATATAGGTTTCCCTATTCACTTATTCAATATGAATATGTACAGAAAATGAATGTAAGGACATATTACAGCATTGGTGAAAAGTGTAGCCATATACAGCATGTTATATTTTATGGGAAGCACATAAAGTTTTGTCATAATTACTTATAGCAATCAAAGGATGTATTGAAATGTGGCAAATGACAACTCTAGCTAAGGTAGGCTGGACTTAATTGCCTTCCAGTGCCCCCTACTGGCCTGGACCAACACAGCAGCATAATACCAAAAGACAGACATCAATGCATCTGATGAAGTGGGTCTTTGCCCATGAAAGTTTATGCTTCAAAATATCTGTTAGTCTAGAAGGAGCCACAGGACTTCTTGTTCTGAAAGACAGACAATAATGTAATACTAAGTTAAAGGTACATCACCATCTATAGGTAGGTGTTGTCTGCACTGATTATTAAAATACTTCCTAAATGAACAGGTATATCTAGCCAGTAAGGTGCTGAGCAGGAGTGGCTGGGTTCTTTAGAGCTAGCAGAGGTGCTGAAGCTGTACTGGGACTCTGTGAAGCATGTAGGCTTCATGCAGTTGGGGGAAACAGAGGGGATCTGGGAGTCCAGACCTATACGGGACCAATTTAAGCAAGCAGGGGGATATGGCGTATCTCACACATTGCCTATGAATTGCTGCCAGAGTGCCTACTGGCTTCACCAGACCTAGCAACAAGGACTCTAAATTGGAGGAGTGTAGGTTACTTGGATGAGAGAGATGTGATGGATGGTCTTTAAGATGAAGTAAGTTAGATGGCAGGAAGAAGAGTTCTGAGCTGGATGGGGAGGCTGGAAAGTGGAGGAAATCAGAAAAGGGAGAGGTTGAGATAGGGTAGAGCGATTAGATAACAAATTTTAAAAAATGGCACGGGATGTTGTAGTAAGTGCCTACGTCAGAAAAAACACTGAATATTTGGGACTGTCCCTGTAACACTGAAACATCTGGTCATCCTAAATTAGGGTGAAGAGTTTCTCAACTTTGGGTTGGAAAACCGTATGGACCAATGGTAGGGTTTTCTCAACCTGGGGTGCTTTTTTGAGCTAAGGAAGTCTGAGAGTTCTAGCGAGAACTCAGTTTTATGAGGAAAGAGTTCCTCTTTTGTGGTTTATATTTTTTTTAATTAAAAGCAGGTTACTGTGGGTATTATTCTGAGAACCCAAAGTCTATAAATCTGCACATGCAAATATCATGGGTGTATCTCAGTTCTACTTGAGAAAATTCTACAATTTATGTCACGGATTCATACCCACTCAAGAATATTATTTATTTACTATTTTCTCAGCTCCTTAGTGTAGGCCCTACTGACTTGCAACACAGTGGTAAAGTCCTTAATCAAGCAAAATATTCTACGTAATTAATAGCAAATAAGGCTTAGTAACTATTGCAGCATTAGGCCCTGAATCAGCAGCAACTGAAAAACAAAAATCAAGAATCATGAATCTTAAAGGCAATACATTAACTAGTTACAGACCACAGAGTATTATAATAGCATGATTGAATTATAGTCTCTGCCTGAACAAGGCCTGCTCATCATTTTCATTTGGTGCAATATAGTCACTTTGTATGACGGAATTGAGACAAATTGATTACATTACTTTAATTCTTTTCATATGAAAGAAAATATAATAAAGAATTTTTGTACAGTCCTCAACATTTAAGCTCTAATTACAAAACATCTTAAAACAAATTGATGCAGTTTTCCTGTAAATATTCCCATCTTTTCTTTTACATGACTGGTTATAAATAGAATACACATTAGAGAAATTATAATAGCATTGACTTCAAGGAGCAGAAAAAACCCCACAATATACCTATGGAAGCGTAGAAAGTGTTATAGTATTAATCTTCGCTTGACTGAGAAGTAGAACATGCTTATTTATATAGTGTGGCAAGGGCCCCTCTTACCCAACCATGGTTCTGGTTAATCTCTTCAGTCTTTTCAGTCTCTCGCCCCTTTTCTCCCAGGGGCTGGGGCTTGCAATAGGTCTGTAGGGCAGGAAGCCTGGCCACTGCTCCTGGGGCTCCCTTCTCTGCTGTCCTGGCCCCAGAGCTGGGCTGCCTTAATGTAAGTTTAGGCATTCTCACTCTGA
Organism: Carettochelys insculpta; assembly: GCF_033958435.1. NCBI lineage: Eukaryota > Metazoa > Chordata > Testudines > Carettochelyidae > Carettochelys > Carettochelys insculpta. The sequence goes on along the minus strand of NC_134138.1, from coordinate 140,198,493 downwards.
CTTTCCTACACCTCTCCTCCAGCCAGTCAGTTCATCTATCCATATGTCCATCCATTCGCCCACCCTTCCCTACTCCTTCCCCCGTGGAGGGTTTTTAAAGTCCTCTTATCAATCCAGTACTGGAGTCGGATGGCCCCAGTTTGGCAGAGCCAGCTCCCACCCAGCTGCTTGTACTTGCCCTGCCTGTATTTAGCAGGCCATTCTGCCTGTCTGGGCTACCTTTTTCCCCCTTTGAAGGAGCCCTGTGGACCTGTCTCTGCCAAAATACCCAGGGTTTATGTATGCACTGAAATACAGGGAATAGCTAGATATGTGTTTCAAGATGTGGCTAATGTTTCATTAGCATTTCTATTAAGTCTCTGAAACATCCATATCGATTTAGTCATGACACTCATGATGATGTCTAAAAGTCAATTTTCCTCATGAAGAAAGGAAGGTTATTTTAATGAGAAATATAAGGGACTTTTCATGAAAAATAAGATTTTTTCTCCAGGATTTTTGGTTTTGATTGCCATGAAAATGATTTATAACATGGTAACTCTACATGTTCCACTTGTATATATGGACCATTGGTGCTAGTGAGATAAATAAAATAGCAATATATCAGGAATGGAAAATCTAGATTTCTTTCTGCTTTTTTCTTTTCCAAAACATTGAATGGCTGCACAAGTGCCTAATGACAAGCTACACTCAGCTATGTAAAAGAAAAGTTTCTTTTCTCTTTGCTGGAAGCATTTTAACATAGATTGAGGCCATTTTGCAATACTGTCTCTTTCACCATTTCACAGTTTTCAAGAAGCATGCAATTACATGAATTAAGAAATGAAGTGAACTTCTACTTAGAAGCTTACACGAAACACAAATTTCCTGCAGATCAGGAAATTTCAGTAATGAAACCACAGCTTTTCATTACTCTGCCATAAGCACCTGCTATACATATTGATGGAGACCATTTTAAACTTCTATTTTCACATGCTCATAACTTTCTGAAACTTAATTAATTATTAATTTGTATTGCAGCTGAGATTGAGACAACATATAGCTGAGTGCTGTGCATAATAAAAGACAATCTCTACACTGATGAGCTTACAGTCTAAATAAACAAGACAGATAGAAGGTATGAGTAACTATTACTATTCTTATGGTCTTGATGGAAAATTGAGGCACAGAGAGTGTGATATGGCCAAAAGCACACAGCAAATCTATGATAGAGCTGAAACTTGAAATCTGATCTTAAAAGACTAAGCTTTCTTTTTAACTTTCATCATCTAGGCTGTAATGATTCACACGGGCTCTAACTCCAGGGCTGGGCCTACATGGAGCTGCTCTCCTGAGAGCTCCATGCTAATGAGCAACCTCGCAATTGCAAATGGCTGTTCATTAGCATATTCATGTGGCTCATTAGCATAGCTGTTCCAGAGCTTGCGCTCAGCAGAGGGGGGTGCCCACAGTAAAGAGGCCATGTGGACATGCCTCTGCTGGATAAAAGCCCCTCTGTCACCAGCCTTTTATGCCTGAATAGAACCTGAACAGGCATAAGGGTCTGGCGAGCGAGTGGCTTTTTGCCAGCAGAGGCACATCCACATGGCCTCTTTACTGCTGGCATCCCCCTCTGCTGAGAAGGAGATCTCACACAGCTATGCTAATGAGCCACAGGAATGTGCTAATGAGCAACCATTTGCAATTGCGAGGCTGCTCATTATCATGGAGCTGCCAGGAGAATGGCTTCATGTAGACCCAACCCAGGGGAGCAAAATCTCTTTAGAAGTTTTGGTTCCATGGGCAGTGCAGAACCATCCTTCCCATGGCATGCAATAAAATAAACATCCGAAAGCATATTTATTTTTACTAGGTTTATCAGCAAATATAATTTGGGCTTGGACATAGTCTTCAATCTAAAAGCAGTATGCATTAATACCGTCACTTACTGGGGAGGGGGGGTTGTTTTGCTAAAGACCAGACTGTTTGAAAATTACAAACTGGACACAGATGATAACATTTTTTATAAAATTTGCAGATCTGAAAATAAACAAGATGGATATCACATGTGTACATAGCTAGTACAGAGGCAAGTTTGGGTGGGTGCTCAGAGTCTGAAAATCAGTGCAAACAATGTGATTCCACTACACCAGAAGAAAGTCTATGAAGAAGCAGAACAAAAGCTAAACAGAACCTGTTCCATAGCTCATTGCTTCTCTTTTTCCTGATCAACCAGTGACATAATCTGTGCACCTGCACTAATCATCTGACCCTGCTGGAAATATTGCAAAAAAGGAAATACTGTCAGGCAACACTTTGGTTGTTTACCAAAAAGAGAGACGCTACAACGTGTCTTTCAGTCAGGCCCAACATATTCAGCTTTAGTATAAACATAATTTTTCCTAAGATCAAAGTTTTGCAGCTGACATTTTTTGTCCTATTCCACTGCTTTGTACCATCCAGGAATCCCCAGCAGCACATCTGTCTACTCAAGGAAGTTACACAGCCCCCAGGAGAATTGTATCGCCGTTTCTCACAAGTATTTAAAAATACCACAAACCTTAAAAACCCTTCTCTTCACTAAGCCTGTGGAAACAATGCTTGATTAGGGCTTCACCTTCTGTTGTTGGGCATGTGAAAAACTTAACTGTAATGAAGATAACTTGAGCTATGTCTACACGTGAATGCTACATCAAAATAAGCTATTTTGAAGAATAACATCTACACGTCCTCCAGGGCTGGTGCCGTCGACGTTCAACGTTGACGTTGGGCAGTATTACATTGAAGTAGGCGCTGCAGGGGAACGTCTACACACCAAAGCGGCCCACATCGAAATAAGGGTGCCAGGAACAGCTGCAGACAGGGTCACAGGGCAGACTCAACAGCAAGCCGCTCCCTTAAAGGGCCCCTCCCAGACACACTTGCACTAAACAGCACAAGATCCACAGAGCCGACAACTGGTTGCAGACCCTGTGCATGCAACATGGATCCCCAGCTGCAGCAGCAGCAGCCAGAAGCCCGGGGCTAAGGGCTGCTGCACACGGTGACCATAGAACCCCGCAGGGGCTGGAGAGAGCGTCTCTCAACCCCTCAGCTGATGGCTGCCATGGCGGACCCCGCTATTTCGATGGTGCGAGACGCAGATTGGCTACACGTGCCCTACTTCGACGTTCAATGTCGAAGTAGGGCGCTATTCCCATCTCCTCATGAGGATACCGACTTCGACGTCTCACTGCCTTATGTTGATTTCAACTTTGAAATAGCGCTCGCCACGTGTAGACGTGGCGGGCGCTATTTTGAAGTTGGCGCAGCCACTTCAAAGTAGCTGGCACGTGTAGATGCAGCTTTGGAGAGACCAGGCTTGCATTTTGTTTTGAATTTCACCCTAGCAATTCAAATATTATGCCATATCTCATGAACCTTTATCTAATACTCTGGGCTTTGTCAACTGCTTACATATGGATGATGGCTGAAGGTTTTACTGTTCAGAACCTGATTTCTGTATAGATCATCTCATAGAAAACTGTAGATCAGGGAGAAATAGGAAAATGCACGTTTTAAGGTCCATGTGTCAGAGAGCTATAGGTGGACCTCAAGTTAGAATTATGCATTCTGGAAATGCTGGCTTTGACATGTGTCATGATACTTGTCTTGTTGAAAATTAACATTATGATTGGGGACCATTTTCTTACTCCCCAAAAAAGTATAGGGGGTATGTACGTGACCATAGCTCTGAACTGGCATCAGTGGGTATGCAGTTCAGCAGCAGTAGTTTATAACAAAATAGAATCAGTCTCATGGTATTTTGCAGTATCTGGCTCTGACAAAACCGGTTTTATACACAGCAGTTGAAGAGTCTAGCGCATTGACACCTCATTATAAACTCATCCAACTAATTGGATGAGGATTAATTTCTGTGCAAACTCTTCTAAAGATGGAATTATTGTTTGGATGGCTGGAATGGGTATTTTCATTCCAAGACATTTTCATATTTCACTTCATTTGATATCCAGGAAAGATGTAAACATACGTAAAAATGGCAACACAGAACGCCAGTCAAACTTCTCAGTTTATCATGCAGCACTGAAGGAAAAAATAATGGAATTAGGTTATCTGGCAATCATGCTTGCTCTTGGTATACAGTATTCATTGCTCTTGAGGATCGTCAGCATCACCGTTCATTGCTATGACAATAAACATTTTTCCGTTAATCATACTTTTCTAGTGGACATTAGTTTTCTTCCATTTGAGTTAAGTAATGATGTCCTTTTCAGTCAATCTATTGCATGTTAGAAAAGTAAAAGGAAAATCTCAGTCCATGCGAACCAAGGTAAGGCAACTTTATAGAACCAAGCGTAAAGATTCTTATTTGGTTTGAGTTTTGTGTGATTTTTTTTTTTTTTGTATAAGGGATTAGAGAAAAAACATGAAAGGAAAAGAACATCAAGTTTCTTCTGAATGAGGTTTCCTTATGGCTGAAGAAGCACTGTCTGGTAGTATTCAAATATTATATGCAAGCAGGATTGGTGGATTTACAATGATTAACCTCCCTTGCTAGACAGAGGAGCTTTCTTAGCATGGACATAGTAGAAGTCTATTTCATTTAGATTCAAATACATGAGGTGAACTGTGAAAACAACTTAGCTTTATATCTTGGCAATCTATATATATATACAGCAATTGCACACTCTCCTGGTGTAAATGGATGCAACGTCACTGAAGTCAGCAGAGTTAAATAAATTTACACCAGTTGGTGCTCAAAATCTATCTTTCTAGGCATCCTTCAGTCTGCGTAGACTATGGATCGCGCCCTTCGTAACTCTATTTAAGATCGTAATTTGCAGCGTTGACTGTGACTGTGGAGTCCCACATGAGAGTGACAGTCCTTGCTACATCTGCTGCATATGTAGTGTCTGTCTGGCAGGTCCTTGCTGTCCTTTGTACAGGCTCGCTTCTCCTCTGCCAGCTGTCTGATCTTCATCTTGCTCTTCTGAAGTCCCTTGTGTAGTTCCTGCTTCCAGCTGCTGTGGTCGTCTGCCAGCTCTTCCCAACTACCTGGGTCTATGTCTACCTCTTTGAGGTCCCTCTTACAGATGTCTTTATAGCGCAAATGGGGGCGTCCGGGAGGTCTTTTGCCAGAAGCTAGCTCACTGTACAGGATGTCATTTGAGATCCTTCCATCATTCATCCTGTGGACGTGGCCAAGTCTGAGGAGGGTATGCATGGTTGGAATTCCAGCTTGCTTGAGAACAGCATTGTTGGGCACTCTGTCCTTCCATGATACCCCAAGAATGCACCTGAGGCAGTGCAAGTGAAAGACATTCAGCCTCTTTTCCTGGCGGGCATACAAGGTCCAATACTCGCTGCTGTAGAGGAGGGCGCTAAGGATGCAGGCTCTGTAGATTTGCATTTTGGTGTGAGTGTACAGCTTGTTGCTGTTCCACACTCTTTTACTAAGTCTGAACAGAGTTGTGGCTGCTTTTCCAATCCTCCTGTTTAACTCAGTCTCCAGCGACAGGGTATCAGTGATGGTGGACCTGAGGTAAGTAAACTCGTGGATGACCTCTAGCATGTAATTGTCAATGCTGTTTGATGGAGGTTCAGCAATGTCCTGACCAAGTATGTTTGTCTTCTCTAGGCTGATGGTAAGCATGAAGTCCTTGCATGCTTTGGAGAACTGATCCAGCAGTTTTTGAAGCTGGCTTTCTATGTGTGTCACTACAGCAGCGTCGTCTGCGAACAGCATGTCTCTAATGAGCACTTCCCACACCTTAGACATAGCCTTCAGCCTTGAAAGATTAAACAGTTTCCCATCAGATCTTGTGTGCTAAAAGATGCCCTCTGCTGAGGATCCAAAGGCATGTGTCCCGAGAATTGCGAAGAAGATCCCGAACAATGTCGGACCAAGGACTCATCCTTGTTTGATGCCACTCCTGATGCTGAAGGCATCCAATGATGTGCCGTCATATTGGATGATTCCTCTCATGTCTTCGTGGAAAGCCTGGATCATCTTGAGTAGCCATGGTGGACAGCCTATCTTGTGGAGCAATTTAAACAGTCCATCCCTACTGACCGAGTCGAAAGCCTTGGTCAGGTCGACGAAGGTGACATAGAGTGGCTTCCTCTGCTCCCTGCACTTCTCCTGCAGCTGCCTCAGGGAGAAGATCATGTTAATGGTAGATCTCTTGGCGTGGGATCCACACTGGGATTCAGGATACACCCTCTCAGCGAGCTTCTGGAGTCTGCCGAGGATGACATGAGCAAACAATTTACCAGTGATACTTAGGAGGGAGATTCCACGGTAACTGTTGCAGTCACTTCTGTCTCCTTTGTTCTTATACAAGGTTACAATGTTGGCATCCCGCATATCCTGTGGAACCTCTCCCTCCCTCCAGCACAGGCACAGCAGTTCATGTAGGGGTTCCAGGAGTGTGTCCAAGGCACACTTGATTACCTCTGGTGGTATACCATCCTGGCCTGGGGCCTTTCCTACTGCGGTGCTGTCAATAGCTTTCTTCAATTCAACCACAGTTGGTTCCTGGTCCAGCTTGTCCATGACTGACAGGAGCTCGATGGCGTTGAGGGCTGTATCAACCACAATTTTCTCACATGAGTACAGCTCAGAGTAGTGCTTGACCCATCACTCCATCTGTTTGGCTTTGTCAGTGATGACGTCACCAGATTTGGATTTCAGAGGTGCCGTCTTGTTCTGGATGGGTCTCATTGCCTTCTTTATGCCCTTGTACATTCCCTTGAGATTACCAGAGTCAGCACAGGTCTGGATACTGCTGCATAGCTTAAGCCAGTAGTTGTTGGCACAGCACCTGGCTGTCTGCTGTACTATTTTTCTGGCTACTTTCTGGGTACTCTGACTGGGTGAGCATTTATACTCCAGAAGTGAAGTGTGCTTCTTTTCAATGACTGAAATCATCTCATTGGTGTTAGCTTCGAACCAGTCATTTGAGTTTCCAGCTCTTCTTCCAAACACTGACAAGGCCGTATTGTAGATTGTCCCCCTCAGATGCTGCCATCTGGATGTCGCATCAGCACCCCCAGGGCTGCTGCGCAGATTCTCCTCAAGGGTCTCCCTGAACATTTCGGCTTTTTCTGAGTTTGCCGTCTTTCTGGCATCAATGCGGGGCCTTCCAGTTGGTTTAGAATGGTGCAGCTTCTTGGGTCTCAGCTTGAGCTTGGAGCAGACTAGCAAATGATCTCTATCGCAGTCGGCACTATGGTAGGTGCATGTCGGGAAGATGTTTTTGAGGTTGTCGTGTCTGGTGATGACCGAGTCTAATTGGCGCCAGTGTTTCGAGCGTGGGTGTCTCCATGACACTCTGTGCTGTGGCTTGGTTCAGAAAAATGTGTTTGTGATGCACAGATTGTGGTACGTGCAAAGTTCGAGGAGACATTGTCCGTTGGCATTCATTTTTCCCACACAGAAGTGACCTAGGCAAGAGGGCCATGAGTCACGATCGGCACCAACTCTTGCACTGAAGTCACCCAAAAGGTTAAATTGTTCAAGAGCAGGTATTTGCACTATGGCGGCACTGAGCTCGTCATAGAACTTGTCCTTTGCTTCTGGTGTGGCATTCAGGGTTGGAGCATAAGCACTGATCAGGTGGACGAGACTGGTGCAGGTTTGAAGTTTGACCTGAAGGAGTCTTTCTGATCCGCCCATGACTAGTTCCACAATTTGCAGAAGGGTGTTTCTGATGGCAAAGCCAACACTGTGCTCCCTGGGTTCCTCTTGGGCTTTGCCCTGCCAGAAAAAGGTGTAGTCCTTTTCCTTTAGGGATCCCAAAGCTGCGAGTCACGTCTCCTGCAAAGTGGCGATGTCAACTTGGGGCCTCTTCAGTTCCTCGTTGATGACAGTGGTCTTTCAGGTGTCGCTGATGTCCTGAAGATCTTCAGTCAAACCGGTCAACATGGTCCATGCATTCCAACAAGCAAGCTTGAAACTTTGATGATTTCCTTTTCTTAATAATTTTCTTGTTGGTTTGTCTGGTGCTCATTTCAGTCACCTGTCAGGTTTGGAAACTTTAAGCCTCATGCACCCAGTGAGGCAAGTGAACTGTGGTGGGACAGTACCGTACTGGCTGGAAGCTACCCAGCTTAAGGCAGGTGGTGACTGTCCAATGAGATGCGATGATGTATCCCACCATCAGAAGCAAACCCTGGCACTCGTTCTCTACGCCAATCGAGCAAGAGCTTATAACCGGTATCTGTTGCCTCCCATGTTGGTTCAATGCTGTTAAGTGATGCTGGAGTACCTCTCCAGGCACAAGCCTGGGCAATTTTTATGGAGACCCTGGGCTGCCCACACCCCCCCACAGCTTTACTGATATAGTCCAAAGGAAAGGATAACCTGTATGTTTGTACCAGCTCAGCTGCAGGAGTTGCCGGACAGTGCCAGAAGTTGACACAGAGCTGCCTTCGGACCCCCCTCTGGATTTTCTGTCAGGGTTTACTCCGTTAGCCTTACTCCTTCCCAGGATAACCCACAAGGCAGTGGGGCGTCTTCCTCCGCCTTCACAGGAGGTGTCGATTTGCAGCACCACACCTCCTGGTCCGCCATTGAGACTGTGCATTAGAAAGGGAGTCCCTCCATAAGGTAGGTATGTGAGACAGCCCAGACCCCCTTCATTGTGTTTCGCCTGCAAGCTGACGCAGTTGCCCAGGGGATGGCATCACTGTAATGCACAACAGCTGCTAGGAGCCAACAGTGAGAGCTGAGTGGTGGGTGAGGACCAGTGCTTCCATCCACCCGAAAAGGCGCAGCTGCCAGAGAGTCAAAGGTACTACCTCTACCCCAGACACCCCATATCCCCCGCTCAAAATAGTAGGTAAGTATTATTTACTGCTTACTTGTCCTATAATTAATTGCGATAGACTCAGTTTATCTGGTATGTACAGCATAATGCCCACTATTATGAGATACTATGCCTGTATTTAAGATGGTAGAAAAATATGTATTTTGTTTTAGAAATAATGCATGATGATACAATTACTATTTCATACAAAGGAGGAAGGTAGCCTTTAGCTTTTGCATTCAGCATTAAAAGGTTACCCAACCACAATTTCTTAAAATTTGGGCTTGCACTCTTTTTTGTTTCTCTCTAATATTTAAAGAAAACCTTAGCAATTCATGTGCATTTACTTACTTGTAATTTAGCTTAGAAATGTAAGGCATGTTGGATCCATTTTTCACTTCTTTTTTTTTTCTGGAAAAATTCTCTGTATTTTTATCTCTAGGCTTAATTGATAGGACAGAGCTTTTGAGTCTTTAATAAATACCTTAGTTAAGCAATGGTATAACTGATAAGCTATACCCCCCTTTCATAATGTTTTAAAATTTTTTTTGCTTAATTAAAGAAAAGACTTGAGAGTTTAAATCAGTTTTTAAGACTTTATTAAATATTCTTGAAAATAGCAATTAATAGCATAGTGTTAAGCTATGATTTGGCTAAATAAACTATAAATTGTGATGCACTGATTCAGGTTTTCAGAATTAAATCACATAACCATAATAGAACACAACATATAATCAAAATTTTAGGAAAGAGGACCCGAGTAAAATGCCCATTTGGATGACAATTCACTCTTATTACTTCGAGATCTATCAAGTTGCCATTTCCAATCAATTTAATATGAGCTTCATGAGGTTTGCATATTTTTAAACTTTGATTATTATTTTACTAGATAAAATGGCTTGACGTCTGAAGATAAGAATTTCAAAAGTGTCTGCTTCTGGTTTTCAAAACACATACATGAGCATAAGTCCATCTTGGGGCAAACCTGGAACTCAGACTTTTTTTTTCTCCTGCTTTGCACCTTACCTCCACAAATCACTTCTGTAAACCCATTTGCAATTGTGTCTCATAGAGTCTGTTGCAATATGTTTGATCAAGTTGCAGTTTCCTCACCAACACCCTGTTAGTTGGTGGAATGTCCAGTTTAAAATAATATAGTACAAAGTTTCTCCATATTCTTTGCACTTTGGCCTTACGTTAACAGTACATTAGAAAATGCAGAGTTATTTCAAGAGCTAGTGTCCACCATCTGGCTAGAACTGGCTAATCTTCCATTTCTGTTCTCCTCGTTTTAACAATAATGGAACCTTGGTAGATATGGCTCAGATGAGTCTGTGCATTATTAATCTAACTGTTACATTATTGATTATTCTACTCCATGGTAAATTATCCATATAAACACATTCATTGCTTTCGGGTCCTTTTTATTTAATGCCTCTTTCAGCACAGGTGCCTTTCCCTAATTTGATAGCATAAATATTATTCATTGCAAATAATAGTCTTTTTCACATTATTATGTAAATTAAAAGAAAGTTATATTAATACAATCTTGTGTGGCCTAAGAGAATTACCTAAACCTGTGTCACTTAAACTTGACTTCTTTTTTATGCACATTTTAATTATAGTATTACTTTACAAAAAGTTTTGCTTGTACTACAGTATCTAGCGAATCATATACTATCAATGTTTGATATTAATTCAGTATTTTTTTTAATCATTCGCTCAGAGACGGGAAAGGGGGCATTTCTGAAGTTGTGCTGGTGATATGCTCTTCTGAAAGGCTGCAGCAACTCTGTGTTACCTCAGATTATTGAAGAAATCTAATGATTATACATTAATTTGCATTGCTTTAGACTTCACTTATACCTTTTCTAAAGTATCCTTAATGCCTGGGCAATTCTGAATTAGTAATAACTTATATTTCAGGCCCCTAGTTATTTTACTTGGATTTCAGTTTCTTGTATCTCAATGTTGTAATTTCATGGGGTTTCTAGTTATAGTAGTCATTTCAGGGTAGATTAATCCTAATTTCTAATGTAAAGGGCAAGCAAAATTTAAACAAACAATATTTCATGTCTATTTCAGACACAGTGGGGACCTTTGAAATGTTGATTAGACAAATGAAAATATCTAGTCAAGTGTCCTGTCTCTATCAGCGTTCAATAACAATTATTTCAGAGGCAGGTTTAAGATTATTTTACACAGTCACAGAAAAACTGGCTAACAGCTACCAGTGAGTAGTCATTTTATGAAGAATGAATTTATCTCTCTTCTTTAAAAATATGTATCCTATCTATGTAATTATGAATGTGCTCATTAATCATGTAAATGTTTAATTCTTTTTGGATCCTGATGTTTTATGACAAGTACTTTCACGAATTTATAACTTGTGTGTATAAAAATATTTACCAGTTTTAAATCTGGTGACTTTTATTCACTGCCTCCTTATTCTTTTACTATGGAAAAGTATAAACAGAAATACCTCAATTACCTTTTCTGTGTCCTGCAGATACATGTTAGTGTATATTTTATATAACTCATTTCCTCTTCTCCTAAAATAAAATCTACTCTCTGGGGTGATACCACACTTGGAAGACACCCAGACTTATTGGTAACAGTTTCTAAAAGATTGTGCCTGAAAATAGGGTTGAAGGCAGAATTAGAATGGACATTAGCCATGGTACGTGACCTGTAGAATAGACTGCCAGACCTGACAATGCAAAGCAAAAAGAAAAGTGGGGTGTGTATGAGCTATTGCAGAATTCATAACAGATGTTGTGTTACTCTCACTACATGATCTACTTTAATTCTGTACATTGTAAATTTCGTTCAGAGTCTGTGTACTTCTACTCTTGGTTAAACCAGAGTCCTTCAATTAACATTTATGGAATTACTGTGAAGTAAATCCAGAGTAATGAAAAGAAAATTTTGGTCAATGGTATTTTTTAAAAGAAATGTTTCATTGTTGTAATATTCTGGCAGCCACTCCGAATGCCAGGGCTCAGTTATGTTGTATAGTGCAGTAAAACAGCTACATATAATACCTCTTATCTTTCTTTTTCCAAATTATCGTGTCAAGTTGTATTCATTGTACGTACATAATACCACCACCTATATAAAATTTTAAATAAGAAAAATGAATACGAAGTCGAAGTAAATGCTTCCCCCAACCTCACTTAAAACATTAATGGGTTTCATTTTCACACTGTCAGCCTGTCACATTCAGAAGCTGCAGTCCCAGAATAATGTACTGTACACCATATTGCTACTGAAAGGTTTATTGCTTGATGAAATTAATTGCTGTGGATGATGCAATGCTGTGAAGTTCATTGTGAAATCCAGTAATTGTACATAACTGTAAAATCGGTCTTTTATTATTGAATTTAATAGTACCTTTGGCTTCATTCCTTTTTGATTTATGGCATAGGTATGTGTGTTTTGAACTGCCTTTCAAACCTTGGTGATAAAAGGTTAAACTGAGGCTTTGCAGGTAGCAAATCTTAAATATTCCAGTGATTTACAGAAAGACAATAAAACAATAGCCAATATAATTGACTTATCAAGCTTTTTTCTATGACATCTATGTCTTACATAAACACCATTTTAAAACATAAATCCACTCTGCTTCTTTTGCTTATATGCAAATATGAATGTCAAGAGATATCAGAAATTTGTCATCAGAAATCAGGCCTTAGAATTTTTCCCTTAAGTTCTTCACAAGGAGATAGGCTATGCCTATAGCAGGTTCGGGAGTGGAGGAATTGTCTCCCTTCTTCCTCACCCTCAGTGCTTGAACTAGCCTTTGTGATCTGTTATGCCACATCCTTGCAGAAGAGGAAACAAGGGGAGTATCTACTCAGTGTGAGGGATCCTACATCTTTAGCCTGTCTATGCCCTTTCCTTCCACCCTTGGTATGCTGCTATATGGTGTTTCATAAGAGCAGTTGAGCTCCATTCCACACAAAGGTATGCACTCCCCAATGGTCCGCTTCCTTCTATAGAAGAATTTTGAAAGAGCAGTTCTAGTTCCCCTTCCCCCATTGGCAAGGACGGGATTCTCCTTCAACAGGGTAACACAAATCTCATGTTGCTAGGCTAGCATAAACCAACATAACAGTGTCTCCCTGGTGACCCTCCATGAATAGCTCAGATCTCTTCAGAAATCAGAAAGAGTGGCACTTTTCTGCAGACCTGCTACTTGCTTAGGCTGTGTCTAGATTGTCCAGAACTGTTGGAAAAAGGTATGCAAATTGTGCAACTCATTTGTTTATCTCCTGCTGACAGTTCTGTCAGGAGAGGCTTTCCCAACATTTGGCCAATCCACATGGGGTTAAATGTCAGGAAAATCTGCTCTGCTGAGACATCCCTTCTTCCTTGTCCAATGAGGAAGACAGAGATGTCAGCAGAATGCTCCTGACATGGCTGATTTCAGAAGAGAGACCTCTGGTCTCCCCACAAAAGCCTGCAGTTTGGACATAGCCTTAATCTCCTTGACTGATAATCTCAGAATGCCGAATTCTATCAGAAGTGGCTTTCCATAACCAGATACATCTGTATTAACCTAACCTTTGCTGAATATACTCTGCTTTTTGCTATAACCATCATTCTTATTCTCTTCCTCACTCTTTATTACATATTTTTTAATATGGTACAGTCTTTCATATCTGGCAGCCCAGGGACAGGGAGGTTGCTGGATATTCAAATGTTGTGGAGAGGTATACATAGCAATGCATAGCACTAAAGCAAAACAAGATTACTATTAAGAAACAAATAAAAAAGTATGCAGAGTACTTTTTTGCCAGTAATATTATACACTGTAAACTTATCGGGTGCTTTTACACTAGCTGGCTACTTTGAAGTAACCAGCACAATGTCAAAATAGCACCCATCATGTCTACACACACCGTGTGCTATTTCGACGTTGAAATCGACGTTAGGCAGCGAGACATCGAAGTTGCTATTCCCATCCAAAGATGGGAATAGCTCCCTACTTTGATGTTGAACATCGAAGTAGGGTGTGTGTAGACGATCTGTATCCCGCTACTTCAAAATAGCGGGTTCCTCCATGGCGGCCATCACCTGAGGGGTTGAGACGTTCTGTCCAGCCCCTGTGGGGCTCTATGGTCCTCAGCCTTTAAAGCACCACAGACCTGGATTTCCTGTGGCAGGAAGCTGAGAGCGTGCAGGCAGCACCACATGCACATGCTAGCCCTGCATGGTTTCCAGAGTCTCCAGTCTGCACTGCCACCACCCATGGCATCGAGCTAGCCCCCTGAGTGCCCCCAGGGCTCCCCTCCTGAGGGGTCCCAGGCACCCCCAGAAGCCAAGAGAGGGGCCAAAAAGAGGCAGGGCCCCTCCTGGTCAGAGGCCGAGCTCTGAGACCTGCTGGGGCTCTGGGGTGAGGAGGAGGTGCTCCACATGATGGGGAGCAAGCGGCGGAACGCAGAAGTGTTTGCCTGATTGGCCAAGGGCCTGGCCATCCGGAGTCACCCTGCCTGCACTCTGGATCACGTCTGGAGTAAGGTGAAGGAGTTGAGGCAGGGGTACGCCTGGGCCTGGGACTCAGCCAGCCGGTCTGGGACCGCCCCCGCCGCTTGCCCCTATTACAGGGAGCTCAGGGCCATCCTGGGCCCCCGGGATACCTCCTCCCCCCCGGCCACCCTTGACACCACGGATGATGAGCCCCAGCAGGCCTCGGAGTCGGACTCCAGCCTGCAGGCCAGCCCCGCACCCCAGGGCCCACCCGAGGAGCCCCCCCCCTTTGGACAGCGGAGGAGGGGTCCAGCAGCAAGGAGGGAAGGCTCCTCATCAGTCTTCCTTCCTGGAGCACCAGCCGGGTGTCCGCCCACCAGGCTTACCCCGACCACGGCAATGGATGGTCAGGCACATACCCCACAGAGCACACACCCATGGGCCACAGAGCGGGGGCACCAGCTACGACCAGGAACCTCACACACCCCCAGCGGACCCCAACCCACAAACGTCCAACCACAGTACAGTCCCAGGACAGTGGCACGGCCATCAGCGCCCATCAGCACCCACACCCATGGACAGCACTCAGCCTGAACCCCGGGGGCGGGGGGACAATGCCATGGAGACAGCCAAGAGGTACATCACACCCACCGATGGGGACAGAGACCCAGCACCCAAGAGGGGGTGGGGGGAACGGGCCATGGGCCAGGTCACTGTACTAACAGCCTTCCCCTCCCTCTCTCCAGCTACAACATCTGACACCCCAGGCAGCCAGGCACCCTCCGTCATCCCCGACAGCCTGCCAGAGGTCAGCCACCGCTAGCACCCGGAGACATTCCCAAGGACAGCGGGACGGTCCCACCACCGCCGGACTCTGGGGATGGCCCCTGTGGACCCCCAGCTCTCTGGCGGCAAACAGAGGTGGCAGAGCAGAGACTTCGCTTTGACCAGGAGGCGTCCACCAGTGGTGGGCGGCATGGGAGGACTTCATGGGGGTCTTTCGGGACATAGCTGGGTCAATCCGGGAGGCCATTGTCCGGCTCCCGCCCCCCGCTCCCCCCCGGGCCCGCCCTCCCTGCTGCCCCACCCGAGGCCCCCCCTACTGCACCACCTGCTGCGCCACCCACTTCACCGCCCACTGCCCTGCCTGCCACCCCACCTGCCTCACCACCTGCAAGCTCCACAGAGCCCACTGGGGCTGAAAACCAGCCAGTGGAGGCATCCCGGCCGTACTTCCTGGTCCTCCCAGCCCCCAGCCGGCCACGCCGGGGATCGCGGACATGGAGGGGGGGGTCGAGAGCTGTACCATCCAGGGGTCAAGCCCCTCTACCCCCACCCCAGACTGATGGGCCAACGGCCGAGCTGTCCACCGGGTCCCCATGTATATAGTTGTCCCCCATGTATATAGTTGTCTCCCTTTTCGTATATTGGTTGCAGTTTCTGTTGTGAACAAAACAAGTTATCAGGTTTCAGGGAAAAAAAAGGTTTTATTTTCCAAAAAGCTGAAGGTGTGTGCTTGTTGCAGGGGTGGCATGTGGGTTTTGCAGGCAGTGCAGGCTGGGGGAGGTCTTCTGGGGAAGGCCAGGGAGGTGCTCCGGGGTCTGCCTGATCGAAGTGGGCCCACAGGGCCTCATGGACCCATACCTCCTCACGGTGGGCCTGGCGGCTGGGTGCGGTGGCTGACTGGGGGAAGCCCATGCCGGCGTTAACTGCCCACCCCTGGACGAAAGCCTCCCCCTTGCTCTCAATGATGTTGTGGAGTGTGCAGCATGCGCCCACAACCTGGGGTGTGTTTTGGAGGCCGACATCCAGTTGGGCAAGGTGGCACCGCCAGCAGCCCTTCAGATGGCCGAATGTCCTCTCCACCACCTGGTGGGCATGGTTCAGGCGGGCGTTGAACTGCTCCTGGCTGGCATTTAGGTGGCCGGTATATGGGCACATGAGCCAGGGCTAGAGGGGGTAGGCCATGTCTGCCACGAGGCAGAGGGGCACGGTGGTGTCTCCCAGAGGGATCTCCCTCTGAGGGATGTAGGTCCCCACTTCCAGCCAGCGGCACAGGCCCGAGTTCCTAAAAACACAGGCATCGTGTGTGCAGCCAGGGCAGCCCATGTACATGTTCTGGAAGCAGCCCCAACTATCCACCATGGACTGCAGGACCACGGAGTGGTAGCCCCTGTGGTTTATGTATCTTCCTCTGCTGTGGTCCGGGGCGTGGGTAGGGATGCGGGTCCCATCCAGGGCCCCAAAGCAGTTTGGGAACCCCATGGAGGCGAATCTGGTGACGGCTGTGTCCAGGTCCCCGAGTCGGACGACCCTCTGGAGCTACATGGTGTTAAACGCACGGACCACCTGTTGGGAGGGAACACAGGCGCCCATGAGGCTGTGCAGGGTGCCCCAGGGCCCTTCCCCAGGCCCTCTTCCCAGGCACCCCACCCACCCAGTCCCTCCCTCCCCGGTGCCCCTTTCTCTCCAGCCCCACACCCAGCCCCTCCTTCCCCAGCCCCACACCCAGCCCCCCCCACCCCCCATGGGTGCGTGCCCGTACCTCCTTACCTCCATGACGATGGCCCCAGTTGTGGCCTTTCCCGTTCCAAACTGGTGTCCCATGGAGCGATAGCTGTCTGGAGTGGCCAGCTTCCAGACAGCTATTGCGATCCTCCTCTTGATGGGGAGGGTGCGCCGCATATGGGTGTCATGGTGCCTCAGTGCTGGGGTGAGCCACTGCCAGAGCTCAAGAAAGGTCTGCCGGTGCATGCAGAAGTTCTGGAGCCACATATCATCGTTCCACTCCCGCATGATGAGCTGCTCTCACCACTTGGAGCTGGAGGGGTAGCTCCAGAGGTGGGAAAGCAGACGGTGGGGGAGAAAGAGGGGAGCCCGGTGGTCAGGGGCGTCCCTGTCTGCCTCTGGGGAGGGCTCCTCTGGCAGGAACCACTGGGCGGCCTGCCGGGCAGCACCTAGCAGGGTGCTTGCCCCCTGGATGACTACCTGGAGGTCCTTCTCTTCCTGCAGCTGCTGTTGCTGCTGCTGGGTGTCCATATCTGCTGTGACTTGGTCTGCAAGAGAGTGGCTACTGCTCTGCAGACCTCATGCTGTGCAGGCCGGGTGTGTCTGGGAGGGTCCCTTTAAAGGAGCAGCTTGCTGTTGCCCTGGAAGGGCTAGTCCAGCCTGTGACCTGGTCTGTGGGCTTTCCTGGCCCCTTATTTCAAAAAAGGGTGCTTGTGTGTATGGATGCTCCACATTTCCTTCTGGGGAGGCTCTTTTTGACATTCCCCATCTC
The DNA here is from genome assembly GCF_033958435.1 of Carettochelys insculpta. Taxonomy (NCBI): domain Eukaryota; kingdom Metazoa; phylum Chordata; order Testudines; family Carettochelyidae; genus Carettochelys; species Carettochelys insculpta. Next base: position 140,180,952 of record NC_134138.1, on the reverse strand, counting down.
TACTTCGACGTTGAACGTCAACGGCACCAGCCCTGGAGGACGTGTAGATCATATGTGTCGAAGTTGCCTATTTCGATGTTCTTACTGCGAAATAGGCTACTTTGACATAGTGTGCTAGTGTAGACGTAGCCATACTGTTTGAAGTAGGGCACTATTCCCATCCCCTCAGCCGTGTCCACACATGCACGCTACTTCGAAGTAGCAGCACTAACTTCAAAATAGCGCCCATCACGGCTACACGTGTTGGGCGCTATTTCGATGTTAACATCGACATTAGGCGGCGAGACGTCGAAGCCGCTAACCCCATGAGGGGATGGGAATAGTGCCCTACTTCGAAGTTGAACATCGAAGTAGGGCACGTGTAGATGATCCGCATCCCGCAACATCGAAATAGCGGGGTCCGCCATGGTGGCCATCAGCTGAGGGGTTGAGAGACGCTCTCCCTCCAGCCCCTGCGGGGCTCTATGGTCACCGTGTGCAGCAGCCCTTAGCCCAGGGCTTCTGGCTGCTGCTGCTGCAGCTGGGGATCCATGCTGCAGGCACAGGGTCTGCAACCAGTTGTCGGCTCTGTGGATCTTGTGTTGTTTAGTGCAACTGTGTCTGAGAGGGGCCCTTTAAGGGAGCGGCTTGCTGTTGAGTCCACCCTGTGACCCTGTCTGCAGCTGTGCCTGGCACCCTTATTTCGATGTGTGCTACTTTGACGTGTAGACGTTCCCTCGCAGCGCCTATTTCGATGTGGTGCTGCGCAACGTCGATGTTGAACGTCGACGTTGCCAGCCCTGGAGGACATGTAGATGTTATTCATCGAAAAAGCCTATTTCGATGTCGCTACATCAAAATAAGCTACTTCGATGTAGGCTTCACGTGTAGACGTAGCTCTCATGGTGTTAGCGGCTTCAACGTCTCGCCGCCTAATGTCGATGTTAACATCGAAATAGCGCCCAACACGTGTAGCCGTGATGGGCGCTATTTCGAAGTTAGTGTCGCTACTTTGAAGTAGCGTGCATGTGTAGACACGGCTCAGATACCCAGGCACAAAGGTATACGTTGCCTGCTCTTGAATAACACAGAGAAAAAGGGGGAGAATTACATATAAAATTAGAACTGGCCATAAAAATGATATAAATGCAAAATGATTAGCTGCTCCAAGTTGACCAGCAACATTTAGGATAGGCCATTCCTTGCTACAGTCTACCTCAAACCAGAAACAGTAATTTGAGCACCCTGAATTTTGATTTTTTTTTAAATCAGCATTCATGCCCAAATCTGACCTTTGTGACTTTCATAGCTTGCTTTTTTAGGGTGGCAGTTGCACTTTGTGTTAGTTTAAGCTTGACTATTACTGCTGAATATCAAGACCTAAAGATATTGGACTGAAAGGCCAGACCAGGATTTTGGAACACTGAAGTGAAGACTGATACCAAAGAATCCATGCCAGATTTTACATTCAGGCCAGCACATGCTGTTGACTGGACTCTGGGATTTCTGTACATGATTGAGCTGAGTTCTCATGGAGCCAGATCACCCCTTCCAAAGCAAATATCCGCTGAAAGTCAAGTCCCCTTGGAATGTATCCTTTGTGTCTTTGCACTGATCTCCAGGGACCTCTGCCTGCTCTCCAGCTCCACGGCAGCATGAGTCTGAGTCTCATAACCACATTAACTCCCAAGTGTGAAACTGGTGGAACATAATGTTAATGCTACACCCTCTCCTCCCCCTGCAGTCTCCTGCTCCACACTCTGCTTCCAGTGTCCTCCTTCTGTATGCATAGATTCTTTAATCCTACATGCTGCTCCCCCCAGGCCCTGTACAGAAGATCTGGGGGCAAATTACCCTGATCCAGGCAGTGGGGAAGCTGCACACAGGAGGAATATGGTTTGGCTCTTAACTCTGTACCAGAGAATTATCTCAGCCATAAGAAATATAACCTAGCCCACTCTTATCCTTTTTTCCACCCTTAGTTATTAGAACTCCATTTAAAACATACACCTTCAACCATCAGTGTCTCAGGACACTTTGGTATCAGCAAACATGCAGTGGGGAAAAGTGGCTGCCTTCAAATCTTCGGGACTGGTGAGTTTGCTTCGTCTGAGTGGATTTCACCCTGGCAAGGTATGTGATATACAGGACATAAGTGATATAAATTATATGTTTCTGCACTAGACCTTGTCCTTTGCACCCGAGGGCTCATTGCTCCAGCCTAGGTAAGACCATTTCAGCAGCAGAGGAAGTGTATACCCAGTGAATCTCACTCCCCTTGTTCACCTGATTTAGTGGTGTTCTAGGCCGTGTCTACACGTGCACCCTACTTTGAAGTAGCAGCGCCAACTTCGAAATAGCGCCTGTCACGGCTACACGTGTTGGGCGCTATTTCGAAGTTGAAATCGACGTTAGGCGGCGAGACGTCGAAGTCGCTAAACCCATGAGGGGATGGGAATAGCACCCTACTTCGAAGTTGAACGTCGAAGTAGGGCACGTGTAGACGATCCGCGTCCTGCAACATCGAAATAGCGGGGTCCACCATGGCGGCCATCAGCTGAGGGGTTGAGAGATGCTCTCTCTCCAGCCCCTGCAGGGCTCTATGGTCACCATGTGCAGCAGCCCTTAGCCCAGGGCTTCTGGCTGCTGCTGCGGCAGCTGGGGATCCATGCTGCATGCACAGGGTCTGCAACCAGTTGTCAGCTCTGTGGATCTTGTGTTGTTTAGTGCAACTGTGTCTGGGAGGGGCCCTTTAAGGGAGCGGCTTGCTGTTGAGTCCGCCCTGTGACCCTGTCTGCAGCTGTTCCTGGCACCCTTATTTCGATGTGTGCTACTTTGGCGTGTAGACGTTCCCTCGCAGCGCCTATTTCGATGTGGTGCTGCCCAACGTCGAAGCTGATCATCGACGTTGCCAGCCCTGGAGGACGTGTAGACGTTATTCATCGAAATATCTTATTTTGATGTCGCTACATCGAAGTAAGCTATTTCGATGTAGCGTGCACGTGTAGACGTAGCCCTAATGTGTCTTAATTCCCCTGTGCTACCTGCACTTGAGGCTAAAAAGCAGAAGCCTCTCCTCTATAAAAGTAGGTAGCTATGGAGAGCTGGAGCACTGATCTCTGTCTCTCACACTAAGGCCTTTTCACATTGAAAATGAGCAAAAGCAATGCCCCTCTTGTGGGAAAGTTAAGGAAGAAAATGTCTCCTAGTTTCATGCTCCCAGTGTGGAGAAAATGTCTACTGGCCTCTCCTTTGCTTTCACGAGGAATGAGAAGGAGAAAAGAGAGTATCAGTCTCTCCTTTTATCCATCCCTTCCCTCCAGATGTGAAATAAGAAGGCAGTCATTTACGCCACCCCTTCATGGGAGGGATGGAACCAGAGAGTAACAAATTATCAATCACTCTGCTTAAACAAGACCGTAATCGTTACAGAAGGGACTGAGGAGTCCAGGGACTGTGGGGGTTGGAAGTGCTGGATTAGCACTTGCTAAATGGCTGGTCTGTGTCTGCAAACCTCCAACACAAATGTATACATTAAGTTTCTTATTGTGCTAATTCACATGCTTGAAGATGTTGGAGGGTGGGAGAGAGGAGATATTTTCCTGGGCAAATGAGGGAATTTTAATTGTACTATATGGAAGAAACTCCTGGCTTTATTCCTTTTCCAAGCATACAAGATTTCTGATTTATTCGAAATGAATTTCCCATCATATTACGTGTTCTTTCACAAGCCTGGATTATGTTATTTTTTATCATGAGTTCAGTATATCCAACATGTTTTGTGAATTGTACTTGAGTGCTTTTGTGAGACTTTGCTATTTTCCCTTTATATTAGCAGACTTTTTGTAACTTCTTTTATGGTGTGTTCAATGACTAAATAAATTAGCTTAAACATATTCTTATATATTTATGCAATATAAAGTATGCATTTTAAAACCAAGTTAAATACAAAATAAAGCTTTTGTTAGACTATTATTCTCTAGTGACATCTAGTGGCTGATATAGCAACCTATAGTATAGTAATTAAGCGGATTACCCATAGTAATAATTCTCTTTTGTCAGTTCGATACAGGTATCAGAGTAACAGAGAGAAAGCTGTATCAGAGTGAGTTACATAAGAAACACCACATTTAATATGTTTCCATAAAAATGATTAGTAATTAGGTGAGATTTAAATAAATTATTCAAGTGTCCACATTTGTATTGTAGGATTGTCAACTGTCGGGGTGTTAATGTTTATACACTTTAGTGTGCTGTTCTCTTTAGCAGATCTAGCTATTGAGTAGCTAAGTTAATGTCCTTCTACAGTGTCTCCAAGGGTAGATCCAAGCAATGGCTCTTCTGCTTCTATCATTCTTTCATGTAGAATATCCCATTAGTCTATCCTCATTTCTTCCTTTCAGTGTGTATCGGTGTGTCTCTGAGTATATTGAGAATGTTAGTGGCAGGGCCACTGCTGTACTGTCAGTGTCCAGAGATGCAGTTCTGTATCTCCAATTCATCTCATCTGGCTAGCCTAATATAAGCAGGGCTGTATGAAATTCATGATCAATTTCACAGTGTAAATACTTAAATCTCAAATGTTGTAACTTTGTGGGTTTGAACCTAAAAAGAGGCCTGGGGGTTACAGCCAGTCTTCTGTAAGGGGATCCTTGTGTTGCCATCTTTAGTTCTGCACTTTCTACAAAACTGGGGAGTTAAACAGCATCTGCTACTCTCTAGCTGTCCAGCCTTCGAGTCTGTGCAGGACTAGAGGTGTTAATCCCCTACAATGAATTTGCAACCCTCCAGAATTTTCTTTTGCGTTGGAACCCCCCAGCTTGAAAAATGCTTCTCTTCCTCTTGAAATATGTATAGTATAGGTTAAAAGCACTCCAAACTCCATGTTTCATAGGGGGGCTCAGGTATCACAGTCCATGATGCATTTTTCATGGCTGTGAATTTGGTATAGCCTTAAATATAAACGTTTACTCACTCTCTGTAAGATTGGCAGCTGAATGAAGGCTAGGAGCTTGAAGACAAAACAGAGTGATTGTTCAGAGGGAAGTAACCATACGGTTGGAAGAGACCTCAGGAGGTCATCGAGTCCAACTCCCTACTGAAAACAGAACTAATCCCAATTAACCAGAAGAGGATTGCAGTGGCACCTCTCCATTGCAATATTTGCAACTTACGTTCAGCATTAGTTTTTATATGTCTCCTAGAAATGATTGAAGGTCACTGCAGGAACGCACGTGAAACAGTGCCGGGTCGGATCACTGGCCAGCCCACAGGGAGGGGACACTTGCCACATGTCTGATCGGACACTGGCTCAGGAGGGAGTGGGGGGCTGCCATGGGGGCTTCTTAAAGCCTGGATTTGAAAGCAGGCTCCACTTGGAGTTAAAAATTATTAAAAATTACTGTAGGTGTACACATGAAACACGGCATAGTCTGACTGCCTACAGGCCCAGTGGGAAGAGGGGTTTGCCATACCATGGTTCAAAAGCCAGTTAGGCCACATGGTCTGCATTGGGTGTGTCACAGGCAAAAAAATCATTAAAAGTCACTGCAGTGACTCATAAAGCTTCCCATATGTTCTAGCTTGTCAAAGGGGACATCAGCGTCCTCAGAATAAGAAAAGGGAATAAGGAAAGAATGCTCGTCCTGTCCACATACAATGCTGGAAATTTTCCAGAAATACTCTGTGGGGCCATGATTCCAGATTTCCTACTTGTGGCTTATCATGGAAGCAGGAATAGGTCAGGTCTTCCCAAAAATCTTGAGAGGAGAATCCAGAAGTGTCCATCTTCTGTGAGATATCTCAGCAGGATCAGTGTTCCATCACCAGAAATATTAACAAGCTGTTCTAATGGAAACATGCATAGACTCATCCTCCCATGATTGCACCATACTATGATCAGTAGGAAAAAAAAAAAAAAGCATATTCACCCAGAAGCACCCTCTCCAACATGCCGGTTTGCCTCCAAAGGCTCCTGGTATGAGAGGATGGGCTCCAATTTGAGCAACAGGTCCTGCCTTGCAGAATCAGTTTCTGCACTTGACTGTATCCTGCTGTCATTCACCTCTTTCTCATTCACCAACTCAGACCCCACTTCATCATTCTGCTGAGCAACACTTCCCAAGGAGTCCATGTGTTTTGGGGGGGAAAGGATTGGGTCTGTCCCCAGAACAGCATTAAGGTCATCATAATAGTGGCATTTCCGGGGAGATGCCCCAGACCAACCATAACCTTCTTTGCTTTTTTGGTAATTCTGCCTTGTCTCCTCGTTTTTGTTTTTTTTTTCACATCACTGATGAGTGTCCCTGATGTGCCCTCTATGAAATATGCCTTGCGATATCTTTGCATAAGTATCAGCATTTCTTTTGCTGGTTTTGAGCTGCAGAAAGCTAGATTCTTCCCCACGCACATTGATGGCATCCTGGATCTCCTAATGGCTCCAAGCTTGAGCTCTTTTGTTACCCTGGGAACTCATGGCTAGTAGGTGTGCTGCAGAGGCATGCTCCAGGGGTCTGATCGCCATGCTGGCCAGAGAGGAAAACAAATGGATTCAAAGTTCCTGGGCTGATGACCACTGCTTCCTGTCACCTGCTGCCTGCCATCTAGGCTCCTGTTCCTGGCTTTCAAGTCTTGCTTTCATTACAGGCCTGACTCTTGCTCTACTCAAAGGACATGGCCTCCCACTTTTGTCACTGGCAAAGTCATGGGAGATATCACTACTGCTGCTTCCCCTTTACCAACAAAGCTTGCTACCTTGTCAAAGAAAGCCATCAGTTTGGCTTGACTAGCCAAGATCTGGCCATTGGGGGATGGGAGGTGTCTAGCCCATGACAGCCCTGCCTCCCACAGTAGCCCAAAAGACCCCCATCTTGGACTCCTGCCTCATCCCCAAGCTCCCCAAGCCCTGGAGTTCCAGGAGGCACAACCCCAGCCAGCCTGGAGCACAGAAGAGTGGCAGGAACTGGAGAATGGCCAGGGAGTGGTTCATGGGTGGACCAAACCAGACTCTTTGGGGAGTCTCAGCCTTGCTGGGTGTATATCTGCCATCTATGACCTTTTGGGATGTCTTTACTCACCTAAGCTGTGCCTCCTCTATCTACTGCTCCCTATACCCATGTTAGTGGGGCAGCATGGCTATGCACTCTATGCTTTGTAGTTGAACAATGGCTTGAATCTAGGCATTTAAAATATGTATTTTTGTAGTCTTTTTTCATCAGCTTAAATGCCTTCCTTTTGGGGTGCTTTGCCTGCTTTGATGCAGGGATCCCTGAGTTCCCATTTTTTTACTGAACAGTAATCAGAGATGCTTCATTCCTGAATGTCCTCAGTTATCTTTCCCTTAGTTTTCTGTTTAGAAATATGTTTGGGTAGGCAAATGGATACCTTGTTTTGTTATTTATTTTTCCAAAATGTTTTGTTTGTGTGTGCTTCTGAGCTCTGGTTCTGTTTACAGGCTCTTGTACACAAGAGAGAATAGTTTAGCATCCGGATTTATGTAGCGCTGTGTACTGCACTTAATGTGAAAATGCATAGGAGATGGAAATTAACTGCAAACTCAGCCATTGATGTCTACCAAATTTTAATAAGCTTTTTCTCAGCCACTATAATATTCTTAATTCTCTGACAAGCTGAGAAGATGAGTGGATTATGAGAGGGCAGGTGGGAAACTATGAAATGGAAACCTGTTAATGGCAATAATCCATCTGTCTGCCTCTAATATTTAAGCTCCCTTGATTTGGGACAAAAATGCAAAATGATTGTATAAATGCAACACTGAGGGACTTTTCCATCTTTTCCCAGAAAAGGAGGGGACAGAGTGTGTGTGCTCAGAGATGAATGGTCATGGATATATATAAACATATATGAATTAATTTCTCTACAGATTAGTTCGTTTGGTAGAGCTATCTTATTCAGAAAAAGGCTGCAGCTGTCCAAGGGTACCAAATGTTAAAGTAACAGAGAGAAAGCCGTGATAGTCGATATACTACCAAAACATAAGAGCAGTCCAATAGCACTTTAAAGACTAACAAAATAGTTTATTAGGTGATGTGCTTTCATGGGACAGACCCACTTCTTCAGATCATAGCCATACTGGAACAGACTCAATATTTAAGGCACAGAGAACCAAAAATAGTAATGAAGGTTGACAAATCAGAAAAATGTTATCAAGGTCAGCCAATCAGAGAGCAGAGGGTCAGAAGGGGTGGGGAAGTCAAGAATTAGATAAGCAAAGTCTGCAGAGTATGCAAAAGAGCCCTTATAATGAGCTAGAAAATTCTCATCCCATTAACATGTGGTTTGAACCGGAATGGGTATTTTCTAGCTCATTATACATATGCATATTATGCATATACATTATGCATATGCATACATATACTCTTTTGCATATTTTGCTTTATCCCCTCTTCTGCCCCTTTGCTCTCTGATTTGCTCACGTTGATAATATTTTTTTTCTGATTTGTCAGCCTTGGTTATTATTTTTGGTTCTCTATGCCTTAAATATTGAGTCTGTTCCGGTATGGCTATGGTCTGAAGAAGTGGGTCTGTCCCACGAAAGCTCATCACTTAATAAACTATTTTGTTAGTGTTTAAAGTGCTACTTTACTGCTTTTTAATTAAATGTTAAAGTGTTATCTTCAACCTCATTTTGTATAAAAAAGGGAAGGTCATAACAGACTAAGGTTTTGCCTCTTCTTAGTGGAAATCCCACCCTCAGCTGGGAGTCCTCCATGCTTATCTTTATATATCTGGGAATAAGTTTGGTACATGCACTGAAAGTCTGCGTGATTCAGCCATATGTCAGCAAGAAGGGAAATGCCAGTGCCAGCAGAGGCTACTTGAAATCAGGCTCTAGCAAATACTTCTACTGATTCCATCTTGGAACAAATGTGTATTAGCAGCAGATAAGATGAGGACATACAACAAGAGCAGAGCTGGAGGTGTATACAATAACAATCTCTCATTTTCATAACCTCAGAGGGGTTCATTTTGTGAGTGGCTCATTCTCCACTTGATACCCCCTCCCCCTCTGGTGTAGCTAGATTCAGGTATGGTTTTAAAACAAATGAGGAGTTGTGAGGAGGAGAAAGTTAAGAGAAAAAGATGGATAGCTATTGTTGAAACACAGAGGGAGAACTTTTTCCATACCATCTCTCATGGTAGAAAATAAAGGAAGAAAATAAACCTTTTCTCAAGGTTGATCCAATAGCTCTGTTTCAAATTATGGGGTTCAAGTTTCTTAGTTTCTGTGTAGCCTTTATTCTCTAATTCAAACGGAGAGATTTTTCATTGGAGTAATGTTGCCATTAAAACAACCCTTTCTAAAAACAAGATCAAATATATGGTATTTATCATATTTTCTTTTCACTTTGCAATGTAGGTCTTGAAAAGAATAAAACTTTGTGTTCTCTCTCTTTGTCCCTTTTACAATTTGTTTTGCTTATAGTAAAACAGTCTATAGTGAAGGAGATTGGAAATCCCAGATTGTTTCTAGCGGTCTGGATACTTCATAGAACAGCTGAGTGGTTTAGATAAACCTCTTGGGTTAGGTTTCAATATACCAAAGAGTGAAAATTGCAATTCTGACTTTATTGAATCTCTAACAGTTAACGTCTGGGGGATGGGGAGGAGAGTAAGTTCCTAAGAGTTTCTCTCTATTTAAATAATTTATTGTTTATTTGAAAATCTCCATATTTTTCTAATGCAATCAGTGAACAATGATTAAATCATTTGATCCATTGCAGCATGCAGTTTTCCATAGATTGTACTGAAAAACTGCATAGCTTGGTGGATAAATGTTTCTGCTTCATATTTATTAGCTCAGTTTAAATCCTATGGCCCACAGATCATGGAAGCTTTTAATGGAGGAGTCAGGACTCCAATTTTGTCTTGTTATTTAACATTTTTACTCAACATTTTTCTAATATGCCTATTTTGAAAGCTATTCTATCTTTCTGGACTTTGGACTTTGCTTTTGATATAGGTGAAATGCAATCAATCAGATAAAGAAATAAAGCTTGGCACACTACTTGAAAGGGGGAAAGGTAAGTTGAAGCTGACTATGTACTCTGAATTCTCCCATTGTGTTAGAACTGCAGAAAACCTGAGCTGAATAATTGTGTTGGTTTACTGAGAAAATAGCTGCATTTGACTAAATACTAAATGTTTCACAGTCTCCCAGGAATTTATTGACAGTGGTTTCCAGGGTGCCTAGTGTATGGAGGAGGCAGTTTCTCTGTAAAATGCAAAGGCCATATTAATAGCATGAATAATGGATTTGTTTCCATGAATAGAACACAATGCTAATTGTTATTTAAGTATTATTCCTGGGCCTCTGTATTATTTTTAAATATAACAGCTGGTCAAAAACTGGACCTAATGATACTGCTTTATATTTGTTTAATTTATAATCTATGATGCTTCATGACACCAAGGTAACTGGAGTGCTACATAAAGGCTATGTCTACACTAGCAACCCCCTTTTAAAAGGGGGAAGCTAATGAGACACTGCAATGAATATGCAGCACTTCATTAGCATAATGGTGGCCGTGACATATCAAAAATTCTGCTTTTGATCGCTTGCGGCTCATCTACACAGGGTCCTTTTTGAAAGGACACCACACACATCAAAATCCCCTTATTTCTATTTTCCTGTTTTGTTGTAGGAATAAGGGGATTTTGATGTGTGTGGGGGTCCTATTGGAAGGGTCCCATGCAGATAAGCCCCATGCAATTGAAAACGGCACTTTCTAAGTGCTGCAGCTGCCATTATGCTAATGAGGTGCTGCATAATCACTGCAACACCTAATTGGCATATCCCAAAGTGTCTCATTAGCAAACCACCTTTTGAAAGGGGGTGGTAGTGTAGACACAGCCAAACTGTTTTATATGCACCAATATACACAGACCGTTGCAAATGTGTGGGTATCCATTTTATATCTGGGATTGTCCACATCCTCAGATATGGCTGTGGATGTCTGTGGCTCATTTTTCCAAATATGGATGATGATACAAATTTTGTATCTAGAAGCCTGTAAATTTGCGGATATCCACATCAGCAAATATGAATATCTATACCTCATTTTCGCAGATACAGACACAGATACTAATTTTGAAACCATGCAGGTCTTTAAGCCCACAGTGCCAGTTCTTTGTGATGCTTTCACAAACTCCAGTATGGTACATAAATAATCCATAATCATCATTTTGTCCACCACTATAATTTCTTGATGTTTCTTGTGCAAAGTATAGCCTTCATCATACACTTCAATGGTATGTGGTGGTGACCAATTGTAGTGACCACTACTTTCAAAATACCTTGGATCAAAGCTAAAATTTCTATGGGATGAGGGGAGCTGAATTCCACTCTTAATTATGGTCCATGGCCAAGGCATAAATTTAAGACAAACTGTGGAAAGTGGGAGAATTTTATTTACCTCTGTCTGCAGAAGGTTTGCCCTGATATCAGAGAAAGAAGTGGCCTTTGTGTAGTAATTATGCTTTCTTTCATATGCTTTATTTAGAAATATAAATTAACCTCTAAGGCTGTGGCCATGCTTGGCCAAAACGTCGAAATGGCCATGCAAATGGCCATTTCAAAGATTACTAATGAGGTGCTGAATTGAATATTAAATATTCAATATTCAGCTCCTCATTAGCATTAGGACACTTCCGGCCACGGCACTTCAAAACCACCACTTTTGAAAGCTTGTGGCTCGGCTTGGCTACACGGGGGACCCTGAGAGGAATAAGAGGATTTCAAAATGTGTGGGGTCCTTTCAAAAAGGACCCCCATGTAGCTGCGCCGAGCTGCAAGCATTCGAAAGTGGTGCTTTCAAAGCTCCGTGGCTGGAAGCACCCTAATGCTAATGAGGCACTGAATATTCAATTCAGCACCTCATTAGTAATCTTCAAAATAGCTATTTTCATGGCCATTTCGAAGTTTTGGGCAAGTGTGGCCACAGCCAATGTGGAATAATGCACTTAAGAACATAAAGGAAGACCTGAGCCTGAAATAGCAGCAAAATTTACAGTAACTCACTTTGCACAGGGTACTGGTGGTAATAAAGAAAATGTAAAAGAGAGAGATACCTCTGTGGCAAACACAAACCACAAAGAGCTGTACTGAAACCCTGATATGCATAGTGGCAACACCACTGAAATTCCAATTATATAGAGTATGTGTGATGAACTAATAATTAATCAACAGATCAAATAATACTTCAACAGACATTTAAATTCCTAAGGACCAGCATATCCTTTTTTTTTTTGGAGTTATATTAAAAGTGATACAAATGATACAATAACTAGAGGACACCAAATGAAATTAATGGGTAGCAGGTTTAAAACCAATAAAAGAAAGTTCTTCACTCAGCGCATAGTTAACCTGTGTAACTCCTTGCCAGAGGAGACTGTGAAGGCTAAGACTAAAACAGAATTTAAGAAAGAGCTAGATAAATTCATGGAGGTTAGGTCCATAAAAAGCTATTAGTCAAGGGTAGGAATGGTGTCCCTGGCCTCTGATTGTCAGAGGCTGGAGATGGATGGCAGGTGACAAATCACTTAATCATTGTCTTTGGTCCACCCCCTCTTGGGCACCTGGCACTGGCCACTGTTGGCAGACAGGCTACTGGGCTGGATGGACCCTTGGTCTGACCCAGTATGGTTGTTCTTTTTTCTAATTTTCTTACGATATTTATTCATGAGGTGTGTTTTTTCTAGCTAATACTTTTGCAGTTCTGTTTTTTCTTTACTACATATTACTTCTGGACCAATTCCATAATGCAGTTGGGGAAAAGAGTAATTAATTGGTAGACTGAGTCAAGGAAAATAAAGCTACCCAGATATTTTGTATTTCAGTGGATGATCAAAATCAAAAGTGTTTTTTTTTTAAATATTTGCCTTGTAAATAGGGACCTACCAAATTCACTGCCGTGAAAAACATATCACAGACCTTGAAATCTAGTCTTTTGTGTACTTTTGTCTTACGCTATATAGGCATTGGGGGGTGGAGTGGGGAGAGAGTTATTGTCATTGTCTGTGACCAAAGACAATGATTAAACGATTTGTTACCTGCCATCCATCTCCAGCAACCCAAAAGGAGTCATGGAGACCTATTACCGCATAATCATACACATTTACTTCTGCACTGTCTTGAGAGCTGGGCTGCTGTAGAACAGCAAATGCTGGCCAGGTTCCCAGCAACAGCACAAAAATAAAACTGGCAATGTCACACCATGACTCACGTATTTCTGCACTGCTGCTGGTTGTGGCACTACCTTCACAGTTGAGGTCCTAAGCAGCATCTACAGAGCTTTCTGGATCTGGAGAAGTTCCTGGTGGTGGGTCTGACCCAACCCGGGCAGTGGAACCTGCAGGGGAAGAGGACGTCCCATCACTCACCAACCCCGCCAAGATCAGTATGTGAAGCCTGGCATATGGAAGGGTGTCCCCAGCCCTGCCCCATCCTAGCTCCAGGCCCAGAGCTCAGGTGCTCAGAGATTAAAGGGAACTTAGACTTGCTGTGCATGTGACGAAGGTGTGTGTGATGAAGGAAACCCCCCACCCCAGTCACAGTGTCCTGGGTAGTCATTCACTTTAAGATCATCCCATCCCCCTCCTCCACTTGAGGACTCCTGTAAGATGCCACCTCTCTTCTGCATGATGCTGGTAAGGGTGCTTCCTTCAGAGCTCAGTGTCCAGCCAGTAGCCTCTGTTTTCCAGCCAACCAGCTCTGAAGACAGTGGATCCTGCCAACAACCACCAGGCATATTTTGGCACGCACTATCTCCCTACCAAGAGTAAAAGGCTCACAACACGTAGAGATTCAGAGAAATGAATATCTTTTGAGAGAAATATGGTGGTGATGGTGTCTGAAAATGCTCCTTACAAGAATGAAGTCTTAACAATGAACTGGAGATAGTTGTGTTAGAATATTTGTGTACCATACACATGCATTTAATTAATGTTGCAATAAATTTTGTTTTAAAAATGTTTTTCTATAAAAAACAAAGAATACAAAGCCAGGGTTGTGTGACAGTAACCACTATAATTAAGGAAATAATTCCATTCCATTTTTTTTTGTTTTTAGTCACTTTCTAAAATATTCAACTGATATGCACCCCAAAGTGAAAATATCTTTGAAAGAATAACAGAAATAGTTTGGCCATTTTTTATTGGCAAGGAAGGTGTGTGTGTTGGAGGGAAGAAGGAAGATAGTGCAAATTCTGTTTCTGTTTAACATTGGAGGCCAATTGCCTTCCCTTAGCTTGAACGCAGAGTAAGTCAGAGTGAACAATCATTGACTTTATCTGAACCAAATGTTTCTTTATTCACAAAAGAGGAAGAGGAAATTACATATTCCTTATGGAAGTGCAGCAATAAGATGCTTTATATGTTCTGATTTCTAGTTGCAAGAAATATGTGCACAACCTAGAAAAAGTAACTGAGGAGCTGATTTTTTGCAAATACTTAACATAAAGTCACTCCTGCAAGTAAGTTGCAGTCCCACCGCTGTGAACAACATTCTTCATTTGTATAATTATTAGGAAGACTGGGTCCTAAATTAAGTTTAAAGGCAGACTGAAACTGACTATACACACAATGTTGTCTAATCTTCAAAATAAACAGTCTAAAATAATCATTCTGTGCTCTCTTTTTGGTTACAGTAGATCTTTGGAGGTGTTTGCAAAAATAGATTTTTTTTTAAAAATTGATATTTAGATTGACAGTATTTCTTAAGTAGAACATAAGTTCCCACAGACAGCTAGGGACCCTATTTCCCCTCATATCTTGGTTTTGCTTGTTGCATATTGGAAATACATTTAGTCTGTATTTCAGACTTTGCTTGAGAGCAGTCCTGCATGTGCCCACAGACTCCTTTCTTTTGCCTGACTTAGAAGTGCACAAACTGGGGAGCAGGCCTTCTCAAAGGGGCGTGAAATTTCCTAAGGGGCATGCCATACAATCTGCTGCAGGGTCTTAGGTTCATCTATGTCATTAAAATGTTGAAATGTGTTACTGTTTTTTCGGTGTGGTTCACATTTATATACTGATTAATAAAAGATTTACATTCTACTTATTTATTTTCTTATGCATCACAAAAGTTTTTTTCATATGAACATAACCAATTTTTTTTTCCACTTTGGATTACATTGAACAGGTTGGGCAGGAAAGAGCGGGAAGCTGCTAATTACAGGGACAAAAAGTGGGGCCTGATGTGAAAAGGTTGCTCATCCCTGGTCTGACTAGCCATGGACTTACTGTTGCATGTGTATGCTTAGCTTCCTTTCTTCAATTGTTCAGCTTATCACTTTAGAAGACTTTCTTTTCTTTGTTGGCTCCAATGGCTAGTGTCCCTGGGTGCAGCTCCATTGACTTCAGTGACAGTGTGCTGATGTACACTCTTGAGGATCCAGCCCTCTATTGCCAGAGGATGGATTAGCACAAACATCTTCAACTACTTTCACCTGTGAAGATAACTCTAGTCATACTCATCATGTTCCAATTGTTTGATGTCATTTTCATGTTAAAATAAATATAGGTAAGGCAAATGTGTCCCTTTTAGCCTATGCCACATGTTCTACAATCTGAAATAAAGTGAAGTGGTTGCCAGATGTTACAGGTTTATATGACATGTGATGTGTTTGAATGCAAGGAAGCTTCTCATTCAGCAGATAGGTATCGGCCCTGTACTCAGCTTCTTTAAGATCAGCTTTCACAGTTGGGGCTGTGCCAGGTAAATGGGGTACAGGTTAAAACCATGTCTGTTCAGTACTATTTTTCCTTGCTTCAGTGGAAGTTGTGTCTGCCTCGTTACAGATTAACAGAACATCAACATATTTTACAAATATTTTATAGTATTTCTTAGTGTAAGCTCAATGTAAATTTCTGACTGGTGAAAATGACAAATAAAGCTCATGAAAGTACAATTGGCTCAGCATTGCTAATTATAGATCCAAAACAAAAGAACTGAGCACAGTCCTGAATTATGTGGCATGGGAACAGTAGTGAATTTGAAGCTTTAGTTGAAATTGATTTTTTTAAGCAAATACCTTCACTTTAATGCTTTATATTAATCGCATCAAATTCAACAAATTATTTTCCTGATATTATAGTATAGAAAGTAGAGTACTTCATATCATATAAATATTAAAATTAGAATATAAATGAAGATTCTTTAAAAACCAGAATCCCTCAGAGAGTTCTTAGAGCTTTTAAACTAATTGTATCTTTGTTATAAACTACAGGTTGAACCTCTCTAGTTCAGCACCCTCAGGACCTGACTGGTGCCAAACTATAGAATTTGCCAAATCATGAGAGGTCAATATTGTTTAGAAGTATTGCCAAGACTTCCACTGTTAAATGGGCTCTTTGAAGACTTTTTATAGATAAATTAGAGCTAAATAACAGCATGGAACAGTGAGAGGCAGGACTGGTGGCTGTAAACAAAGTTTAATGGACTATGGGAAATTTGGCCACCCCCATGATCATTGGGCATTTGGCTAACTAAAATCATATGATACCATGGATGTTGCTTTTCCAGAGAATACCAGACTAGAGCGGTTCAATCTGTATCATGTAGAGCAAGAATTCTAGGAACTGTCATAGAGTCATAGAATTTTAGGGCTGGAAGGGACCTCAGGAGGTCATCGAGCCCAGCCCCCTCTCTAAAGCAGGACCAACCCCAACTAAATCATCACAGCCAGGGGTTTGTCAAGATGGGACTTAAAAACCTCTATGGATAGAGATTCTACCACCTCTGTCAGCAACGCATGCTAGTGTTTCACCACCCTCCTGGTGAAATAGTTTTTCCTAATACCCAACGTAGGCCTCCCCCTCTGTAACTTGAGACCATTGCTCCTTGTTCTGCCGCCTGGCACTACTGAGAACAGCCTCTCTCCATTCTCTAAAGCCTCACTTCAAGAGTTAAAGGCTGCTAGCAAACCACCCTTCAGTCTTCTCTATTGCAAACTAAATAAGCCCAAATCCCTCAGCCTTGCCTCATAGGTCATGTGCTCCAGCCCCCTAGTCATTTTCGTTGCTCTCTGCTGAAAAGGTCTCTGCTCTCCAGGACCTTTTCTGCTTTACTGCTACTTAGCTAGTCAGTTCCCAGCCTGTAACAATGCTTGGGATTCTTCTGTCCCAGATGCAGGTCTGTGCACTTGTCCTTGTGAATCTCATCAGGTTTCTTTTGGTCCAATCCTCCAATTTATCTAGGTCACTTTGGACCATGTCCCTACCCTCCAACATATCTATCTTTCCCCCTCGTATAGTGCTTTGCTTCTTACAAGAAAAATTCAAAAGCTTTATTTTGGAACTTTCAAAATGAAACATTTTGACTTTTTGGTTCGAACCACTTTTTGTTTCAAAATTTCCGTAAAATGTTCAGAATCAAAATTAAATGTTTTTATTGTGTTGAAGCAAAACGTAACATGCAGGCCCTGCTCTCTCCCAATGGATTAGCCTCATAGAGATGCGTGAAATCAACTTATCAGAATTAGCAGTTGACTCCTCACTATTGTGAGGAGTCAGGGAGATCAATGAGAGAAACTCTCCTATTGACCTTCCTCCATGAGGATGGCCAGGTAAGTCAGTTGTAGATATGTCCGGTCTAGCTACACAATTGCTGTAACTACAGTTGCGTATCTGCAATCGACTGGTCTACCTTGTGTTGACCAAGCCTCAGATGTCAGTGGGCGTTAGGCACCTAAATAGTTTTGAGGATCTAGGACAAAGCATTTCTAGTCTCCAGATGCCCCCAGTCTGCGGCCTGGCAAGAACAGTTAATGGCCCTATTCACAAAGAAGGGAAATGAAGCCTTAAACAGACACTGAGCAGAAAAGACACTTCTTCCTAGCACCTCACAGGATTTATGGAGCATGTTGCTGTTGGACAGCACCCAGAAAGACTCCATTCCTAAAAAGTGCACAGCAACAGAGCCAAAATGGTAAAAGCAAGATAGTGAGGTGAATTAACTTTGAAGTCTCCAATACAGCAAACAGCTCTTCATCTGAGTTTCCTTCATCTGAATATTTATATCCCTCACAACTTGTTTCAACTGAGCTGATCAAAAATGCCTACTGGCTGGGTCTGTACTAGAGAGTTTTGTCGACAGAAGGGGCCTTCTGTCGACATAACTCAGGGAGCATCTCTACGCTTAAAGCATTGTGTTGACAGCTTCTCAACAGAATGCTGAATTTGCCTCAACAGCATTATCCCTGAAAAATTCATGGCATAGCAATCTGTCGACAGAAGTGCAGTATAGACACTTCTGGAGAGATTCAGAGAGAGAAAGAGAGAGGGGGCTTCTGGTTGCCAGGCATCCCTGTTTGCAGAGCTGCCATCCCCCCTTCTGTCACCAGAGGGCAGTGCAGCCTAGCAGTTCCTTGTTGAAAGAGCAAGTTGTCTTCCAGAACAAGAAGTCCTGTGGCACCCCGTAGACCAACAGACACCCTGGAGCACAAGCTTTCATGGGCAAATACCCACTTCATCAGATGCATGAGCGGGTTGCCCATGAAAGCTCACGCTCCAAAACATCTGCCAGTCCACAAGGTGCCACAGGTCTTCTCGTTGTTCTCGAAGATACAGACTAACGTGGCTACCTCTCTGATATAGAGCAAGTTGTGTGTAGCCGCAATTTGTCAACAATGGTTCTGTTGCAGTTTCTCTGTGGCTGCGTCTACACGTGCACGCTACTTCGAAGTAGCGGCAGTAACTTCGAAATAGCGCCCGTCACGTCTACACGTGTTGGGCGCTATTTCGAAGTTGAAATCGACGTTAGGCGGCGAGACGTCGAAGTCGCTAACCCCATGAGCGGATGGGAATAGCGCCCTACTTCGACGTTCAACATCGAAGTAGGGACGTGTAGACGATCCGCGTCCCGCAACATCGAAATAGCGGGGTCCTCCATGGCGGCCATCAGCTGGGGGGTTGAGAGATACTCTCTCTCCAGCCCTTGCGGGGCTCTGTGGTCACCATGGGCAGCAGCCCTTAGCCCAGGGCTTCTGGCTGCTGCTGCTGCAGCTGGGGATCCATGCTGCATATACAGGGTCTGCAACTAGTTGTTGGCTCTGTGTATCTTGCACTGTTTAATGAAAGTGTGTCTGGGAGGGGCCCTTTAAGGGAGCGACTTGCTGTTGAGTCCGCCCCGTGACCCTGTCTGCAGCTGTGCCTGGCTCCCTTATTTCGATGTGTGCTACTTTGCCGTGTAGACGTTCCCTCGCTGTGCCTATTTCGATGTTGGGCTGAGCAACGTCGAAGTTGAACATCGACGTTGCCAGCCCTGGAGGACGTGTAGACGTTATTCATCGAAATAGACTATTTCGATGTCGCAACATCGCAATAAGCTATTTCGAAGTTGGGTGCACGTGTAGACGTAGCCTGTCAGTTCTGTCAACAAATGCTTCTACTGTGGACATAGCCACTGAGTATAAATATTCTTTGCCTGTTTTTTTGACTTTTCAGTTTCTTTGGCCATATTGATAAAGTAACCTTTAGATGTTATAAACTCTAGGGCATATGGGCTACGTCTACACGTGAAGCCTACATCGAAGTAGCTTATTTCGATGTAGCGACATCGAAATAGGCTATTTCGATGAATAACGTCTACACGTCCTCCAGGGCTGGCAACGTCGACGTTCAACATCGATGTCGTGCAGCACCACATCGAAATAGGCGCAGTGAGGGAACGTCTACACGCCAAAGTAGCACACATCGAAATAAGGGTGCCAGGCACAGCTGCAGACAGGGTCACACGGCGGACGCAACAGCAAGCCGCTCCCTTAAAGGGCCCCTCGCAGACACAGTTGCACTAAACATCACAAGATCCACAGAGCCAACAACTGGTTGCAGACCCTGTGCATGCAGCATGGATCCCCAGCTGCAGCAGCAGCAGCAGCCAGAAGCCCTGGGCTAAGGGCTGCTGCACACGGTGACCATAGAGCCCCGCAGGGGCTGGAGAGAGAGCGTCTCTCAACCCCTCAGCTGATGGCCGCCATGGCGGACCCTGCAATTTCGATGTTGCGGGATGCGGATCAGCTACACGTGCCCTACTTCGATGTTCAACTTCGAAGTAGGGCGCTATTCCCATCCCCTCATGGGGTTAGCGGCTTCGACGTCTCGCCGCCTAACGTCGATGTTAACATGGAAATAGCACCCATCACGTGTAGCCGTGACGGGCGCTATTTCGAAGTTAGTGCTGCTACTTCGAAGTAGCGTGCACGTGTAGACACAGCTATGCTGTCCTTTCTGGAATGTAATGGAGAGCAGAATTTGGCACTCTGTTTATGGAGAATTGCTCACATGTCCAAAAAGTTGAGCAATGTTTTCAGACTTCCGATCACATATCTGGGAGCCAGAAGGTTCGGTAACTTAATTTCCCTAAATCACAGGCTTGCTACATTTTGTCCACTGCATGTTTTATAATTATTATTATTATTCCATCCTTTGTTTCACTGAATTCTGAATTCCAAATGTCAAGACTCCACAAAACGAGAGATTCAAATTAGCAATTACACTCATATAACACTTTTAACCTTCCAATCACTTCTGCCATTAGTGTGGCCCCCGAGCTGTGGCCCCTGTCCCCCCACCCCTCTGCTGCTGGTTCCCCATCCCCATCCCCGAGAGATGCTGCTGCTGCTGATGGGTGTCCCACCCCCTCCCCCCGGGGGACCCTAGGTTCCGCTCCCCCCATCCCCAGGGACGGGGCATGGCACTGTCATGCTGGGGGGGCAGGGGCTGATGCACTCTTCTGAGGGACATGCCACTGCTGTCCTTGGGGCCATGGTCATCTGGGCATGTGGAAGGCCCTGGTCATGTCTGTTGTCCCTGCCCTTCAACCCTGGGGGTGTGCACCAGGGGGGGTACATACCTGATGGTCTGCTCCCACAGTCGGGGGGACACCCTGTGGGCGGACGCCCTGCTGGAGCTCAGGGACAGCAACACGATGTGGAGCCCCCCGTCACTGGAGGAGGATTCCCCCTCCTCCTCCTCCTCCGGCATCCCAGGAGTGGGCTCCTGGGGGTGCCCCTGGGGTGCAGGGCTTGCCTCCGGGGTGGACTTCACCTCCGGAGCCTTCTGGGGCTTGTCCGCCAAGGTGTGAAGAGTGGCCGGCGGGGAAGAGGTGTGCCGGGGGCCCAGGATTTCCCTGAGCTCCCTGTAAAAGGGGCAAGTGACAGGGGCGGCCCCAGATCAGCTGGCCGCATGCCAGGCCCGGGCGTAACCCTGCCGCAGCTCCTTCACCTTACTCCTGACATGGTGAGGAGTGTGGGCAGGGTGACCCCGGGTGACCAGGCCCTCAGCCAGCCGAGCAAACGCATCCGTGTTCCGCCTTTTGCTCCCCATTATCTGGAGCACCTCCTCCTTGCTCTAGAACCCCAGCAGGTCCCGGATCTCGGCCTCTGTCCAGGAGGGGCCCCGCTGCCTCTTCCAGGGCTGGCTGCCAAGCTGGGAGCCCTGGCTCCCCTTGGGGGGGTGCCCTGGGGGTGCTTGAGGGGCTGGCGGGTGGCCATCTTAGCGGGGGGGGGTGTCTGTGGGCTGCAGGGAGGTGTGCAGGCAGGCCACGTGGCTGTGCTGCCGCCTGCAAGCTCTCTCAGCTTCCTGCACAGGAAGGCAGGGGGCGGGAAGCTTTAAGGGGCCACTGCACATGGCAACCATAGAGCTCAGGGGCTGGAGAGAGCATGTCTCAACCCCTCAGCTGATGGCCGCCATGGCGGACCCCGCTATTTCGATGTTGCAGGACGCAGATCGGCTACATGTGCCCTACTTCGACGTTCAACTTCGAAGTAGGGCGCTATTCCCATCTCATCATGAGGATAGCGACTTCGACGTCTTGCCGCCTTACGTCGATGTCAACTTCGAAATAGCACTCACCACGTGTAGGCGTGGTGGGCGCTATTTCGAAGTTGGCGCGGCTACTTCGAAGTAGCCGACACGTGTAGAAGCGGCTGTTGAGTGCTTTGGGTTAAGCTTAGAGACGGAAGTAGCAGAGGTGATGTTGTAGTTGGTGTCTGCTGTAGACTGCCAGATCAGGAAGAGGAGGTAGATGAGGATTTCTTCAGGCAGCTAAGTGAAGCTTCCTGGTTCTCACAGGAGACTTTATTCATCTGGACATTTGTTGGGAAACCAATACAGCAGCACATAGACAATCCAGGAAGTTTTTGGAGAATGTTAAGGATAACTTCTTGGCACCAATGCTGAAAAAACAACCGGGGCCGTGCACAACTTGAACTGATGCTCACAAACAGGGAAGAACAAGTAGTGGGTGGAAACCTGGGCTTCAGTGACCATGATATCATAGATTTCAGGATCAGGAAAAAAGGAAGAAAGTTGAGCAGTAGCATAGAAACCTTTGATTTCAAAAGAACAGACTTCTACTCCATGAGAGAACTGATGAGCAGGATCCATTGGGAAACGAAGATGAAGGGAAGAAGAGTTCAAGAGAACTGGTAGTACTTTAAAGAAGTCTTGCTGAAGGCAGAGGAACACACCATCCCTCTGCATAGTAAGAAATGCAAACATGGCAGGTAACAAGCTTGGCTTAAGAGGGAAATCCTTAGTCAACTTAAACTCAAAAAGGAGGCACACATGAAATGGAAATGTGGACAGTCGACTAAGGAGGAGTATGAACATATGGCTGGAGGATGCCGGGGAGTAATCAGGAAAGGGAAAGCACAATTGGAACTGCAGCTGGCAAGGGACATGGAGAGGGACATGAAGGGTTTCTACAGGCATGTTAACAAAAAAATTGGTTATCAGCGAAGGTGCGGGACCGTTACTGGATGAGAGAAGTAACCTAGTGACAGACGATGTAGGAAAAGCTGAAGTACTCAATGATGTTTTTACCTCAGTCTTCACGGACAAAATCTACTCCCACACGATGGTTCTAGACAGTAGTATGGGAAGGTGGAGGGCAGCCATCTGTGGGGAAGGAACAAGTTCTGAGCTATGCAGAAAAATTGGATGTACACAAATCCATGGGTCTGGATTTATTGCACCCAAGGGTATTGAGGGAATTGGCAGATATCATAACTGAAACTTTGACCATTATCTCTGAAGACTTTTGGTGATCAGGGGGAGATCCCGGATGACTGGAAAATAGCAAACACAGTGCCCATCTTTGAAAAAGGAAAGAAGGACATTCCAGAGAACTGTAGACCTGTCAGCCTTACCTCAGTCCCTGGGAAAACAATGGAGGGGATCCTCAAGGAATCCATTTTGGAGCACTTGAAAGAGGGGAATTGATCAAAAGTAGCCAACATGAATTCACCAGGGACAAGTCCTGCCTGACCAATCTTATTAACTTCTATGATGAAGTAACAGGCTCTGTGGACGTGGGGAAGTCAGTGGATGTGATATACCTTCACTTCAGTCTCCCACAACATTCTTGCCCATAGAGAAATATGGATTGGAACCTTGGACTATAAAATGGATAGAAAGCTGTCTTGACAGTCAGGCCCAAGGGGTAGTGGTCATTGGCTCAATATCTGGGTGGCCATCGGTTTAAAGCAGAGTGCCACTAGGTTTGGTTCTGGGGCCAGTGTTGTTCAACATCTTTATTAATGACCTGGATGAGGGACTGGGTTGCACCCTCAGCAAGTTTGTGGATGACACAAAACTAGGGGGAGAGTTAGATACATTGGAAGGTAGAGAGAGGATCCAGAGTGACCTGCATAAATTGGAGGACTGGGCCAAAGAAATCTGATGCAGTTCAACAAGAAGAAGTGTAGAGTCCTGCACCTGGGGCAGAAGAATCCCAAGCATTGTTACAGGCTGGGGACCGACTGGCTCAGCAGCAGTACGACAGAAAGGACCTAGGTGTTATGGTGGATGAAAGGCTGGATATGAGTAAACAGTGTGCCCTTGTAGCCAAGAAGGTTAATGGTATCCTCAGGTTCATTAGGAGGGTCATTTCGAGCAGATCTAAAAAAGTATTTGTTCCCCTCTATTCAGTACTGGTGAGGCCATATCTGGAATATTGTGTTCAGTTTTCGGCCTCCCAGTATAAAAATTATGTAGATGTGCTGGAGCAGGCACAGTGGAGGGCAACAAAAATGATTAAGAGGCTGGAGCACTTGACCTATGAGGAGAGGCTGAGGGATTTGGGCTTCTTTAGTTTACAGAAGAGAAGACTGAGTGGTGATTTAATAGCAGCCTTCAACTTCCTGAAGGGGATCTCTAAAAAGAAGAGTGAGAAACAATTCTCAATGGTGTCAGATGGCTGAACAAGGATTAATGGTCTGAAGTTGAAGAGGGAGAGATGTAGGTTATATATTAGGAAAAACTACTTCACCAGGAGGGTGGTGAAGCACTGGAATGCGTTGCCAAGAGATGTGGTGGATTCTCCACTCCTCGGGGTTTCTAAGTCCCATCTTGACAAGGTCCTGGCTGGGATGACTTATTGGGGGTTGATCTTGCTTGAAGCAGGGGGCTGGACCAGATGACGTCCTGAACAGTTTAATAGGAAACTGTTGAATTAAGATATTGAGTAACAGAGAGAAGAGAGGAAAAATATTTTTGTTGTTGTTTGGTTTACAATGTTCTGCTTCTTTTTAATCAGAAACTTTCCAAGTATGAACACTCATGAAATGAGCTATATGTATATCTTACATTGGCAGTATAGATTATATTTTTTTTCTTGCTTATTACACTGCCTATGCTTATTTCAATTAGAGCAAATTCATTCCAAACTTCCAGAAATAATGACACTGATTACGTTTTTTGGAGTGACACATTCCTTTGTAAATAATCTCAGAGAGGTATCTGTGTTAGTCTATAGCTTCACAAAATAAAAAAACTAGTCCTGTAACACCTTAAAGACTAACAATTTTATTTATTATCTTTCATGGAACCGTCTCAGTTCTTCAGATCTGGAGAATCCTGATAACTGAGATGAAGAGAATTTAAAAGAAAGGTAGAAAAAATTAAATAGAACCTGACAAATCTATCTACCAACTTAGCTGTCTAGGCCCTTAAACCTTCCTCACTCCACATTGCTTTCAACTGGGATGCTTCTTGTTTGGGGTGTCTACGGAAGTGGCTGCACAGCCAGGATCTCTAGACACCAGAAGAAGCAAAGATGCATGTCAGCATCCTGGAGTTGATTTGCGTATCTCACTTGAAAGGCATTTGTCTACCTGCTGTGATTCCCATCAAGTTCTATTGCTCTCTGACAACTTGGCAGTAGAAATCAACAACATGGTTCAGGCCACCTGTGTCCTGGGTCCTCACAATTCCCTCAGAGACATGCCCGGCAGGTCTTTCAATGTGATTCATAAATGGGAACTGCATAATCCTCTTCTTTGTGACTAGTGACAACCACAAATTCTCCCTTTATTGCTCTGTGGGAGGAGACTCAAAGGGTGATGTGCTTCTTCTTCTGGACCAGTTACCTTTACTATTCCCTTTTGCCTGTTCACCTACTCCTGTGAGACCCACACAAGATTTGCTGGGATGAGCGAGTGGTCATACTGATCATTGTGGTTCCATGTTTGGCCTTGCCTGCTAAGAAATGAAATAGAAATGATTCAGCACCTGGTTTACCATCAGCATTACCCACTTGGCTCCATATCCATTCCTATTCTTCTCGACTACCTTCTCCAACTCATACTGTGGTCTTGCTCACAGCTCCACATTGATCCACCTGACAATGCTCAGTGTCTTGCTCCTTCTGGTAGAGAATTCCACTGTCTTCACTCATCCAACCACCGGTACTTTCCTCAAAATTCTGCTCAATTCCTTTCTATCAATGCTGAAATAGACCCTTCTCTCTGTCCTCACTCAATGAAACCCTGAATGGAGGTGATTTTTCTTGATAACCATCACATTGGTGCAATGCTTTAAAAAAATTGGCAACACAAAGTCTCACAAATACCTTCACCTTGCATTCATCTCTAAGGTGTCCACATTACACATCAACAAGTGCATCCACCTCCTGGCTTTGTACCGCAAACTCCAACACCATCAGAAGATTGTGCTCTCTTGATGTCTGTAACAAAACTTGTGTATTCCCCTTAAAAATGCTATATGAATTGATCAAAATAGTTACACAAATCTAGAAATATAAGTATATTTAAATGTTAATGTGAAATTACTGTTCTCAGGGTTTGATGAATATATATGAAAATATGCAAAGTCCGTTGCTCAACAAAGTTAAAATGAGGACACAGCCCAGATTATGATGTTGCTTTAGAACTTAAAATAAATCTAGGTAGCCATTTCCTAAATGAGGTTAATCAGCTTCTCAAGGTAGATACTTGATTCTCTGCATGGATGTATAGATGTCCTAATCTTGAATTTCACACACAATTTGAATATTTTTGTGAGACAAGGGCGATAGAAAGGATATGGAGAATTGTCAGTATATGTGTGACACTGAAAAGAGAAATTAGCTATTGTTCTAAAATACAGTACTGCAGGCAAGACTATTTTCATATTCATATCTCATAGCAATATTTTAAAAAGTTAGCGTCCTATCAGTGGGGTTTTGTACGGTCAGTTCCCATTGCAGAAGAAAAGGGGACACATGTTAAAAGCACCTGAAATTAAAAGTTCTAAAATACTGCTGTTTTCAAGAAAGTCAGGGTTCTTATATTAAATAAGAGCACTGTAAATTTACAGTGCATGTTTGTACACTTCAGTTAGTTTTAGTAAGATGCTGGGGTAAAGGGAGAGCACTTGTATTTCAAATACTTCAGATGCAGCACTACCTTGAATTAAAAGCAACTGTGTTAGTTAATTGTAGCAACAGGTTGAGCCTCTCTAATCTGGCACCCTCACAATAAATTTGCCAACTATGAAGGTCAGTATTGTCTAGCAGCATTACCAACACTTCCACTGCTTACTGAGTTCTGACAAGATATTTAGGGGTAAATTACTGCTAAATAACAGCACAGAACACTGAGAGCTGGGACTGGTGGTTGTAAACAAACTTGATGGGACTGCAGGAAACTTGGTCACACCCATGACAAGTGGTTGTCTGGCTAACTAAAATCATGCTGGATTATGGATATTGCTGGACGAGAGAGTGGTGGACTAGAGATGTTCAACCTGTGCTCTTGAAAGTGCCTGTCAGTCCTGTGTTGCAATTACTGGGCTCTAAGTGATACATAGGTATCTAATTCAAATAAACTGAATCATTTTATCTTCTAATTCTTAGTGAAGCAGCATTTCTAGTATTCTAGTGTTTGGGCAGCATTCAGGCAGTGCAAGTGATCATCACCATTTTGAGCTTCCTTTTTGATTTACTGCTATTGATCAGCAAAGCTGTATCTTTTGAGATACATAATGGTGGTTTGAGGATTGAATGATATAAGAGAACAAGCATTTTTCCTCCTTCTTTGCAGTGTGTCCTTTCAGGGGTTGAAATTTTCCTTCAGTGTTTAGCGTACAAGTTATATGGGCTGTGAGAACAACCAGTAAAAGGTTATTATGGAGCACCTTTCCTAAATGTGTGTGTATAAACAAAATGTCAACATGATTAATAGATTACGAGGACAGAAGGGACCACAGTGATCATCTAGTCTGACCTTCCTCATAGTGCAGGCTATAAAACTTCCTCCAAATCTTTCCTGGAACATTGCCTGCATCCCAAAAGAAAAAAAAAAAAACTCTTTGTGATAAATTTTGTGTGTTAACTTTTTTAAAGAAATAAATAATGAAAATAAATGGTGTACAGCTTGTATATATTACACATTTCACAGGATAGCCAATAACATTATGCTACTATTTAACTTTGTAACTTGCCAAAACTTTAAGACCAGAACATACAAACCCAGACAATATTACACAGACATAACATGATGGAGTGGGAGTAACAATTGAAATAAAGCTATGCACACATAATCTCTCCCCCCGCCCCCCATACACACCCATTACTTCCTGGGTTACTTAAGAGAAAGCAGCACTCACCAGTGTTCCCACACACTTGATGATGATAACAGGAAAGGAGTTCTGAATATCTCAGTGTTAACATTGTGCAGCATTCCCACCTCTACACATCACTCTACTGCAATCCTTTACTTACAGGGAAATTAATCTCGGTGGTGGTATTACCTGGCCAAGCCTTGTATGTACTCACTGGTGTACCCTGGGAGACTCCAAGAATTAACCTGAGTTAATCTATCCAATGGCACCAAAAGCCCCAATCATAACTGACATATATTTAGATTCAGCTTATCACACTTTTATTTAACAATTTAGGGGAAAAAATATGATATGATGGATTGGATTAAAAGGCCACAACTACTCTCAGTCAGTAGGGGCACTTGAATAAATAGATTAATGTATGTTTACAGTGGTAAAGAAAATGTTACAAATTTACATTTCATAGACTCATAGAATTCTAGGGGGACTGGAAGGGACCTCAGGAGGTCATCAAGTCAAATTTCCTTGCCTAAAGCAGGATCAACACTATCTAAATCATCCCAGACAGGACTTGGTTCAGCCAGGACATAAAAGCCTCTAGGGATGGAAATTCCACCTCCTCTCTCGGTAACACATTCCCATGCTTCACCAACCTCCTGGTGAAATAGTTTTTCCTAATATCCAACTGTAATGGTCTCGGCCAGGGGCAGGCGCCCCCTCTGGGCAGAGCGGGCCTCCTCACCTTGCTCCAGTCAGCGTACAGCTGACCTTGGGGCTGACAGCTGTCTTCCCAGAGTCTTGTCCCCTTTTATGGGGCTGTCAGCCAGCAGCATATGCTCCCAGGCCCTATTTCAGGGTGGGGCAGCAGGTAAACAGTTTGTGAACCCAGCCCTTAGTTCACAGAAGGGCAAAGAGCAAACATGGGGTGGCTCGGGATAGGCGAGGGGCTACCTCTCCAGGGGTTGGATAAGGGGACACAGGCCCTTACACTTCATCGCTTCCCAGCCCAGGACCCTAGAAACACCTCTCACCGTGAGCTGGGTAGTGGGGATCCAGGCTCCAGCACACTACCATGGGCTCAGGTGGAGCATTCCCTGGGCCACTTACTACCTCCACCTCCATCTTCCACCCATGTTTGGTCCCACTCAGAGTGCTCAGCCAGCTCTGGAAGATAGTGTCCTCCAGGTAAGTAGCAGTGCGCAGGTCTGGCCAGTCAGGCATTTCCACGTTACTTGGGTAGTGTACAGGGGGCAGGACAATGGGCTCTGGTAGGTCCAAGGCCTTGCAATTGTGAGCAGGAGGCAGGACTCCAGTCTTGTGCCCGGCTGGGTCCCCAGGCTAGCTGGCCAAGGGCAGGCCCTCTGGCGCTGGGGGGGCCTCAGAACATGGGGTTTGCTGCAGGCCCGAGGGCCATGGTAAATCAGGAAAGTCTGGGTACCTGGCTAACAGCAGGCTTGGCTATGGCCTTCCAGGTTGGTCAGGGCAGCTGGCTGGCGGCTGTTGCCAGCCTGGCAGTCTGGCCAGGGTCCCCTGGCTTCAGCTCCTCGGACCCTGGTCAGAGGCCTCTGCACTGCTCAGAGGACAGATTTTTAATGAGCCTCGAGCCCTGCCCCTGGTACTTCCAGTCCCAGGTGCTGCTCTCTGGGGGGCAGAGCACAGGTGTTCTGGGCCTGCCCACCAAGGTCTCTGAGAGGCCTTCTCTGCCTCTGAGTCACGGGAAGGCCACTGCACCTTGCTACACCAACCTACACCTCTGCCTCTGAAACTGGAGCCCATTGCTAATTATTCTGCCATCCATCATTCCTGAGAACAGCCTTTTTCCAGTCTCTTCAGCGCTCCCCTTCATTTACGCTAGCAACATTTACCCCATCTCTGAACCTATACTTCTCCTAATTTCTGAATCTTACTTAAAGATATTGAAGATACGGGCAACACCCTGTAGTCCGGTAAAATAGACTAAGTAAGTCAACAAGGGGCAGAATGAGTCTAACTTGGGATCTTTACAAGATGTTGAACCATTTTGAAACACAGTGTTGTTGTAAAAGGAGGAATCTCCATAGAATCCTAGGGCTGGAAGGGACACAAGGAGGTCATCAAGTCCAGCCCCCTGCCCCAAGCAGGATCAAATCCAACTAAGTCATCCCAGCCATGACTATGTCAAGATGGGACTTCAGAACCTCTAGGGATGGAGATTCCACCACCTCTCTAAGTAAAGCATTTCAGCGCTTCATCACCCAATCCAACTTACACATCTCCCTCTCTGTCTGTGCTATCATTTTCTCCAGGTTCCCTTTTCATGGCCCAAAAAAGTGTTATAATTCTACCCTTCAAATAAGTCTTGAATGTCTCCCAAAATATCCTGCTGAATGATGTTGATGATATGTTTGTCTGCAGGAACAGGCCACATTATTTTTCAATTAATCAAGTCCCTGGACACAAAAATTAAATTTTTATGGGCCCATGACCTACATATTTGAGGTGGGGAGGTATGAATAGTTCCTACTCACTGGGTATATAAGCTGCCAGATAACACATAGTCCCAGATCATTAATGTACAAGCCCAGAATCATTCTTGTTTTGATTGGCCTATGACACTGAGGCTGAGATTTGTGCCCAAAAATTTCAACCAGTTTTGAAGTCCCAAACACACATAGTATATAAACAAGGTTATTCATATAATTTAGTGTATTAAAAACAAAGAAACAGATGAAGATAAAAGAAAAAAACTACAAGGTTTCAAGTATCAGAGAGGTAGCTGAGTTAGCCTGTTTCTTCAAAAAAAAATGTCCTGTGGCATCTTATAGACTAACAGATAATTTGGAGCATAAGCTCATGAAAGCTTTTGCTCCAAATTGTCTCTTAGTCCATAAGGTGCCACAGGACTTCTTATTGTTTTACAAGTTTTCAGGATCATTGACTTCAGGTCTCTACATATTAGTAATGATTATTTCAGATCTCCCTATGTAAACTTCAAGGAATTAAAATCTACTCTAGCCTGGTGGTCACCCTGCTCCAGTGCAATATGTGTTAAACCCAGTCCTGGAAGAGGGCTGTGACCATGGACCAATCAGAAAAGAAGGTACAGCTAATCAGAGTCTGGCTAGGCCTTATAAGGACGTGGCTTCCTGCAAAGCTAAGAAGGGTGCGTGAAACGCAACAGTGCTGGGTAAGGACAGATGAATCTGGTGAGCTTTGGCCAGGCAAACTCCCATGCTCAGGCATTACTTTCCAGGCCCTAGGGATAAAAAGGCTACAAGGAGACAGCCAGGGCAAGAGAAGGTAGCAGGTCCACATCCCCTTGCCAATGATGAGTGGCCATTTCAGACTGCAGTTTGCCCCTGTCTCAGGGAAAGGTGATGACTGGCAAAGGGTAACTGAAGCAAACTGAGTTGTGGCTCCATCGGAGGAGAGGATACCAGAATGTGGGGACACTGCACTGGGGCAGTACCATGAGAGGAAGGACACTGTGGCCCAGGGGGACATGGGACCTGAACTACTGCAGAAGTCGGGTAACTGGGGTAGAGACAGAGCTAATCCCCAGGTACAGCAGCAGAAGCTGCCACACTGGTGAGTGCTGCACTACAGCCACGTTCATTATCGCAAATTTATTTTGAGACTGAACTGCCAGTGCTTTGTGGAAGAGAACAGTTATTCTTCTGGACCTGCATGGGAAGCAGCAAGATTGTTATGTCAATTTGTTTTGTTACATCCCTTTCTGCTTGTTATACACAAGCCCATGAGGGAGGTAAACTATGAACAAAATGTCTGACACTTCCCCAGAATTATCTTGAGTTGAATTATATTTCCACGTGTCAGACGTCCAGAGAATAAGAAGGATAGGGCTCTGCAGGGTGAGAGAGAACAGTAGAAGGACAAGTTAGTTAAAGCTTAACTTAGTACCAAGCATAGTATTTCATAATAAAGAGACAAAATATATATGAAACATTTAACAATATAAATAAAACTAAATCATAAGTTTTGTAGAGGGATTGTGCCTCTGGAGAACACCATCCAGGCTGGGAAATCTCCTAATATGCATTATTTTATTTTTAAATAGGAATTAATTTTTTTTTATATCTCAAAGTAGTAGTTATATTCTAAAGAGATAAAAAGGTAGCTTGCAGTCCACAAATGTTGTATTTCTTAACCTGATATCTGAAGGAAATGCCGGTGTAGCAGCTCCTACTTTGTAATTATTCATTTGCCAAACTAAACACCAGAATTTATAATTGATAAACTCAGAATTGATAATACAGTTTGGTCACTGAGTAAGGTATATGTTGTGGGGATTACCATACTCCCTCTCTCCCTTTTAGTTTACAACCAAAACATTTGGGTTTCATTCATTATATTAAATAAATATATAGCCATTCGTGCTCACCCAAATTGAATTTTACTGCACAGAGCACAGCAACCAATACAATTGAACAACTGGCTCGTCATCTTCATGCTTTGTTTGCCTACAATAAGGTTTGAGCTTGTAGAAGGTGAAAGGGTTGGGGATGTGGAGGAAGAATTCAATGTAATGGCAAATGGGGAAGCAGGAGGAAAGAGACAAGGAAGTTGGGAGTGGAGCAGGGACATAGGGATAGGGAAAGGGTAAAGTTGGGGTGGGGGGGAAAGTAAGTAGGAGATGATAAGGAAGGCAGAAATCATTGTCCCTGTAGCTCATATCCATAGCTTTCTCTGATTTTTTGGTCCTTAGGCTTTGCTAAAATACTGTGCAGCTTTCCATGAGAAAAAGCATCTCACACTTCCAGCATATGGGATATCAAGCTGCCAGGTTTTGAGGACCTTCAGCAGTAAGAGGTGGCAGCAGAGCAGAATCTCTATTATCAACAATTTTTTTTAAAAAGTGGAATTGGAGCACTCAAATTACTATGGAGCAACAGAGAACTTCATTACCCTTTAGCAATCTCTTGGGTGCATGTCAATGCCAAGCTACCAAAGACCTTGAATGATCACCAACAAATGTTTCCTGTTGTTCTTTTTAAGTATGTTGTGAAAGGTTTAATTAACTAACTCAAACACAGGAGGAAAGACATTTAGGCTGTTTCTACACTAACAAGTTCTTTCAAAGATTTTTCAAAAGATGGGGGCTCCGTCAAAAGATACAGCAGAGCGTCTACACACAAAAAAGTGTTCTTTCTAAAGTAAATCAAAAGAATGCCACACTCCTTTTGGAACAGCAATGAAGGGTCCTGTGGCACCTTATAGACTAACAGAAAAGTTTTGAGCATGAACTTTCGTGAGCACAGACTCACTTCAGCAGCATCTGATGAAGTGAATCTGTGCTCACGAAAGCTCATGCTCAAAACTTTTCTGTTAGTCTATAAGGTGCCACAGGACCCTTTGCTGCTGTTACAGATCCAGACTAACACGGCTACCCCTCCGTTACTTGACTCCTTTTGGAAGCACTCTTACACTCCCATTTCAGGAAGAGCCCCTCTTTTCAAAAGCTTCTTTTGAAATAAAATATGTGTAGATGCTCTGCAGACCCCCTTTTTTGACACAGGAGTCCTCATGGAGCCTGATTTTGTGATCCCTGGCCCATTCTTTCAAAAGATCAGGGGGCTTTGTGGGCACCCTCTTTTGAAAGAGCAGATCCCTCTATTGATCTGCCTTTTTGTGTGTGGATACACTCTTTTAGAAGAGATCTTCCGGAAGGGGTTCTTTCAAAAGATTTTGGTAGTGTAGGCACAGCCTTAATATTGCTGGTATACAATTTTAAATAAATCCTTTCCAGTCAATAAGCTCCAATGAGATCAATTTGGATGAAGTGTTCCTTTAACTTATCTTTCAGCAGTGTTTGATACTCAGCCATTTGATGAGAAGTGATATACATGAACCAAAAGTTAGTAAGTTATAAGGTGCAGGCGGAAGAAAGATTCAAAATAAATATATTACTCAAAGTAATGGGATAAGTCCACAAGTGCTGGGAAATAAACTTGGCATAGAACAGAATAGATGCTCATTTCACTGGAGGCTGCTTTTTTATTAATAAACAGTCTGTTCCCAGTGGCTTTTGGAACAGATGCACTTTCACACCAACCTTGACATAAAATTGAGCTGGAAACTATAAAATATTTGAACTCTCTTGTTGACATGTTCCCTGACTCTTCTAAGGGTTGATCTCTCTTCTCCTTCATAGCTTCTTTGTTATGCGCTAACTACATTATGTTTTTATAGCATATCTGAGAAATTTGACCATCAGTGCATGAGGTTTAGCAGTTGAAGCTGGCTTAGGAGCCAGGGACTTTTTTTATCTCCCTGAATCAAATATCAAACCATCTGGCAGGCTGAGTCCTTCTGAAAGGAGCCAGGGAACACACATCTAGGAGGTTTCCTTCCTCTGCCACCTCAGGTACTCTTATAGTTCTC
This sequence comes from Carettochelys insculpta, assembly GCF_033958435.1. NCBI lineage: Eukaryota > Metazoa > Chordata > Testudines > Carettochelyidae > Carettochelys > Carettochelys insculpta. The sequence continues at coordinate 140,146,728 of NC_134138.1, read as the reverse complement.
AGACTATTAGGTAAGACAGTGCCTTGAGATCTGCCACTTTAGATATAAGAGGTGATAAACCTGAGTCTCCTCTGCATCTCGGCTGAGATCCCTTGTTCGTGATCTTTCAATGATAAACTCTTGAGCCCTTGCTGCTTGGCAAGTTTCCTGCTTTTCTGAAGGCAGTTCTTTGTTCAGCCACATATTTTATAAAGTCTTTAAAAAATCATTATCTTATTTCTGACATGCCCAAAATAGTGGGGGTTGTTTATTATGAACTAGCTGTGCTTTTTTCTTGTTTTTTTTTTCTTCCTTTTACAGTCAGCCTGAGAAATTTGGCAGTATTTGAATAAGTTTTGGCATTTGAGGCAGGCTGAGGGTATAGAACATATAGGTTTTTTTTTTCCTCAGTCAAATTTGAAAGCATCTGGCCATCTGAGCACCTTTGAAAGGTGCTGAGGCCACTTCTCTCAGATTGTCTTCCTTTGCTTCTTCAGGTACTCCAGTAATTCTCAGATATTATGGTGAGATCTTGCCTTGTAGAGTTCCACTTTTTGATTTTAGAGAAGGTAAGCTTGTGAGGCTTCTCTGCACTTGAGCAGAGACCCTGTACTTGATCTTCCACTGACATTATTTTCCTTTCTGCTTTATTCACTCACCCCATCAACACTTGCAAAGAGGATTTAATGAAGTAACCAATCTACAATGTCTGCAGCTCTCTTCTACAGCATGGCCATCTTAGACAAAATACTTTAAGTAGCAGCCACCATCTTCTCTGTTCTCCTTTTTTTAAGCTCCTTATAGATTGCCCAGTGGACATTTTTTGCCAGCTCACATTCCAGGAATTCTGAAAAACCTGTTCTGGGAAAAGGAGCAAGGGGCAATTGGGACAATGCATATTAGCAGGTGGCTTTGGAGGGAAGAGTGCCCCCTGCAGTTTAAAATATCCAATTTTGATTTTTGTAAATGCCAGAGAGGGAGAATGCAGAATGACCCTTGCTAACTGATTCTTTCGTCAGTAAACCTCGCTATTAAAAATGCATGTCTTATTTCTGATGTGAATTTGAATAGGTTCAGCTTCCAGCAATTGGGTCTTGTTGTGTCTTTCTCTGAAGAGTGCAGCATTAAATATTTTTCTGATGACCTAATAAATTTGTTAATCTGTAAGGGGCTACAGTATTGCTTATTATTTGTAAAGCTACAGACTAACATGGCTACCCCTCTGAGACTGTTTGCTTTCACATAGGCAGTTACCCATCCCACCCGAGTTTTCTCTTTAGTTATGTCAATTGCCAATTCAGAGTCCTCTACTATGGGTTAGCCATAGTATCCAAGGCAATTTTTTTTTCCTTCAGTGGTGGCAGCATGGATGAGAAGAAAATAACACTCTTGTTTCCATACCATGGTGATTAGCCTCTGACTGGCAAATCCTATGAAAAGGTCCAGTTGGTGACTCAATTCCTGCTAGGTCTATTGCTTTCCCTCATGTGTTTGTATGAACCAAGATAAGTCTACATGGGCTCCCAGGAGGTCAACAAGTTTCATAGGGATAATTTGCATTTATCCACAGCTACAGTTTGTTTGCCTTTCAAGAGGTATTAGGCCATGGGAGATCTCATACATCAGGTAACCCTCAGCTGCCAGACATCAGTTAGAACTTGTCTTTTCATTCTCTGCCACACATGTGACGCCATATACCACGCTATGTCTTTGTCACCTGCATGGCTAGATTTTGTCTGTGTGCTCCCCAGAAAGGGCCAACATCCTCTTCATCCAGCCCTGACATTTCTTACTAATATCAAACAATATGACAAGTATCTTTTGCTGCAACAGCATGGGAGAATGAGGTATCTTTGGCTATGTCTACATGGCGGGCACTATTTCAGGATATGACAGTGTCCTGTAATAGCTACCCTCAGATAAGAAATGCACCCATTGTCTCAAAACAGTTTTTGAAATAACAGGCATGCTATTCTGTTATCCCTATACAGCTCATCTCATAAGGAGACAGGGGTACCTCGAAATAGGGCTTTATTTCAGTATGTGGCACCACTTAGTGCCACAAGCCAATATAGCCCATTTTGAAATCTGCTTGAAATAAGTTATGCAATATGCATAGTGCAAATTGCATAGGTTATTTCGAGGTAAGGGTGCCTTTGTCTTTGTATAGAATACACCAGCCATCAATAACTGTTTCAGCACCACAACCACAAGGGGATAGAATGCCTTAGACTCTGAAGACAGAGCTTAACCTATGCTTATTGTGTCCAACTAGCTAAGCTAGTTTGGGTTCACAGATCTCCTAAATGCCTCAGGTTGGCCACCCTTAAACATCCTTTCATTTTGGTGCATTCTAATACAACATTAACATTATTTTATGCACTTCAGCTTGGAACCACTTCAGCTCAGAGACTGATTTTGGATGAGCATTGGCCGTAGAGCATTTATATTCCAGAATGGGAAAATCTATCCTTTACCAAAGCAGGAAAAAGCTTTTCATCCTCTGATCTTCACAACTAGGTTGTTGAAGGAATTGGTTAGATTCTTTTTGTCACTGGCAAAGTTTGCATGCTTAGTTTGCTTCCATTGTCTCTTATCAGACCTTCCTTCAAATTTGTACCACTTATTTTGTGGACCATTTATTTATATATGGCCTTTCTAACTGCACATCAATGAGAAGAGATAGCATGATGTAGGCGCTTATGGCAGATCATTCATGTGCTCCTCCTATAAAGGAAAAGTCTTATTATGCCACCACCCAAAATGAGTGAATATCTGTCCTTAACAGCTCTTTTCAAAGCATGCTTGAAGGGTGGGTAGGTAGTGAGGTGCTTGTAAGGTGTAGTATTTTTGTAAAGTTTTGCATTTGTTTTGCTCTTAACTGAACTCCACTGAGACTCACTTTGAACAATTTTTAAATCATGTTGGGAGGTACTTGGGGGGATATTTTACATAAGGAAAATGATGTTTTTTGTTTCTTTGTTTTTATTTAATTCCTGAACTGCTGCACTCCCTGAAGAATGTTTGCAACAAGCTTGATTTAAATTTCTGTGTTAGAAAAGTTTTATGGGCACACTGCTTCCTTTTAAAAAATCATTTATATTTGTTTGGAGATTGGAGCTGGGAACTGAATTTGCTGTGTGGAAAGAGGGAAGCTTATAGTTTTTACTGGTCTCAGGAGGTTGTAACCAGGGTCTGGCTTGACCATTTGATAGGAACCTAAAACTACAAGAATTAGCACTGTATTTAATATCTATGTGTGCCAGGCCACACAAGTGTTTTTCCTTAGATGTGAGAGAGGGGAAGTTATGCAATGTTCTGCTAATACGCTGATTTTAAGCTGGCATTGATAGTTCACTGCGCTAAAGAACCTGGAAGCAGCTTTTCACTGCTGCTACTCTTTTCCAGTCTGTCTATGTCTGTCTCTGTGTACTGTCAGTAAGAAATCTAGCAAACAAATCAATCCCTGCACGTTGGTCTCATTGAAAAAGTATGAACTAAAAATTCTGAAGTACACAAGAGACACAGAATAATGGATAACTATGGAAACAACAGAGCAGATGGCATTAGTGACATGAAGTTCATTTGTGAATATGTATCCATTCAATCAAGGATGCTTCCTAGTGTTACGGAAGCACAGTCAACATATCTCTAAGAGTCAGTGCATCTCCTCCAACACCAATCTTATTACTGAACACATTTTAAAATAATTAGGTTTTGTGATTTGTAGATCAGTTTTCATTTTCCAACACTTGTTCAATGTTCACTATTGATTCTGTGATACTCATGTCACTGTTACCACGTACTACATCCAAGAAGGACATTAAATTCATCAGAATGAAAAGTAGTGCTATTCAATTTAGCATGCCATTGGTTTTGCTCTGGTTCTCCATTAAATTGTGTTTCACTTTCATTTTCTGTGGCAAAACAGAATCTGAAACATTTTAGATGTGTTAACATTAAACTTGATAAAAGAAGTTCTGTAAACCTTGATATCTTTGTGAGGCCTTGATAAAATGTTCTTTGGACATGCCATACATAATGTTTGATAGTTATTTAAGATTTTTTTTAATGTTCAGAAATAATAAAATAAGACATTTGAAGAAGTGGGATATATGGTGCAGTGATTATATAAAACGAATTAATAGAGCAAATAAAACAGAAAAATGTGAACACCTGAATGAGTTGTGCTCGTGTTATAATTGCAATGAATATTAAATATGTGAAATTAAACTGCTAACATTTGGGTCTGTTCCTTTTGTATATTTATACAGTTACATTTATTGATGCTTAGCCAATCAAATCACCATTTGTATGATCTTACATGCATCTAGAAGTCAATCACTGTAAAGATGCTACAAAAGAAGTGTCAGTAATTAAGAAATAATTTGGAGGCTGGGGAAATGGAGAAGGAGATTGGATATCAGAAAACATGTATTCTTCCAATGATTATACTGTCATTGGCTTAGGAATATATTTCCAGGTGTGTCCAACAAAGATAAAGAGCCCTCATTAATCCAGTGGAAGAGGCAGGTGCTCAAAATCTCAGAAAAAATCAGCCTATTGTGTCTCAAGCTGTAACCCACAGGTCGTCAACATGTAAAAATAAGGGCCCTGCAGTGTAGCATCTGTGCTTCTCTCTCCATTGGATGTATTCAGCAATCCCTGGAAGGGCACTCAGGTGTTTATGTTGGCCTCCCTGCAAGCTAAAAGGAGTACAACTGTAGGGGCTGAGTGCCGCAACCAACTATTCAGTAGCAACCGATTTTCCACTTAATAGCCCCAACACACTATTCTGTGTGAGCAATGATGTGGCAACATTTACATTCTTTTATCCATTCTAGTATGTAATGTCACGTCTATCACTACTTACATGAAACCCTTATATAGTAATATTAACTCCCATACCATGAATATTAATAGGTAGGTGATGGCTATCCTCTTTACTGTTTACAAGATTTTCAGTTGAATCATCACTTGTCTACATTACATACTTCCCAAGTCAGCGGATTACAGAGAGTACAGAAGATATGACCTTGAAAGTATTCTTACAGCCTGTTTCTACATATGCCACTTTCTCTTAAAGTGACATGCTAATAAACAGCCCAAAATATGCTAATGAGGCATGTATGTAAATTCCTTGCACCTCATTAGCATAAGGTCAAGTGATCCGGACGCCAAAACAGCTGTAGAAGTGCTGCCCCCGGGGGGGGTGGGTCTTCTGGAAGGAAGTCCTCCTTCTGGAGGCCCCTTCTTCACAAAAATTTACATACACAGCTCATTAGCATATTTCTGGCCGTTTATTAGCATGCCACTTTCCACTTTTATTGTGGTAGAAACAGCCAAAGAGCGAGTGAGAACCAAGCAAGAAAAACACAAAATGCGTTCATCAAAGTTACAGTCTTGGTGCACCGCTATGCTTCTTTATCTTTCCAGACTGCAAGAAAGAAGGAAAAAACATGTTTTAAATCAGTAAGGACATACCCTGCTCTGGCCAGACCCCTATCACAATTGTATTTGCTTTCCCAGACCCCTATTAACTCTTACATGTCTCAACATAATGGGAAAAAATAGGTTGATTTTTTTCCCACACTTGTTCAAATGTGTATTGAGCACTATCAAAAGGTACTGGGTTGAGCATCATGGAGACCAAAGCATCGATTCATGAATGGTTGTAGTGTGTACATCCTGGCTCTGGAAATGTTTTTTTACTGACCTAGTTCAGTGTACCCCAGGCCAAGGGGCATCCACTTCTATAAATGAAAGAACCGCTGTACTGAAATAAAGCTGATCCATAACTAAAACTTTGTTCCAATTTAAAATACTGCACCATTAATTCTGTTCCTTACTATGCTCAGTGTAGTGTATTGTAAACGCTAAGGTCATGTCTACGTGGGCACCTTCTGTCGACACGTTACTGTCGACAGAACTGTCCTGGCAGGATCCCTCTGACTGAATGCATCAATGTGGGAAAGCAGCTTGGAACAACAAGCTGCTCTGTCGATAGAAAGCATCTACATGCACTAGATACTTTGTTGACAGTATCTACCACTCTGTCAACAGAGGCATCATACCAGAATGGGGAGAGGCATAACTCTGCCAGCTGAAGAGCTCACTTCTGCTGACAAACTCTTGGCAGAGTGTTTTAGCCGTGTCATCGCTTGGTGAGTTTTGTCAACAGAAGCCCCATTTTGTGAACAGAACTTGCATGCATAGACATGGTCTCTGATCACTACAATATGTATATACCTCCTATTTTGCTTTAAAACTATAATAGTGGGATAAACCAGTAAAATCGTCTCTCCAGAAGGTTTCTTTTCCTGCAATGTAGTTTATGTCAAAACTATGTATGGAGGATGTGACTTTACTCCATATCCAAAGAGGACTAAATGGTTGTGCTGCATATTAATGCTTTAACAAAGCTGAGTTAATTGAATACTATTTATTGTTTTTCATTACAGCCTTTTTTTCTGAAAGAGTGAGGTAACTCCTGTGGAAGTATAACATTGTATAAGTATAACGTTGTATGAGGGGACATGCTGGATACATTGTATATGAGAGGACATGCCAAAACATGTTACAAAGTATCTGAGGGAGCACACGTAGGGACAGTTAGCTTTTGAATGGAGAAGCAATTAAGATGGAGCCAGCACGTCTAAGAAGCAGGCATCAGAATGGAAGGTGTGAAGGGCAATTGGTTAACTTAACTGGAAGCTGTTAAAGGAGATTGTTAAGGGTGGCAGGTAATTGAAGATACGTGACTGGTCTCAGGGATCTCGAAGGGTGGTGACTAAAATCTTTTTCTTCTTTTGTCTGTAACTTGTCTGTAACTTGTTCTCCAAAAAACTGTATAAATTAAGAGACACAAGCCCCACTCGGGGGGCTCACTTCTAAATGTATTAGCAGAGCGGCTTTGCTAATAAAACAGAGTGGTCTGATAAATTGTGAGTCTGAGTTAAACTTTGACACTCCGAATCATAATGTGTGATTATTCTGTGAAACATGACAATGTGATGTACATATTTGACTTTTCCACCATTTAAGCAATAAGAAGTTCCAGGGTGTACTGTTGAAGAATAATATCAACATACCTCACCTGCACTGAGATTAGTATGCATGCTGATATTATATGACAGTGGGCACCCTGGAGTGTTCATGGGAGTATAAAATGTCAAATTAAACGTTGGAAAGGGTTTCTTAAGTCTGTGATCTTTGTCTGTTTCTGAACAGTTTTTATACGTGGTAGGAGTCAAATGTGAGAAGTACTTTTTGAATAATTCAAATGTGTCAGACCGCTTTCATTGTTTTGCTTACATTTCTGTGTGTTCATTGTTATCTAGCGAGAAGTGTCTTGGTAGTACTTTAGGTATTGTTTTCTTACACTTTTCTGCGTGGGATCAGAAAGACACACGCTTGGCATTTTCTGGTGTTTTACAGTGTCACAACTGTCATGCTTTAGCTTTAGATTCTAAGTCAATCATTTTTTCCCAAATGTGTGAATCAATATAGGCAGCTTGTTAATATGGCAATGTGATGTGCTAGGAGGCTCATCCAGAACATGTCACAGGAAAGCTTGCTACGTACGTTGGCATTTGAAATATGCCACCACATGGTATGGGAGATACCACTCAATACACTCTTTTCTTCTCAAGGAATATGGATGAAGATTGCATTTAAGGAGTATAGCAAATACAAAAAAAAAGTTTAATATAATGGCAAGGTACAAATATAGCACTGTGATAATGGTTATTGTGCAACACATTTTGTCTATAGTTTAAAAATGAAGTTAACTGATAACTTAGATGCATTGGTTGATACTCTCATCTAGGAAAGCTGAGCACTAAGGATTCATGAGGGATGTGCTCAGAAATATGATGAAAATTTTTGTGCCATAGATACATGTTATGCAGTTGCCAACATCTGTGATGCTACTGAAAAAAGCTATAGTTGGACTGTTTTTTTATAGGAACAAGTTAAATGGACTAACAAATACAAAAGTGTACAGAACAATAAACCATAGAGTAGACTTCCTGATGTGCAAGACTAGTTGTTTAAGCTCCGAGATGCTGCTTCTTTCTCTTTGGTCATTACTACATGGCACCACACAAGCACAGTATGTAAGACCCCTATACTACATGACCCTCTCACCTTTTCTGGGAAGGTCCTGTGTGCCGCAATCTAGCATCAGAGACTATGCCTCCTAAGAAGCATTGAGTAAAGAAGAGGGAAAACCAATCTCTTCCAGAAGTGCTCAGTGCAGCTGGTGGGCTCCAGTTTGATAGAGAGCAGCCAGACTGCAGATGGGGAACTCTGTCCAGACCAGGAGCTGCTGCTTGGAAGCTGAAGTCAGGGAGGGCTTTGATGAAATACAACCACCTATTAGGAGACTCAAACCTGCAGACTTCAGGAGCTCAGAGAAGGAGCCTCTACAGCTTGAGCTAAAAGCCAGGTGTCTCCCAGCTTAGGCTGTAGAGGACACTTATTTCTTCTCCATGAAGTGGTTTAGGTATCACACAGGTGTGTCAGTTACATGAGCGGGACACTTCAGAGGCAGTTGATAGTTTCCTGGAGAAAGACCTGTGAGTACTTGTGACTGCTGTTTGGGAGGGTGCATAGAAGAGAGACTCAATTGGATCTGAGGAGCGGCAGCGTGATCCTCCCTGTGAATCAGGGTCCAGACTTGCTGGTGTTTGGTGGGGCCAGCTCTAGTTTTCAGAGGGTTTGTTGTCTTGGCTGGACTGACACACACAACTTGCACAATGATTTTTCCACACCAGCTGCAGATTGTTTATTTTGTTTTTTAATATGGAGATATATCTATCTCATGGAGCTGGAAGGGATCTGGAGAGGTTATTGAGTCAAGTCCCCTGCACTCACAGCAGGACCTATCATCATCCCTGACCATTTAAAAAAAAAAAAATCTACATGCTCCAGACCCTGAAGTGGGCCTCTTCAGGGCTGAGTTTATAATCATGGGTTTTGGAAGCCATTGTTCCCCCCACAGATTTAGCCTGCCCTAGAACCTTGGCAGGCCCCCTCAAGGGCTGAGCTCACAACCCTGGCTTTACAAAGGTCAAAGCTCTGAGATAGTCTCCCCCCAGCACATAGACAGAGGCTTGTGGCACAGTCTCTCCCAGCTGGAAGAAACCATGCCACAAGCATCTGTGAGCCTGCCAGGCTTTCCCAGCTGGGGGAGCCAGGGGCTGGAGGTGGGGGAAGGGGGTTAGGTTCAATTTGCAAGTTACATACAAATTGAAATAGGGCTTCTCCAGGGTTTACTGTATGCAGTGCCACCTCTGGTTAGAGGCATCAAAGCGTATCAAGTATCATGGAGTATTAAGTCAGTATTAGCTGTCACATCATCACTGTTTCCTGGTTTAGCTCAATGCTTTAATTTCTTGCATTGAAACATTTGTGCAAATCAGGCTCGGTGGTCACAAATTGCACATGCAGAAAATAACAAAAACTTGCTCAGTGTATCTCAGGAATTCTGTGACGGGGCAGGGAGAGATTCCAGTTCTCTGGGGAAACATGACAGCCTTTAGTCAATAAACTTTGCTTTTCTGCAATATCCCGCCTCACTCAGAATGCAACTTCCAGCACATACAACAAAAGAAACAGTAACCTTCCAGACAGCAGTCTACTTCACCACATAGCCTTAAGTTATCATCAGAGCTGGTCAGTTCCATTTATTGACTTGGAAACATGGTCATATAATTGGAGACTATATCAAAACACATACACACAAGGGAGTGCCAATTCAGTGTGATACACAACCTTAATACTGACAGTTATGAGCTTTGGAGTGTTTCACATTGCAATCTTAACAATATTTTAACATAGTTTGTATGTGTGTAATAGAGAGAAATGTTGTGTTTAAAGAAAAAGAACAATAGAAATTGATAACTACACAATATCATCAGAAGTGTAGCTCCACCACACAGACCTTTGTTTCTGGAGCTACTGAAATAACGAATAAAAAATATTGGTTTGTCATTCTCTTTGCAGAAGGAGATGAGACGCATACTCTGACAGTGAATTTAATAGATATTAGCTAATGGCAGAGAAATGGTGTCATGAATGGGAAGGGTAATACGCTTTTCTGGACATTCAAGCCATTCAGTTAACTGAAGTCTTTTCACAGTGGTTAACTCTTGAAAGCTAACCCTAATTGTCCTGTCTGTCAGGGTTAAATTCATAGATATTAGGCACTAGACAGTCTCTATGAATGCTAGGGAAACAGGAACTGCGATGGCAGGAGGCGAGGAGAGCCAATGGAAAAAGAGTATGGGCTTGTGAATGGGAAGCAGTGACCTTCCTGTTCCTGTTGTTGTGTGACCAGAGCAGAGCTGCATTAATATGGAATAAACCAGGGAACCAGGCACAAAGATTTCAGTGGCAATCATAGAATACTAGAACTGGAAGGTGCCTTGAGAGTTCAAGTCTGTCCCCTACCTAGGGAAGGACTAAAACTTGGAACTACAGGTATATAACTAGAACAGGGGCTATTTAGTCAGATACCATCAGGTCATTTTCTTTATTTTTGAGTTTTTTGGACTTGTCTATAGTCAGCACCTGAATACCTTCCTCCACCCAACACACCCCGGGAAGCAAGTCTCTATTTTAATAGTTTTTTTTTCTTTTAATTTTTAAGTTTCTCTGTAACAGCTAGAAAGCAAGTAATGGTTCACCAAGTGTGTTTCCTTTTTTGTTAGCAAAAAATAAATCTCCTTGATAAGACCATAATCTGATTCCTGTGTCTTAGAAGACAGTAGGTCCTGTGTGCGTGTGCCTAAGACTACAAGCCATACTACTAGAACAAATTACAATTTTCCAAGCTCTCTTGAGAGGGAAGGTTAAAAGCTTTGAGGACACAACACCGGAAGGTATTACCAAATGCATCTTCCTGAGTTCTCAAAGGTATTTTTTGCAGCTGGGTGGTGGCAGCAATAACACTCCAATTCCAGGGCATCTGTAACCTTCAGTAATTTTTAAATTGAAGCCTTTATTGGCAAGGCATTTTAAAGTCTCTTGAGGGCCTCCATGTTCTGCACTCAGAGTGCCAAAGTGGGGAACAGCCTTGACAGTGGGTGAGGTTCAGGAGGTAAGTGCGCTCTAATTGTTAAAGACTCTTCTGTCCATTTTCCTCAAGCTTTTGATTCCTTCTTTACACTCACCTCCAACGTATCCCAGCCCCAGTCCTGTCTTTTCCCCACTCATGATCCTAGTTCTAGTCTCCTCTCTCCTTTCCTTTATCCCGGTCTAGCATTTGTCCCCTCTGCATTCAAATCAGCTTCTTCATCTATGCTTCCTGAGTGCCAGCAGAGGGTCTTTGAGAGCACATGAGTGACACACTGCCTGCTCTCTGTTGTGGTGCCAGCCTGGAACAAACATTGCTGCAGAGAATTTCAGAGAAAAGGCTTCCACTACTTGCCATTTTTTTAACAAGGGCAGTGCAAGGCATATTTCCTTAGTCTCATTCTAAGGAGCAGCTGAATTACTTCATCTGAAATTTTCCAGAACAAATCAGTACGAAGTAGATAACCAGTGTGGAAAATGTCAATCAAAATGATTAAAAGTTTGGCAAAGTTCTAAGCAACTGAAAATGGTATCTTATAATGAGAACTATCAGGCAACCTTAATAGGCTGTATAGACCAGGCTTAGAAAATATGTTTATATTGCAAGTAACAGGTTCTGCCATTGTTCCCTTGAAGCTTCAAGCTTCCATCTTTCTTCTTAACATTAGGAGGAGAGACTTCCTGGATGATTTTAATCAACCTCTTGGTTTGCTGTTGTAGTCAAGACTCTTTCTTATTATAATGGAAGGAAGGGGTCTGGGTTGGGATCGCCAAATCGCCGAGGTAAATGCATGGTTGTGTACATGGTGTAGCAGTGAAGGATTTGGTTTCTTTGACCATGGGATTCTGTTTCAGGAACAAGGATTGCTAGGAACAGATGGGATCCACCTAACAAAAAGAGGAAAGAGCATCTTTGCAGGCAGGCTTGCAAACCTAGTGAGGAGGGCTTTAAACAAGGTTTGTTGGGCGGCCAGGAGTGACACAAGCCCTGAGGTAAATGCGGAAAGAGTATGGTACAACAAATTAGGATTGCTAGGTGAAGAGGAGAAAGTGGGCCAGTCAGCCGCTTCTCTAAGGTGCTTGTGCACAAACACAAGAAGGCTGGGAAACAAACAGGAGGAACCTGAGGCCCTGGCATAATCTAAGTATGAAGTTATTGGAATAATGGAGACTTGGTGGGGTGACTTGGAACAAAGTCATGGAAGGGTATAAACTGTTTAGGAAGGACAGGAAGGTAAAAAAGGGAGAAGGAGCTGTGCTCTATGTGAAGGAGCATTATGATTGCTCAGAGCTCCGGTATCAGGAGGGACAAAAGCCAGCTGAGTGTCTTTGGATTAAGCTTAGAGGCGGAAGCAATAGAGCTGATGTTGTAGCTGGTGTCTGCTCTAGACCGCCAGATCAGTTATATGAGGTAAATGAGCATTTCTTCAGACAGCTAAGAGAAGCTTCCAAATCACAGTCCCTCGTTCTCATCTGAGACTTAACTATCCAGACATTTGTTGGGAGACCAATACAGCAGCACACAGACTATCCAGGAAGTTTGTGGAGAATGTTGGAGATAACTTCCTGGTAAAAGTGCTGATGGAACTGACCAGGGGCTGCACACAACTTGACTTGCTGCTCACAAACAGGGAAGAGCTAGTAGGAGAAATAGAAGAGGGGGGCAGCCTGGGCTGCAGCAATCATGAGATGGTGAATTTCAGGATCCTTACAAAAGGAAGAAAGTTGAGCAGTAATATACAGACCCTTGATTTTAAAAGATCAGAGTTTGATGCTCTGAGGGTAATGATGGGCAGAATCCCCTGGGAAATGAAGATGAAGGTGAAAAGAGTTCAAGAGAACTGGCAATATTTTGAAGAAGTTTTGCTGAAGACACAGGAACAATCCTGCTGCATAGTAAGAAACACAAATATGGTAGGCAGCCAGCTTGGTTAACAGGGAAATCCGTGATAAGCTTAACTCAAAACGAATGCATATAAGAAATGGAAACATGGACAGATGACTAGGGAGTAACATAAATATATGGCTAGAAAATGTTGGGAAGTAATCAGGACAGCAAAGGCACACAATTCGAACTGCAGCTGGCAAGGGATGTGAAGGGTAATAAGAAGAGTTACTACAGGCATGTTACAATAAGTGGGTTGACAGAGACCAAAAACTACAAGATCTTTGTCAAATCTGCTTTTTGTTTTGATAGTGTATAGACTAGCACGGCTTCCTCTCTGTTACTGTTGGGTTATCAGTGAAGGTGTGGGGCCATTACTGAATTGGAGAGGTAACCTAGTGACAGATAGTGTAAGAAAAACTGAAGTATTCGATGCTTTTTTTGCCTCAGTCTTCACAGGCACGGACAGCTCCCACTTTACAGTGCTAGACAATGCAGTATGGGAAGGTGGAGAGCAGGCTTTGGTGGGGAAGGAAAAAGGTAAGAGCTACTTAGAAAAACTAGACGTACACAAATGCATGGGTCTGTATTTAATGCACCCAAGGGTACTGAGGGAATCGGCAGGGCCTTTGGCCATTACATTTGAAGACTCTTGGAGATCGGGAGAGATTCCAGATGACTGGAAAAAGGCAAATGTAGTGCCCATCTTTAAAAATGGAAAGAAGGGTGATCCAGGAAACTATAGACTGGTCAGCCTCACCTCAGTATCTGGGAAAACAATGGAAGGGATCCTGAAGAAATCCATTTTGGAGCACTTTGAAGAGAGAAAAGTGATTAAAAGTAGTCAATGTGGATTCCCCAAGGGCAAATCCTGCCTGACCAATCTGATTAGCTTCTATGATGAGGTAATTGCCTCTGTGCACGTGGGGAAGTCAGTGGATGTGATATACCTTGACTTCAGTAAAGCTTTTGATATACTCTCCCACAACATTCTTGCCCATAAATTAAGGAGTTATGGATTGGATCTATGGTCTGTAAAATGGATAGAAAGCTGGCTAGAGGGTCAGGCCCAAGGAGTAGTGGAAAATGGCTCAATATTTGGATGGCAGTCAGTTTCAAGTGGAGTGCCCCCAGGCTCGGTTCTGGGGCTGGTGTTGTTCAACATCTTTATTAATGACCTGGATGAGGGACTGGACTGCACCCTCAGCAAGTTTGCAGAAGACAGTAAATTATGGGGGGAAGAGTTAGATACATTGGAGGGTAGAGATAGGATTCAGAGTGATCTGCATAAATTGGAGGACTGGGCCAAAAGAAATCTGATGCAGTTCAACAAGGTCAAGGGTGGAGTCCTGCACTTGGGGTGGAAGAATCCCAAGCATTGTTATAGGCTGGGGACCAAGTGGCTAATCAGCAGTACAGTGGAAAGGGAATTAGAGATTATATTGAATGAAAGGCTGGATATGAGGAAACATTGTGCCATTGTGGCCAAGAAGGACAATGGCATATTAGAGTGCATTAGGAGGAGCATTTTGAGCAGATCTAGAGAGCTTGTTGTTCTCCTCTCTTTGACACTGGTGAGGCCACATCTGGAGTATTGCGTCCAGTTTTGCGCCCCCCCTCCAGTATAGAAAGAGTGTGGATGTGCTGAAGTAAGGTCAGTGGAGGGCAATGAAAATGACAAAGGGGCTGGAGCACATAACCTATGAGGATAGGCTGAGGGATTTGGGCTTTTTTAGTTTGCAGAAAAGAACACTGAGGGGTGATTTAATAGCAGCCTTCAACTTCCTAGAGGGGTGTTCTGAAAAGGATGGAGAGAAGCTGTTCTCAGTGGTGACAGACAGCAGAACAAGGGGTGATGATATGAAATTACAGAAGGACAGGAATAGTTTAGATATTAGGAAAAACTACTTCACCAGGAGGGTGGTGAAGCACTGTAATGCGTTGCCTAGGGATGTGGTGGAATCTCCATCCTTGAAGGTTTTTATGTCCTGGCTTGACATAGTCGTGGCTGAGATGATTTAATTGGGTGCGATCCTGCTTTGGGCAGGGGGCTGGACTTGATAACCTCTTCAGGTCCCTTCCGGTTCTGTGATTCTATGATTGTAAGATTCTATAATAGGGAATACCTGAAGGATACAGGAGGTTAATTCTCTGTCAGAATCCCACATTTTTTCACCCAATATTTCTGACTTTTCTAAGCCAGAAAAGGGAATTATGTGGTGAATCACCAAGTCCTATGTGTATTATGTATGTATGAAAACAAATCTCTCTTTGTTCAGTTTAGTAAAGGAATTATATTTAAAAAATCTGAAGGGGAATAACAATCAAAAATCAAAAAAGATATTTGTCCTTATTTGTCTGTATGTGCACATAACTTTTCCTTCAGTCTCTGTGCATGCATATGGTTTTATGCACTCATGTATACTAAATGAAGATACAATTGATGAGGTAGAAGGTAAACTGAGATATCTAAGGAATATTTATTTATTTGGTCTGTTAGTAGACAATGGAAAACATTATGAAATTATGCTAAATTATGCTCCCATTTAGTCATTTATAACTTTCTTAACTCCAGTGGATTTGCATGTGGATAACTGAGAACAGAATTTGAATCTTTCTGCTGACAGAGATTCCAGTTTCTTTTCCACCCAAACAAAGCATTTCACAAGTTGAACTGAAGCGACATGTTGGCCACTGCTATTGATATAGTATTATGGAATTCCAGTAAGAATGTATTACATTGAGTCATAGTATCGCAGTGACAGAAAATGTAGGTATTAATTTCATAAGAAAATAAATTTAGTTCAGAAGAGCATAGTCTTATCTAGACCATGAGTAAGCAGAAGAGAAAAAAAAAGATAATTGACTGTTAAAAAAGAATGAAGGTCAAATTCAAAGCTAATAATTACAGGGACAAGACCTCTTCAAATGATAATGGGAAAAAAGATAAACATGAAATTTCATTATTAAGTGATGTCTTAACATTGATTTAGTTTTCATCACAGTTACACATTTCAAAATGTCATATTTATACTCAAATAACCTTTCAAGGGAAACAAGGATCAGTATAGATATATAAATATTTTTCTAAATGGTCTCATGCATCAGTGACTTCTCTCCATCTCAGGTTCAATATTTTGTTCATTTAAATGACATGTAATGCACTATTTCAGTGGTTCCCAACCTTTTCACTAGTGTGGATGCCAAGTTGCCCCCTCCCAAACCCTTCACAGACCCCTATCAAAGCCAATTCCAACTTCTATGTACTCTTCATTAAATGGAAAAGGTAACCACAACATAGATCTTTCAGACAGCAATTAATATCATTATAGGAAGACATTTAATTTAAAAATAATTGATTGTAACTTTGCAATTTATTTGAAACTCGATTTCTATGATCATTTTTATTTATTTTCTATTTTTTTCATGGAAAAACCCCCTCCCTTGGGGTCTGCGGATCCCAGGTTAGGGAACTACTGCACAGTTTTTTCTTTAAAATATGAGGATTGCTTCCTAGCTGGTGAGAAAAAAGTGCAAAATATCATCAGCCACAAATGAAATCCACAAAATCATGAGTCAAGTATGGGCTATGTTGAAATAAATTAAGTTTCTTATACAAGCAGATACGATGGAAGTCCATGAAGAGAACAGGAGAAAATCAACTGTCAAGTGTTTAAAATACATATATTGTATTTAATATTAAAATATCTTTTGACCTCTGTGCAACTTGCTGAGCCTCTCCTATTGACCTACTACGGGAAGGTCATGGAGTAATTTAGTGCTAATTTCCAAGACAATTGTTCAAAATATTCCATGCTGATATTTTCCTGCATCAGTTTTCATCTGCACTACGGGACACAATGATTAAAATGCCATGAAATAGTGTAGAAGAGTGAAAAAAAGCACTGGGGAAAGCAATAAGTAGTATATTCTTTTTCTGTTAATATGCTATTCAGTTGCTTATTAAACTGCAAACCAGGCATTTTGTCTGCTGAGAAGATTCTGTCTTACTCTAAAAACTGGTGGTATTTAGGCTACAGAGTGCAGGTGTACTAAGTCAGATGGAGAGAACTTTCTCATGAGCTTACTGTTGCCCCCACAACCAGCAGTAACCCTCCTAGCTCTGGGGGGGATACTTATCTTATCTTTTTGAAATAGGTTTTTTATCCCTTCTGTATGGGTCTTTCCTGTTTGAAATTGCAACTAATCAGGTTGTGAAATTTGAATTTTCTTTAAGAGCTTGCTCATGCCCTCTCCATGTAGGTGCCTGTGCTTGCCACATACCCCAGTTCCAGAAGTTTTTCATTATAGGTCCATAGAAAACTGGCTCAAGTACCCTCTGGAGTAGCATGCACGTGCATTGGAATAAGGGCACTTCTGGCTGCCCACCTCCCTCAGTTCCTTCTTACACCAGTGTGCATGCCAGAATGCTCTTCTACTCAAGCATGTGGTTCTTTGACGTTTTTGTGTAATTAGTTGCTAGTCTCAAAAGGATGGCTGTGTTACAACACAAACAAAACAAACAAACAAAAATGCAGCCGTCCTGTAGCACTGTAAAGACTAACAAATTCATTAGGTAATGAACTTTTGTGGGTAAAACCCACTTTAGATTTTCAAATTTGAAGTAGATAATTAGAATCCAGGATTTATGTAGCACAGGAAGGGGAAGTAGGAGGAGAAAAGGAAGGTGGGGAGGTGTCACCTATCACTGATAGTATCAGTGGAGGAAGTAAATTAAGTGAAGGGGTGACATTCCTGGTAATAACAAAGGTAGAGAATTACTCTGCATCTACACATACCCAATTTTTCAGAAGAAAGCCGGATTCTTCCAGAAGATCTGTGGAACATCTACACACGCAAGGCTGTCTCCCAGAAGGAATGCAGAAGAACTCATAGCTTGTTCTAGATCCCCAACTCTGGTCCGGGATCAGGAATAGCACATTCTTCGGGAAGATTCTTCCAGAAGAAAGCAAGTGTAGACACTCATGGACTCCTTCTTCTGGAAAAAGTGGTCTGCCATGGCAGCTCCCTGCTGGAGCCTGGACACACTCTAGCAAGCCCCTGTTGTCTCTGCGGTGCATGGTTCCAGCAGTTTTTAAAGCTGCAAGGACCCAGAAACCCCAGAGCAGGAAGCACAAGCCGTGGAGGCAGGCAGCACAAGCAGGGCTGCTGCACTTAGCCTCCTGACACCCCTGCAGCAATGCCCAGCAGCCTGATGGCCAGCAGCCAGCCCACTTGCACCCTCCAGGGACACATATGGGGGCAGCCCAGATGGAGAGCAACCGAGGAAGAGGAGGGCCCCGGCATGGACTGAGCCAGAGCTGCAGGACCCCCTTGCTCTCGGGTGTGATAAGGAGGTGCTCAGGGATGCCTTGGGGCACTGAAGGAAGGCTCCCATCTGTGTCCACCTGGCCAAGGCTTGGGCTGCCCCTGGCCACCCTGCATGGACCACAGAGCAGGTCTGGTGCAAGGTTAAAGAGCTCAGGCAGGTCTATATGGAGGGTCAGGGACAGCACCCACTGCTCCGGTGCCACCCCAGTGAGGTGTCCCTACTACAGGGAGCTACGGGACATCCTGAAGGGAGATGACACCTCCCCACCCTGCCACCTTGTTGACACAGTGGCAACAGAGACCCCTGCCACACCGGAGGGGGAGAACAAGGGATCCTCCGAGGAAGCTGGAGAGGAGGGTGAGCCCACGAACCAGGCCCAGGGCCTGAGGAGTCTGTGGTCATCGATGTACCTTGGCCTCAAGCAGCCAGATGACCTTCAGCCAGCTATCGCCAACCTATTCAAGGTCACCTCAGGTAAGCGCAGCAAGGTGCATTCCCCAGTGGGGCACACGCAGACCCCCATATCACGCCCCCTGATGCCCCACTCTGGAGTGCACAGGCACGCTGCAAGTCACACCTCACACCCCAGCTGAGACCCCCACCTCCTGCAAGTGTGTGCTGTGGGGAACCCAAAGTGCACAGCTGCACCCAGCCCACCCACTCTCTGTGCCCACTAGCATCCCACCTCTCCCGCTGGCCCATTCCCATGTGGGGCCCTCCAAAGGTGGCAGCAGCCCCAAGGGGAGGGGCTTCCCAGAACACTGTTCCAGAACCTTCGACCTCTGCTCTGGGGGGAGGTGCCTGGGGGGAACTGTGGAACTGCCACATTGGGCCTGGCTTGGGTCCTTACCCACTTTCTTTCTCCCCCACCTTTGTCTTGCCACAGCTCCATCAGGGGAGGTGCCGAGGTCTGCCTGCACCACCCAGGCTGGAGGTGCTGCAAGTTCCAAAGCCAGGCAATGACCCTCATGAGCAGCTGCAGCCCAGCAGCCATGGAGGTCCCATTGGTAGGGTCATGCAGAGGAGGCAGTGGTGTACACAGTCGCCCTCTGCCACCGAAACAGACTGAAGGAGTGGCACCTGGCCCTGGAGGAGGAGGAGCTCCACTGGCACCAGGACACGTGTGGGGAGATGGTGCGACTGCTTGTGGAGCTCCCCCCTGCTGCTGCTACTCCTGCCCTCCCTGCCACCCCTCATGCCCCCGCCCCCGAGGCCCTAGCTGCTCTCCTTCCCTGGGAACTTCCTGCAGTGGCCCTCTGAGACCCTCCCCCCTTCTGAGGCTAGGTGAGAGGTCACCCACCATGAACACCCCATGCTACATGCTCCATCGGTACCACAACAGGAACTGCACACATGGGGCGGGAGGGGCAGCTGTGGGCACTAGAGCTCACAGCCCTCCACCCCATCCCTGAGTAGGGACCCCTCCCATCCCCACCCAGGTTGTTATAACCCCACTGCCCAGACACCCACCTGTACATAGTTGACACCTGTTCTGCTTCAAGCAAGGTTATATTTTATTAGTATTCTCTGTTACGTTCCAAACTATTGTAACTGTTTACTGTTTAATAGAGTTCAGTTTTGAACCACCCCTACCCCCACCCCCACCCTCATGTCCCTGTTTATTGAAGTCAGAGGGCTGGAGGAGGACCCTTGTTTAGGGCTCGAATCAAAGGTCCCCATGGGTGAAAGCCTCCTTGAGGATCTCCGGGGTGCAGACCCCCTCCTGGTGGAGCTGCCAGTTGGAGGCCGCAGCAGGCTGTTCATACCCCTGCAGAGGTTTGGCCATCCAGCCCTAGTGATGTGTCCCCTCATATGCCTCCATGAGGTTGTGGAGCATGCAGCTCCACATGAGCTGTGCGACATTCTCCATCCCCACATGGAGGTGCATGAGGAGGCATCCGAATCTTCCCTTCAGACGCTCAAAGGCACACACTGCGGGGTTCTGGGTGAGTCTGAGCTGGGCACTAAAGAGCTTCTGGGATGGGGTCAGGTGTCCCTTGTACGGGCACATCAACAATGGCTGCAAAGGGTATGCTGAGTTGGTGATGAGGCACAGTGTGGATGACTTCTTCCCTCTGTGTGATGTACATGCTCGCCTCCATCCGGTGGCACAGGGAGGAGTTTCTGAAGATGCAGGCGTCATATACCCAGCCAGGCGAGCCCACACAGACATTGGTGAAGGGGCCGCGAGTGTCTACCACTGCCTGGAGCATGATGAAGTGGTACCCCTTGTGGTTCACATATCACCTGGCATGGTGATTCAGAGCCCTGATGGGAATATGGGTGCTGTCCATTACCCCAAAGCAGCGGGAGAACCCAAGCTCAGTGAAGCCTGCCATGACCATGCTGAGGTCCGCAAAGTGCATAAGCTGGAGCAAGAGCATGTTGTTGATGGCCCTCACAACCTGCAGGGGACAGAGAGCATGCACACTCATGGGTGTGCATGGGGGTACCCTGGCCCCCTCTCCAACCCACCCACCCCCTCCCTACAACTCCCCTAGCAGAGTGCCCCTCCAGGAGCACACCTGGGTATAGGTGGGGTGTCAGAGTAACCCATGGTGAGGTCTCCCTGCTTCCCTGGTCCGGGCCTTCTCCCCTGAGTCTCCAGGGTCCCCATTGCCTGACACCTCCCTCCCCGAGCCAAGCTGGGGCCTGGTGTGTGGCTTACCTTGAGTATGACAGCCCCAACGGTGGACTTGCACACCTCGAATTGCTGCATGACAGAGTGGTAGGTATCTGGGGTGGTCAGCTTCCAGATGACAATGACCAGGTGTTTCCCTACTGAGAGGGCTGGCCACATCCACATATCCTGGCAATGAAGCAGGGGAGCGAGCCGGGCACAGATCTCTAGGAATGTGCCCTTCAGCATGCATGGGTTCTGCTGCCATCGGTTGTCATCCCACTGGGCTATCACCACCTTGTCCCACCTGTTGCCGCTGGCAGCATGGGTCCAGTGAGGGAGGATGGCCTGTTGGGGCCCTGTCAGGTGTTGGGGTGGGTTGGGACCCTGAGAGACCATGCTGTGTTCCTGCAGGAGGCCAAGGAGGGTGGCCAGGAGACTCCCCAGCACGCTTTGTCAGGGTGACCCTGCACTGCTGCAGCTCCTCAGGGTCTGTGCCTGGCATGTGGACTGGTGCAGGAGCAGCAAGAGTGTGAGCTGTGTTGTGAGCAGCATGACAAGCCTCTGCAGCTTATGCAGGGAGGAGCTGTTGGGGAGTGGCCCTTTAATAGGCTGTGTGGCGGGTGCCCTGGAAGGGCTTTCCAGCCATTGACCCTGCCTGTGTTGTTTCCTGCCCTGTTCTTCCAGAAGAGCGTCTGCACATGTGCGCACTCAATCTTCCAGAGGAATGGGCAGCTCCTTCAGGAGATGATTTGTGTGTAGATGCTCTCTTCCGGAAAGCAATCTTCTGTAGGCTTGTGCATATGTAGACACAACCGTAAAGTGTAAGATAATTGCAATCAGTTAAATCTGAGGTTAAATTTGTCAAACTTGTAAATTGTATTCCAATGCAGATGTCTCCCTCTGTAATCTTCTGGTAAAATCCTTTTGTGGAAGAATTGCTACATTCTAATCCTTTATACAATGTCCAGGGAGGCTACAATTCTTAATAGTTAGCAACAACCCTCATGGATTTAGCTCAGGGACAGGACATGCCCCAATCCCTGGGCTTAAATCAGCAATCCACATCTAAGCTAGTTAAATTGCCTGGGGAGTCCCATGTTCATGA
This sequence comes from Carettochelys insculpta, assembly GCF_033958435.1. Classification (NCBI taxonomy): domain Eukaryota; kingdom Metazoa; phylum Chordata; order Testudines; family Carettochelyidae; genus Carettochelys; species Carettochelys insculpta. The sequence continues at coordinate 140,124,725 of NC_134138.1, read as the reverse complement.
AAAGTGCTGTATTTGAAAGGGATTAAAACCCTGATTTGTGTATGGGAGAGAAAGCAAGAGATTAGACTTTCAGCGCTTCTTGTGGAATTAGTGCTGGCACCAGACTCAGACTGGATGTTGAATACATTAACATCAATGTGGAGTACATCCCCATCACTGATTTCCTCTTGGTGCTGATCCCTGGCCGCAGAACCATCTCATAAGTAAAAGAAACACATAAGAACAGGGTGCTCCCTGAGCACTTGGAAAACCATGAACAAGGCTCAGGCAGAACTCAAACTGACTCTGGCTATCTTGCCATCCCAGGTGGTGTCCTTGCTGGAAAGACCTAGTTCTCTCCATGATCTGACTTCCACTCTGAAAGGTGCATCAGCCACAGAACGCCACACAGTGCCTATACTCCAGAAACCTTCAAAGTATCAGAGGATATCTCCTCCTTCCTGGTGCTGATGACTCTGCAGGAAGACAGGCTAAAGGATCCCGCCTTCCCATCCACTACCAGGGGAATTGCCATTCCATTTCTTGCCTTGTTTGCTCACTTGGATCACCTTACCTATGGACTGCTGGATCCTCAGTATGATGGCAGCAATTTGTTCTATTCCTCCTTCCTATACTCCTGCATCCCTTTTCAAAGACCCTTCTTATGAGAACAACAAGAAGTCCTGTGGCACCTTATAGACTAACAGATATTTTGGAGCGTAAACTTTCATGGGCAAAGACCCGCTTCATCAGATGCATGAGATAATGTCCTTCTCATGAGTAATTGCTCACACAGGAGATACAAGCTTTCCTGAGGCTGGGGACCACGGTGGAAATTTCCACAGAAAGTACAGGGAAAATATTTTTCCATCCCAAATGCCAAAGGAGATCCACACCACAATATGAGCCTGTGCAACTTCAAGTATCTCAGGAAATAGTTCCTCATGGACTCCTTGGCCTCCATCATTCCCTCTCTAGATACTGCTGTGGCACGCTTGACTTAGTTTCACATCTATTTCATGGCCACAAGAGACTCATACATATTTTGGATAGCCAGGTCACATTTAGCCTAGCAGTAGGGCCGAGTGCTTACAAAGCACCTGACAATGGTGGCAGCTTACCTCAGTCAGTGCAGGAATCATATTTATCTCTATTAGGATTACTGGCTTGTCACAGGTTGCTTAAGAAAGCAGTGTGAATGCAGTATCAAAGTGTTATGAATAGCTTTTGATGCCCTCATCCTGATAAATGAACAAAAATCAGCACTGGTCCTCATTCAGAGGATACAGTTCATCAGGACAGTCCTCAACTCTAACCAAGCCATGACATTCAGGGCAATGTCACATCTGATTGCTTGAATGATTGCACACCTGCTCACTACAGCTCAGGTTTGTCTGAGATTCTTAGGGCACATGGCTCCATGTACCTATGTAGTCCAGCATGCAAGTCTATCTCTAAGATCCCTTTAAATGTGTCTGTTGTCCATCTATTCTGCAACCAGACACACCACTGGATAGGCTTATATCATCCCGCCCCAGGTACACCTCTGCCTCCAATGGTGGTGCAATCTAAATCCAGTGATGGAGGGTTGCCTTTGTGACTCCACAGCTTACAATGTTCCTTGTTTACGGTGTACCTGATCTCAGCTGAGAAGAGCTCCTCTGCGCCCCAGGGAACCAAGGGCTATGTTTAGAGAGGAGCTGTCACTTTACGTAGCTCAGAGAGCTTAGGGCCATCTGCCTGACATGGAAGCATTCCTCCCCCATCTACCTGGTCAGGGGATGGAGCTGCCGACTGACAAAACAGACTCCATGTCCTACATGAACAAAATGAGAAGCCTAATTGTCAGTCCTGTATCAGGAAGCCTTCCACCTGTGAGACTTATGCCTCTGGCATGCCATCCACTTAGAAGCCTCCTACCTCCCTACAATTCAGAATATACTGGTCGAGTGCCTCTGCAAATATCTTTCTCTCACCACAAATTGTCCCTCCACTTGGAATTCACCCAGGTAGTCCTCCAGAGGTGGAGAAGTACCAAGTGGACCTGTTTGCCATCACACAGAGCAGAAAATGCCACCAGTTCTGCTTGCTACAGGGCCTGAATTGTGGCTCACAGACCGATAATTTTCTTGTGTCATGGTCAGAGGGTCTCATGTATGCCTTTCTGCTAATTCTGCTAATCAGCAAAAACATTTTGCAAAATCAGAAAGGACAACATATGTGGCGTCAATAAGATCACCTGCAACAACCTGTGACCATGTCACCTGATACTAGAACACACCTTGTTTCCTGTAATTTTCCAAACTTTGTTGCCAGCATTAGTTTAGCACTCTCATGGACTTGGCAATGGCAGACACTTCTTGACTGTCCAGACTTCCTGTCTCAGAAACTTGGTCGGATACTGATCCTGAACCTCACCTACCTCTACTTCATGGCATGGATATTGCACAGCTAAGTACAGTTCCTTCCCCCAGTTCAGTGTTGGATGGTTTAGTAGCAATCTTAGTTGAGATGCTTGGGGAGAACTAACTACCTCAGTTAGTAGTTGGGGTACCACTCAACTACTTGCTCCCTACCCTTAAATAGGATTTGCATGAAGTTCAAGTCCTTTGTTCCAAGTTTGATCCCCTTTCCAGCTTCTCATAGAAAGTTACAGGAATCAAGGTGGGTTCCAGTATCAGGTGACATGGTCTCAGGTTGTTGCAGAGCCAGTAGCCATATTTTTTAGGTTGATTCTCGCACTTACAGGAAAACTAAGTTCATTGTCTCTTGAATATGTAATGCCCTGCAACACAGTCCCCCTGTAACACTGCACCATCTTCACCACTCTACACCAATGGGACAGGCAACACTTAAGCTGTTTGGAACAGAAATTCAGCAGCGAGAGATGGTTTTGTAGAATCTACAAGCCTAGATACTCTGTGCTCCAGCCAAAATAGAGTACTGATATATCTCTCAAAGGGCTCATCTACACTAGCTCCCTCCTTTGAAGCAGGCAGGTAAACAAGCCTGATCAGTGAATAGCAACAGGGTTCTGCCTTGCATGTGCAGCACCTCATTAGCATAATTCTTGCAGCACAACCTTGAAAGTTGCTAACTTTGAAGCTCTGGCAAGCACTCTACCCATAGGTACTCTGAGGTACCCACACAACTTCTAAGTGTCCTTACTCCCAAAACATTTTGGGAGTAAGGGAACTTTGGAGCTGTGCAGGGACTTCGAAATGCCCATGGCTAACTTCGAAGTACCCACAGTGAAAATTATGATAGTGAGGTGCTGCATAGGCAGCACAGCACCTCATTGCTATTCACTGATCATACTTGTTTACATGCCCCCTTTGAAGGAGGTGGGTAGTGTAGATGAGCTGAAAGTGAAGTCTAATGCAAATTAAATGATGCCATCGTTATGATTAAGTGCTTTTCCTAGTTGTGGAAGGGTTAAAACACAAAGAAGGCAAATAGAGATGTTCAATTGACAGATTTTTTTGTTTTGTCTAGGACTGAGAATAATTATTCCCTGTGGTGTTTAAAAAAATATGCACAGAATGATTCCAGAGGGACTGAGGTTCTCAAATTACTGACTCTGCTGTAGTGTGTAACTGCTACCAGGAAAAAAAAAGACATTTTAGTAGTAAGCTTAGAGAAGATTACTCCATAAATTTTAAAAATAGTTGTAATAAAAAATCTGAGAGTACCAAAACATCAAATCATTCTTCTTGTCTCCAGATCGCATAAAAAGAGCGTGTTGTAGAGTAGAGCACAAAGTGGAAGGAATATGCTACAGCTCTCCTAACATTAAGACCTGGAGGTTCAAGAAAGTTAGACTCAGACACAGGTAAGAAACTATGCTGATGGAACTCTAGTATAATCTGTTGGTGAGACAAAATGGGACTGCTGTCCTTTCAAGAGCAACATAAGCATGCAAATCTTAAAACCCCTTGATAGTCTTAGATATATGCACATTTTATACATATTAATAGGAAGTCACAACTAAAAATTGTCTTTATCCAAGATCTACATGCCTTTCCAATCACTCACCTATCTCAGAAGACTGAACCATTTAGTGAGTCCCAGTAATATTACACATAGAAAACAGTATGTCAAGAGAAATAATAGATGTTTTTATACCAAAGGCAAATATAGTGCCCATCTTTAAAAAAGGGAAGAAGGATGATCCAGGGAACTATAGGCCAGTCAGTCTTACATCAGTCCCTGGGAAAAAAAAAATCATGGAGGGGCTCCTCAAGGAAGTCATTTTGAGGCACTTGGAGAAGGGGAATGTGATGAGGAATAGGGTTGGCACGGGAATAGGGTTGGCACGGGAAACGTTATTATATTCTGATCTCATAGAGACATTGTTTTGTAAATGAATGCTTATTGATGTTCTCATAAGGTTCAATATTGAATTTAGCATTGTTAGTGAATCCTCCTTAATTTTCAGTATTGTTTTGTTAATGAGATCCTGTTCATGTTCTATACGACCGAATAACTCTACCTTCCTGTAATTTACTTTTTGTTAATAATCTATTGGTACTTGACCTCCTGCTCAATAGGGAATTACCAGAGCGGAATGGCATAAGACCAGTAAGACTTCAGTTTGAGCTGGGGGAGTGGATAAGGGAATTACGAGAAACTCTCCCCTGGTTTGTTGGGAGGGGGTGAACAAAGGAGGAGAGAGGTATAAGTATTGCACACTGCTTGTTGCAAGGTGTTCAGGCTTTGAGGAGAGATCCCCCTGTACCTTACTTGGCATGCCAAATAAAGATTCTTCTTCCACTCTCGGTGTGTTATTGGGCCAGCGTTGCATACCGGGCACGAACTGCCACTGTGCCACCTTAAGAAGGAGGCAACAGTCAACATGAGGTTCAATAAGGACAAGTGCAGGACTGGCTCAGTAGTAGTTTTGCAGAAAAGGACCTGGGAGTTGTAGTGGACGAGAAGATGGACATGAGTCAACAGTGTGCCATTGTAGCCAAGGAGGCTAATGGCATATTCGGTTGCACCAAGAGGAGCGTTGCCAGTAAATCCAGAGAAGTGATTATTCCTCTTTATTCGGCTTTGGTGAGGCCACATCTGGAGTACTGTGTCCAGTTCTGGGCCCCCAATTATAGGAAGGATGTGGATACACTGGAGAAGGTCCAGCGGAGGGCTACCAAAATAATTAGGGGGCTGGAGCACATGACCTATGAAGAAAGGTTGAGGGAATTGGGACTGTTTACTCTGCAGAAGAGAAGACTGAGGGGGAGACTTGATAACAGCCTTCAACTTACTGAAGGGAGGTTGCAAAGAGGCTGGAGAGAGGCTGCTCACAGTGGTCACGGATGGCAGAACATGGAACAATGGTCTCAAGTTGCAGTTGGGAAGGTCCAGGTTGAACATTAGGAAAAACTTTTTCACTAGGAGGGTGGTGAATCATTGGAATGGTCTACCCAGGGAAGTAGTGGAGTCTCCATCCCTGGAGGTGTTTTAGTGCGGCCTTGACAAAGCCCTAGCTGGGCTGATCTGATGGGTTTGGTCCTGCCTAGGGCAGGGGCTGGACTTGATGGCTTTTTTTGGTCTCTTCCAGCTGTATTGTTCTATGATTCTATGAAAATAAGTATGAGTGGTGCTGAATATAACCTGCTGCAGTGCAACACTTTTCAAAATAGGTAACGTAATTTTTATTTCTTTTTAAATGTTGGTAAAAAAAACTTCCTTACAGCTTTAATTCTTACAGACACTGGTGTTTGAATTTCTATTTGGCTTATCAACCAGTTGATCTTTCTAGTGTCTGAATGCCCAGACCTACAATCAATATTCTGCAGTTTAGGCTTTAGCATCATCTCCTTTGTCTTAGGTGCCATTATTTTACTTTTTGCCTTAACCAGTGAAAGTAGTAAGGGAGATTGAAGAATGTTATACCTCATGGTCTTTATTAGAAACTAACCTGCTGGCACAGGAAGTCTATGGCTACATAGCATCCCTGTTTCAAAATCAGATATTTCAAAACAGCATTCTTTGAAATATCTCATTTCAGAAAAACACAACCAGACACAAAGTCTACATCTACACTAGCATGTTTGTTTGAATAGTTTTCAAAAGTAGTGCCCCTTTTGAAAGATCCCATGGAGCATCTACACACAAAACGCTTTCTTTCTAAAATAATTTCAAAAGAATGTGGTGCTCCTTTAGAAACTGCTCTCCCATTCCCATTTCAGGAAAAGCCCCTTCTTTCCAAATCTTCTTTCAAAAGAGGGGGTGTGTAGATGGTCTGTGGGCCACTCTTTTGAAAGAGCAATCCTCCATGGCACTGGCCAGCTGGCATGCAGATGTGCCTCTGCCGGCACAAGAGAGATTCTATGGTCGGTGTACCTGGCTGCCTTTAAAATGCAGAGATCCAGAAATCCCGTGGCAGGAAGCTGAGAGTGTGTTGGCTGCAGGAACCCCAAGAGACTCCAGCAGCATGCTCACCCATTGACACCAGAGCCCAGCAAGGCACCCCACCAGCCCCATGTCCAGCTCACAGCACTCCTGTGCCGCACAGGGGTCCTCTACTAACCCATCAGAGGGATCCCAGGAAGCCAGTCAGGGGCTTAAGAAGAGGCCCTCCTCCTGGAGCAAGGGGGAGATTAAGGACTTGCTGGGACTGTGCAGGGACAAGAAGGTGCTCCTCCACATCAGTGGCCAGCACCAGAATGCACAGCCTTTGTCCAGCTGTCAGCTGGACTCATGACCTGGGGCCACTGCTCTTCCCCTGACAGCTGCCCAGGTTAGGTCAAAGGTAAAGGAGCTGCAGCAGGCCCACACACGGGCCTGGGAAGGGGCCAGCCACTGAGGGGCAATGCTCACAGGCTGCCCCCACTACAAGGCCCTCATTTGGCTACTGGGGCTGAAGGATGCAGCCAAGCTGGAGGCCGTGCTGGACATGATGGTGCCCGAGGCAGAGCCCCAGATGGTGCTGGTGACCAGTCAGGATCCACAGGCAGGAGCTGGAGCCATGAGCCAGAGGTATCCTGAGACAAGGAGGAGGCCCGGGTGATAGCCATAACCTCTGGCTCCTCAAGTCAGGCCACCTCCATCAGGGCCAACAGCAAAGTCCTCAAGGGACCCTCAAGTAGGTAACTTTTAATTCAGACACCCTGGGCTGGGGATGGGGCCACCCTGGCACAGATGGCAGTGGGTCACCCACGTGCTTGCTAGCCCCATCTTCACGCATCCCAGCCAGCCACGGCCCCTGGGCCATGGAGTGGCCTGCATGTGGCACTAAGCACCACAACCCACAAATACAGGGAGTGGGAGCAGAGGGTGACTGCACCCGGAGTGTGGCCCACCCATGCAGGGAATCTCAGCCACTGCCTCTGCAGCCTATCATGGCACAAGTTGCTCATGCTTACTTTCCACAATATTGTGGAGAGTGCAGCATGCCCCCACAACTGCAGGCACATTCTGGAGGCTGACCTACAGCCACATGAGGAGGCAGCAAAAGCATCCCTTCAAGTGGCTTAAAGCCCACTACACCATGCCCTGGGCCCAGTTCAAACACTTGTTGAACTGCTTCTGGGTGGGGTTGATTCATCCCACGTAGGGCTGCTTGAGCCCCTGGTGCAGGGGGTAACTGGCATCAACCATAATGCAGAGAGCTGTGGTGGTGTTCTTAATGGAGAGATCCTGCGGAGGGATATAGGTCCCCTCCTGCATCCTGTGGCTGACTCAGGAGTTCCAGAAAACCCAGGTGTCATGGGCTCGCCTGGACTATCCCATGCAGACATCCATGAGCTGGCCCTGGATGTCCATGAGGGCCTGGAGTATGACTGAGTGGTACCCCTTTTTACTGACACATTGCCCCATGATGTGGTCCGAGGGCTGGATGGGGATAGGAGTAGCTGGCCCATGCCCCATGCCAGAAGGTGTACCAGGACAGGGTGCAGGTCAGGAAAGCCCTCAGGGCTGCCTTCGTCAAGGGGCCCCCCAATGACACCTCAGTTATTTCAAAATAACTGCTGTTATTTTGGAATAACTAGTGTAGCTGTAGTTGAACAAAACCAAAAAAAAACAAAAACCACACACACACACACTACACACCTAGTTGGTATGCTTCTCCCCACCAAAAGAGAAAGCCAGGCTACGTCTACACGAGCCCCAAACTTCGAAATGGCCACACAAATGGCCATTTTGAAGTTTACTAATGAAGCGCTGAAGTGCATATTCAGTGCTTCATTAGCATGCGGGCAGCTGCGGCACTTCGACATTGACACGGCTTGCCACCGCGCATCTCGTCCAGACGGGGTTCCTTTTGAAAGGACCCTGCCTACTTCGAAGTCCCCTTATTCCCATGAGCTGATGGGAATAAGGGGACTTCGAAGCAGGAGGGGTCCTTTTGAAAAGGAGCCCCGTCTGGACGAGACGCGCAGTGGCAAGCCGTGTCAATTTCGAAGCGCTGCGGCCGCCCGCATGCTAATGAAGCACTGAATATGCACTTCAGCGCTTCATTAGTAAACTTTGAAATGGCCATTTGTGTGGCCATTTTGAAGTTTGGGGCTCATGTAGACACGGCCCCAGTCTCTCTTCCTGATGCATTTCTGTCTGCTACCATTTCTGATAAGTGATATGCATGATTAGGACTAAATAGAATTTCCTTTAGACTGTCTTCCAGTTTACTAGTGCAATTCAAGTTCCTTGAAAATTGTGACCCAATGTTACATTACATGCATTTTGAAACCTCAGAATGGCACTGAAATGGAAGAGATAGAAAAAAGTGGGATATAGTGGAGGGTGCATTGCCACAATCAAAATGAGAGAGAGAGAGAATGACACCTTGGGGGAAAAATGACCAGCCACCAAAGTGATGCTTATTAAAGATAATAAGAGAGGAGCTATCAGAATGTTGGACTGGAGGAGGGAGGTGTAAGGATCCTCAGACCATATTAATTTATTTAAAATAAACTGTTGAAGCTGTAGAAGTTTGTACAAAATTGATATAATTCTCCATGGTTGAATTTGTCCCTACATACTATTACTATTATGTTCTGTGTTCTGAGTCTCATCAGCAAGTTCTCCTTCCCTGGATAAGGTATACAACTATTGGAGCCATGTTTTTCAGCCCTTGTTGCTGTGTGTGTGTTTGTGCGTACATGTTTAGACATATGTATTTAAAGGCAGCTATGGAAGTTCGTTAATCAGGACAGACCACCTATTAAGATATATTAATGCAATTATCCAAAATAAAGATTTGATTCTCCTTTGGTTGATAAACCTTTGTTAAATGGAAGCATAATATAATTGTTACTATCTATAAAGACAAAATGAAAAGTAGTGTGGTGTGACATACCTTGTGTATCAGCACAGTTTTATGATGTTTGTGTTACCCCAAGTGAATTCTTTCACATCATCTGAATCAAGTTAAAAAAACAAAACAAAATAAAACTTTAAACTATTTGACACCACCACACATCCTATACATGCCATATAGTACAGGAAAAAAAAGATAATTCAGGAATATTTCAAAGATGTTTCATATTTTCTGACTTATTTTTTAGTTCTGTATCCTTCCACATGAAAAGCTTCATCCCTAAGTTACGAGTCCAAATGTTCAGAGCTTAGGGATAGCCATGAAAACTTACAAATGTGTCCTAAAATAACTTTAATATTCTGATGAGTGGAGATGGGCAATGGGTGTAGTATATCAGAATGTTCCAAAGCTAGGGGGCGAAAAAAGTTTCATGTTTCTAGCATTGCAAAATTCTGACATATCAGACTTTAAATCTGTCACTGGTCCAGGACTGAAGCTTGTCCATGCTGGACCATTGTCCAGTGCAACTATTCAGAAGAATTCCTTATCTAGGATGAAATCAGGAACTCTTGCTCTGAAAGGCGGATATTTTTAAGGTAGCGGTTTGAAGCTTATAGGCAGTTTATAGTTAAAATTAGTCCTGTGGAGAAGGATTTGTAACTAAAGAGCAGGTGAGGCAGTGGATGTTGCAGGAGGTAATAGTTATGTATTTTTCCATAATCACCACATAACAGGAAGTACGTGTGACTGTGCACATACATTAAAAGTATGAAGAGGGAAAACTGCCCTGAGTGGCTATTTGAGGGACCCATAAAATTGGTGATCACATGCAGATGTGATTTCCATGCATTAGAGGCTACTGTGAGAGAAGATAGAGAAGTCAGATGATTTTCAGGGTATTGAGTGTCAGACAAAAGAAGCATCTTCAGGAGTGGGAGTGAAGATACAGAATCTCGCATATTTCCTCCAGTGCTCTTTTTCTGTCTCTCCCTTTCTTTGACTTTCTGTGAAGCCCGGTGTTCCTCCAGGGAAATTTTCCACTCACATGGAGAAACATTGCTCAAGGTTATTTCCAAAAGAAGTTATCCAGTGAAGAATCTTAAAATGTATTACTTTCACTAGGAGAGCCATTGAATAGCTATGCATATTTCCAAGTGTGCAGTTGCTGTTTGTAGCAGAGATCTGTTTCTTGGAATAATTCATGTTTTCTTTGGGTCTCTACCACTTGTTCAAAACTTGCATTTTAAAATCATCTTGGAAGCTCAGTAAGAATGGTGATTGTTTTTATTGATGGTAGATGGTTAGAAGACTGAAAATAGATCTCATGAAACCAAAAATCCCACTGAAATCAGGGATGTTGTGACGTTGCCATGACTTCCCTCACATATCAGCCGAAGTTCACAGGCAGTTCACGAATCTGAGCTGATGGTGATTGCACCTGCCCAATATGTGCCTCCTCCTCAGCTTCCTGTATGACTACATATATCCCTAAGTGTGTGTCTACGCTAGCTCCCTGCTTTGAAGGGAGCATAGTAAATAGGGTGTTGGGAGATTATTAATGAAGTGCTGCACTGCATATGCAGCACTTCATTAGGCTAATTCTGCCCTATGGCAATTTCAAAGTGTTAAAACTTTGAAGTGCTGGCTCGCGTGTAGCCGCAGCTAACTCACAGGTACTTTGAAGTGCCTGGGCAACACAAGAGCTGGCACTTCAAAGTTTAACACTTTGAAGTTGCTGCGAGGGAGAATTAGCTGAAAGAAGTGCTGCATATGCACTGCAGCACTTCATTAATAATTTCCCAACACCCTACTTACCATGCTCCCTTGGTAATAGGGAGCTAATGTAGACACAGCCTAAGTCCCTAAAACATCTGTATATTTACTGCTTGGTGTTTTCAGGGAACATCTACCTCTCACAGCTGGCTTTGACTTAGTTGAGGTGTCCCCTTCTCCTTTGCTCAGGGTGACAACTCACCTCAGAAAGGTCTTTGGGGTGGGCAGCGTATTTGGGGTATTTACATCCTTCAGTCTTCACAATAATCTGGTAGCAAGTTACCACTGTACTCTCCAAAGAGAGTGAACACACTCCCTGTCCTGCTGTAGTGGCAAAATGTTGAAGTGCTGGTGCAAAACACCCCTAGTCCTTATATTAATAGCTAGGGAACCTTACAATCCAAATATTTAGTTGCTAGGAAACAAGTGAGGATCTCCAGCAACTATACTAGAAATTGTGGCATTTCTCAGGCTCAGTGTTGGAAATTCTGATTGTTTTACAGAGGATCTGTGCAGGATGAGTTAAGTGATGGACATGTCTTCTTCCCACCAGCAAAAATCCTTGTTAAGGTTGGAGAGACAATGATCCATGTGGGGAAATCCCCCAACGACTACTCAGGAAGATACCCTTTAGGTATTTCCAAAAACCTGAGAGGAGCTGTTCAGCTCCTATAACCTAGTGTATGGGGGTAAACTGCCTTAATGCTCCAAAGACAAACAGAGGTAAGGAGGGGTGCTTGGAATGAGTGTTCTCTTTGACAGTTTGTTTTTTGCAGTACCTGAGCCTTCCAGTTAAACCCATTGGGACTACTTGTTTCCATTGGGAACAAGATAGTACGGTGGACATGATCTCATGTCATTATAAGCACGTGTTGTGTTGTGGTAGATGATTTGAGCAGAAGATACCTGCACAATTTTATATATATATATATGCTCACATCTTTGCATTTCTACTTCATGCATCTAATGACGTGGGCTCCAGTCCATGGTAGTTTATGCCCAAATAAATGTGTTAGATTGCAAGGTGCCACAGCACTCTGCATTGGTTGTACCTTCAAGCGGTTCCCATATAGGAGGGACAGGTATTTCAAGTGCAATTTACCTTATGAGAATTAACTCTTTACTGCTTCTCTGCTAAGGTTGGCATAAGGAGTCTGCTATTTTTCTCCACCTGTCTGGTTTTCTGGGCTTGAAGGGTGGAACCTCTTCTGTTTCGCTGCTGTGCTTATGTGCTGAACTCTGTTGATGACTCTAAATGTTGAGTTTTAAAGGCATATTATTGGGCTCAGCTAGGGGCCAAGGTACTATGAGTCTTTCACCAGTTTGTAAATGGAGTCATGGGTGTACTATTTTTCTCTTTCTAGCTATAAAGTTCACATCCTGCTGCTAGGACAGAGACAGATGGAGAAGCCTCAGGTGGATCATACGGAAGGGATTCATTCCCTTTTGCCTCAGTCCTGGTGTCGAGGATTGATGTTTGCCTTTCCTCCTTGAAAATATCCAGGAGTTTTCTTTGGAAATCCATAAGCCCGGATAGTTATGTAGTTGGGTGTCATAGAATATGGAATTTCAGTTTTTACTTCAGTTTCACTGTAGTTTTTACAAGTGTCACAAATCAACAGAATATTGCAGCTAGACAATGTTGTACAATGTATGCCTTTTTCCATGTGCACTTCAGTATAGCTATCTGTAATGGCAGCTACACCTTTATGGACAAGCTTAGTGTAGTTTAAATTTTATTATTCTTTTATTCTTAATGTATAAATATTTATTTTATCTAATATGTAAAATAGTAGTAAAGCTGGGTACAGTGGTTTTCCAAAAACCTGCAGAAGGTTATGTGATCCAGTAGATGGTGCTCTTTGCATTTCTTCTGAATTTAGCCCGATATAGTTGCAATTTATATCCAATTCATCCTTTGATGGGTTATATATTATTGAGGATACCTTTGCAATATGAGCTGTTAATGCAGCCTTGCTCCTAAGGCTTTTGCATTTACAAATAATTTGCATAACATTTCCACATGAGAGATTAGAAAAAGTACTATTTCACCAGTAATCTCACATTAATGTAACTTGATATATTGAAATAATCACAGTTATCTTCTGCCATGAAAAGACTCAAATATGAATATATATATATATTAGATTAAAAAGACTTTAACTTTCTTGTTAGTGTATTAAAATAAAAATACACTATGAAATGTTAGCAAACCACAAATATAATTTACTACATGAGAGAGAATTGCATCCTGTATACAGAACTATTTAGCAAGGGTATTTGCAAATTTAGTTGATATTTTAATTTTTCACTTTATGTAGTATGGATATAATTGTGTAGACATATTTATATATAAAAACATATGCAAAATACTCATAAAGTATGCATTTAATATGTATAAAGTGAAGCATCAGACTTAGCATGTGAAAATAATATTTATTTGCAGCATTGTAGCCATGTCGTCCCCAGGATATGAAAGTGACCAAGTGGGTGAGTTAATATCTTATATTGGCCCAACTGTGTGGGTGAAAAAGACATGTTTTCAAGCTATACAAAGCTCTTTTTGCTCAGAGTTGAAGAAGAATTCTTTGTAACCTAGAAACTTGTCACTTTCACCAATAAGCTAGTGAAATGAATATTGTAATTCCTGGGTAGAAACTAATATTTGAATGTTATAAACCACTTACCATATTCTTAGTTGCATGTTCTGACTGAGCTTTTTTAATTAGCCTGTTTGTTGTTGCTCATGTAACACTGCATTTTTGTAGTTCCAACCACTGTATGCCTGATGATACTTCTCACTGAAAACCATTGTGAAATATCTAAGCATTATCTGAATTTTATTATTTGGGAAACTGAAGAGCATGAAAGGCATATGTCTTTTGCAAAAGGTCACACAGCGAGTTAGGGACCACATCAAATCTCAAAAGCACAACTTATAATTTCCTAAAATCACTCGATGAGAAACATACAGGAACATACAGCAAATTGCACATCAGCTAAGATATCAGTGCAGGTTTAAAAAGGCAATCCTCCTCATTCCCTGCTGCGCTCCTCCAGTACCTGGGTACCCTCCACCCTGGAGGTCTTCAAGGCAGCTCAAGACATCACTTTGCCAGCACCACCTGAGTCTCAATGTAAAGGGAAGCAGTCATTCACTTTTTAAATTGGATGGCTGTTAATCTGCACCTTCAAGCTGCAAAGGTGGAAGATGCCTCAGACCCGTTCTTCAGGGCACAGCATCCTGTTGCCCTGTCTGGGGTCACCCCACTATTATATGATAGAGTTGCCAAGATAGCCAGAGCCATAGAATCATAGAACAATAGAGCTGGAAGAGACCTAAAAAAGCCATGGAGTCCAGCCCCCTGCCCTAAGCAGGACCAAACCCATCAGATCAGCCCAGCCAGGGCTTTGTCAAGGCGAGACTTAAACACTACTTCTTCACTCCCACCAATTTTGAAAAGGGCAGAACAGAAATAATTCATCCTTGCAGAGGGCCATAAGTATGTGTATACTCACTCTGCACTGAACTACTTTTGTTCGAAACAGTGACCCACCTGTACCCTGAAAAATAAAGACCCTGAATACCTGGACCTGTTCAGAGATAAGCTTTATTCTTTGGCAGTTTTCAGCTAGTGGTGGCAAACCATCAGAAGATGCCCCCAGGGGAACCATACCTTTCGAACCAGAACCTGTCTGCTTGTGTTTGCCCCATCTTCAGTCCTTTCTTCTCTTTCTCTCCTGTTCCTCCCTTTGGGTTAGCCAAAGCCCCGAGGGTATTCACAAAGGCTATCCTTACACTGATCCGAAGTGCAAGCAGCAGTATGCAAATGGGCCGTCTCAAAAATGGAGTTAGATGCTTATTTGCATATTCGTTCACCAGCAGAGGCTGCTGCCAGGTTCTGCTGGCAACTCTGCCCCACCTTAGCAGCCTATTACGCCAGATTTTTTCCAGGCATTCTCCAGATACAGAGTAGTCTGCACATGACAGAAACTGTCATATAAATATAAAGGAGCTCAGGGCCATTTGGAAGGCATGCAGAGTTATGGATATTTAAACAAATATGATTTGTAACATATATATCATATTTGTATAGCTTAACTGGGACACTTACACATTTCTTTAAAGCAAGCAGACATATGTAAGTAGTATATGTTCTATGATCTCCAGAGATGGATTCCCAAGTATATACTGCCGGGGTGGGCAATAAGTGGCCCATGGGCTGGGTGCAGTTCACCAGGGTTAGGCCCTGGAGAGCCACTGGCACTTTATTTACCTATGTGTCCTCAGGTACAGCCTCCTGCAATTCCCATTGGCCCAGGATCACAGTTTCTGGCCAATAGGCGCTCCAGTTAACATTGCTTCCCACAGTTGGGGGAATCCCCAGAGATCTAGGCCTTAGTTATCAAAATGGTTTAAGCAAAAGAAAGATAAAAAAAAATCTCTTAGCAGCTCCCTCCATGATAGGGGCTTTTCTTCTTCAGAGAAGCCCTGGGAGTATCAGTGTCTTCTTCAGAATTCATTGGGCTCCAGTACAAGCCTCCATTCTATTTACCTTCAATGCAGTGGCTCTGTGCCCTGCTTTTGTGAGGACTGGGGAGCTGTAGGCTATGAATGGTCTCTCCTTGTTGGAGAAGCTCAACTGACTGTGCCTTTCATGGGGTTTCCCCGTCCATATGCAGTGCCCACATGCATGTGGATGCTCCTCAGGTTTGCCGAGAACAGGCCAATTTTGCTGGAAAAACTCTCTCATGTAGACATAGGCTTAGAGCTGATATTTTTGAGGTGTCTCCAGTGTCTCCATGATTTGGAACAAAAACTTCGTATTTGTCAGAGGTTTACCATTGTCATAAAGATGTGTCTTTTTAGCTTAACCAATTTATAAGACTTCAAAATTATTATAATACTTTTTGTGTGCAAAGCATAATTCGTCAGATTTTCTTCAGTTGCAGTTGAGTACTCGTGTCTCTTTTAAATTTAGCCCAGTTGTCTCCTGTTGTGCATCCAAAAATGAAGCTCACATACTTAGCTCTAGGTGGCAGCTGAGGAAGTATTGAGATTTTCCTTACTTTAAGTTGTTGGGTCTGCTGTCACAGTAGCCCCTGGCAGGCCCCACACATAAAGGCTGTGTCTACACTTGCATTCCTCTTTCAAAAGAGGCATGCAAATGAGGGAAATTAAAAATGCAGATGAGGTGCAGATTTACATATCTGGCATCTCATATGCATATTCTTATTTCAAAATAGCTTCTTTCAAAAGAAGACGACCAATGTAGACACGGCTCTTTTGAAAGTAAACCCCACCTTCGAACGAATCCTTCTCATAAAAAAGGGATGGAGGATTCTTTCTGAGAAGGGGTTTACTTTGAAAAGAGCCGTGTCTAAACTGGTTTTCTTCTTTCGAAAGAAGCTATTTCGAAATAAGAATATGCAAATGAGGTGTCAGATATGTAAATCTGCACCTCGTTTGCATTTTCAATTTCCCTCGTTTGCATGCCTCATTTGAAAGAGGAATGGAAGTGTAGACACAGCCAAAGTTTTATTGTAGCCCCTTGAGTTACCAGGCAGTTGTATTCCCACATACCCTCGCATAACTCAAATGTTGTGTATGTTCTTCCCTGGCAGAATGCACATTCTGCAGCCAGGGAAGCAGCAGGAGCACCTTAGCTCCTTTTGAATGGTACGTCCTGTGGTTGTGGGGGCAGTTCATCAGGATTAAGCCTGGTGGTGGGTTGAGGCCATGGGATGGGGGCAGGGCAGTTAAGCCTGGGCTGAGTTAGGGCTGCTGGAAGACGGTGGGTGGAGTTGAGCCAGAGCCACATGCGGGGAGAAGGGGGTGAGCCAGAGCTGGAGCTGTGTGCGGGGGTTTTGACCCAGTGTGGATGGGGTGAAGCAGGGTGGCGAGCTGGAGCTGAAGCCATGCTCGAGAGGAAGCTGGGTCATGGGAGATTTGAACCAGGGCTGGGTGGGTTGAACTCGGATGGGGGCATGTCGAGCTGGAGCCAGGCATGAGGGGTGGTGAGCTGGAGCCACACCTGAGGGAGGGGAGTGAGCTGGGTTGCAGGGGTGTTGAAGCAGGGGAAGAAGGGGGTTGAACTAGGGCCGTGCGGGCCAGCGGATTTGACCAAGAGCCAGGGAGGGCAGGAGTTTGAGCTGCACTTAACTCACATTAATGTAAGTTAAGCACAACTTGAAATCATGCATTTTGAGGGTTTTCTCTACCCAGAATCCATCCTTCAGTATGGAGCATGTTCAATTGCTCTTTGTGGAGAAATTTGCATGTCCTC
Source organism: Carettochelys insculpta (assembly GCF_033958435.1). Lineage (NCBI taxonomy): Eukaryota > Metazoa > Chordata > Testudines > Carettochelyidae > Carettochelys > Carettochelys insculpta. Next base: position 140,107,421 of record NC_134138.1, on the reverse strand, counting down.
AGTAAATAGTTGTTAGAATCGTGCAGCTAAATTCTTTAAAGTTTCTGTCTATACTGAGTATGTTTATACTGAGCATGGCCATTTCTGCCTTTGACTACATACAGTATCTCCAAAAGGCAACTGAACATGTTCCTGTCCAGAGGATAAATTTGGAATAAAACTTCACCTGCATGCATTTCTGCCAGGTGTCAGGAGCTCTTGTGGAAGCAGACCCAGTAATTAAAAGTAAGGAAACTCTCTTGCCTGTGCTCAGTGCCCCCTCTGCTGGTTCCCAGACCTAAATATGTGAGCCTCATTTCTGGATGCTCAACAACAGACAGCTGGGCTAGATTTGAAATAGACCTGAGCGCTCAACTGTAATTGAAGACATTTAGAGGACTTATGCTTAGAACATAAAAAGCACCATAATAATGCTAAGCACTCTGAAATTTCATGACCCAGATATCTCAAGTTGGCCACCCAAGGTTAGTGAGTATCTTACAATTTTGTCTGCAAACTCTGTGACGCAATTGCCTGTCATAAGATGGGAAAATACCAACAAATCGCACAAAGCTATTGTGACAATAAATTCATTAATATTTTTAAGTAATTAAATACTATAATGGCAGTGCCATACAAATGCTCATGAGGAAAATAATTTTGTATTCAGTTCTCATATATATTAAATAAAACCTGGAGACTGACATTTAAGATGTTGGATAAAAAGAAATGTTAAAGCAGTATGCATCCACTGAATGTCAAGTGTCCTGTGTGTTGGGGGAACATAGTTAACTATTCATATAATTAAAAGCTACATCGTAATACATATGCATAAAAGAGCCAAATTAAGGTCACACAATCGGTCTTAATTCTAGCATTCACTAGATTCTGGATGTTTAATTTTGGAAATTTAATCCTTTTAATGCAATTTCTTGTGTACACTTCTATAGGTCAGCATAATAGCCCCCCATAGATGAGGACTGTATTTAAATAATAATAAAAAACGTATGCTGTAAATACCAAAGTTCTCATTCATGATTCAGCCATACTTTTGGCATTATTGTAGTTTCTAATTTCAGCATAGTGAATCAGGCAATGAACTTTGAACAGGAAATAAAATATAGAAGACGGTAATAGAGCTCACAGTTAGGGAGTGAGAAATCACTGGGATATTAACAGTTAAAATGCTATTAAATACAGATCCAAAATCAATAAAATCATTAAAGATTTTAAAATGCACTAAAAATTTGCATTCTGCAAATGCTTCATTTATAAATACTCGCTTGTTTGAATATTCTGAGCAGATATTTTTTAGTCTGAAAAAAGGGATAACATTTCTTTACCTCTAAATTGATGCAAAATGCGAGGACGTGAATCAATGAGATATGTTCTGCCTGGTATGTTTTGACACAGTGTAGTACAATTTCCACTGCCTAACTTGACATTTGAGTTAACCACAGTGTACATTAAAGACCACTCTTTGTTTCTAGCTAAATAACTTTTATTATCTTGAAGTGATGTACAGAGATCAAAAGCACTTTACGCTAGATCATACCATTGATTTTAAGCACAATTCTGCACTGAATTCAATAAGGACTTCTGCTAAAAATTGATGGCAAGGTATGGGTCATCATTATTAGCTTACCTATTGCTATAGAATTTAATGTGAAGTGACAATTTAACATGGTAGAGTATCGTCTCTTCATTAAACAGAAATACAGATTAGGTTGCTCTGAAGGAAGGTTGATACAGTTACTTCACTTGTGTTCGCTTTCATTTCTTTATTTTTCCTGCTTGCTGCTGTGGTTATTTTGGAGTTTAAGATTTGCTTGACATATAAAGAGGCCTCCATTGATATGTAGACTCAGAAATAACAAATATTCATTGTATCTGAACCATAATTTTTTTCTACTAAAAAGAACTGGATTTTAATGCTCACTTTTCACTGGTGGGTCTCAAAGCCACCTTCCCAAGAAGTTAAGCTTCACTCTACCTGTCTACAAATGGAAAAAGTGGAGAAGAGAGAAAAAATGATTTTCCCAAAGTCACTCAGTAGATTAGTAGCAGTGAAAAAATAAAAACTAATTTTTCTGACTGCCAGTCAACCTCCCTCTCCACTGTGCCACTCTGTCTCCCCGTGCTAGAATGTGTACCCCTCACAGACAATGAGAGTTAATGTGAGTTTAGCACCAAAAGGATGATACTGAGCTAGCGGGGGAAGAGGGGTTAACTATAAAGAATTGAAGTGAAGACTGAAAAATAAATAAAGGGAAGAAAAACTTCAGTCTCTCTTTTGATTGTAGAGAGCAGAGAAAGAGGGAAGCTCTTCAGCAGCTGGCCTAGTGAACGTTCTGATAGAACTAGCTAGCGCCGCGATACACAGTTCTCCAGAAGGCTCGTGCACAGCCCTGAAGTAACAAGGGAGAATTTGCTTAATGAGTGAGAATCCAAACTCAAGATCAGTAGTGCTCAGCTAGAGTAGGTGGAGATACCAGGTAAGTGGAACACTTCTGGCAGACTTCTCAAAAGAGAATAAAGCAGTCAAGTAGCACTTTAAAGACTAACAAAATAATGTGTCTTTAACGTGCTACTTTACTGCTTTTTTGTTTTGATATATAGACTAGCACAGCTCCCTCTCTGTTACTTCTCAAAAGAGGTGTAACAGGATTGTGATGGCACAGGAACATAACCTGAGGCAGAAACCAGACCTCCAGGGAGATGTTTCTCATTTATAATATCCTAGAAAAGAGCTGTCAAGAAATCCTGATGATAAAAGACTAGGCTAGAAAAAAGTCCAGGGAGGCAGCACCAAAGATTCAGACACAGCAGATTTTGGTGTCCCTGGATTTCAGAAAAGCTGAGTGTTATAGAACAGGCTAGGTTCCCTTAACCACCACTGGAGGATCCAGAGACATGTGGGGCCATTACGGAAGAGGCTAGGATGACTGAGTGAAGGGATATGAGGACCAAAGGAACCAGAGCTGAGGTCTGAAATCAGTAGAATTAATCCAGACTTACACTGATGCCATTTAGAGCAGATTTTTGTCAAGATGACTCAGGTTACCTCTTTCCCGTGAGTTGGGAGACAAAGGGCATGAGATGCTGCAGAGAAGCATCTGCTTGGGTATGTTTTTTGGGGGAAAAGAAAACTTTAATCCAATCCTACCAGAAGAAAAGAGATCTTGTTCAAAAAGTTCACTGCATGATTGAGGTACTGTTCTGCTGTTTTAAATTACAGCAATAGATTTCCATTATAGGTATATCAGTTTCCAGTGGATTTCCAGTTCTGTATCACGTTGTGGTTGTTTCTTTCTTGTAGTCAAATGTCACTCAAAGGCTACATCTACACGTGTATGCTACATTGAAATAGCTTATTTCGATGTAGCGACATTGAAATAGGCTATTTTGATGAATAATGTCTACACATCCTCCAGGGCTGGTGCCTTCGACGTTCAGCGTCGACGTTGGGCAGCACCACATCGAAGTAGGCGCTGCGGGGGAGCGTCTACACGCCAAAGTAGCACACATCGAAATAAGGGTGCCAGGAACAGCTGCAGACAGGGTCACAGGACGGACTAGCACTTCCGGGGCAACAGTTAGCCGCTCCCTTAAAGGGCCCCTCCCAGACACACTCAGGCTGCACAGTGTGCGGTATGCAGAGCCATAGGCACGCACAACTCGGCGACGCAGTTATGGACCCCCAGCAGCAGCAGCAGCAGCAGCAGCAGCAGCCAGAGGTCCACCCAGACGCCCCTGCAGGAGCAGTGCTCGCCATCCTCAATGCCGTGCAGGAGGCAGCTGATCACATTCTAGCCACAGAAGAGGAGCTGCCCCCAGGGGAGGAGGAAGCAACCCCAGACCCCGCAGCCCCCCCCCCCCACCGCACACGCTGCCGGCTGTGGAGCTACCCCACGAGCACTGACTGGTGGAAGCGGCTGGTGCTCGGAGAGTGGGATAACGACCGCTGGCGCCAGAACTTTCGTATGAGCCGGCAGACATTTCTGGAGCTGTGCCAGTGGCTCACCCCCGCACTGAGGCACCAGAACACCGCCATGCAGTGTGCCCTGAGCGTGGAGAAACGGGTCGGCATCGCTGTCTGGAAGCTGACCACTCCAGACAGCTACCGATCTGTGGGGCAGCAGTTTGGCGTCAGCAAGGCCACCGTCAGGGCTGTCGTCATGGAGGTAAGAGGACCCACGGGGAGGGGGAGGCAGCCCTGGGGGTGGAGAGGAGCCCTGGGAGGGGAGGGGAGCATTTGCAGGGTAGGGGAGGTGAGCCCTGGCAGGGGAGGGCCACACACACCCTGCACACCCCTCACTGGTGCTCTCCCATGTCCTTCCCCTGCAGGTCGTCCGCACCATCAACGCCCTGCTCCTCCACAGGCTCATGCGGCTTGGGGACCCGGATGCCGCCATCACGGGCTTTGCCACCCTGGGCTTCCCCAATTGCTTCAGGGTTCTGGATGGGACCCATATCCCCATCCGTGCCCCGGAGCACAGTGGAGGACACTTCTTAAACATGAAGGGCTACCATTCAGTGGTCCTGCAGGCCTTGGTGGACAGCTGGGGCCGCTTCCTGGACATATATGTTGGCTGGCCTGGCAGCACCCACAACGCCCGAGTATTCTGGAATTCGGGCCTGTGACGCCAGCTGGAGGCGGGGACCTACATCCCCCAGCAGGAGATCCCTGTGGGGGACACCACCATGCCCCTCTGTGTCATTGCAGACGCGGCCTACCCCCTCCGGCCCTGGCTCATGCACCCTTACACGGGTCATCTGTCAGCCAGCCAGGAGCGCTTCAACATGCGCCTGAACCAGGTGCACCAGGCGGTTGAGCGCACATTTGGCCACCTCAAAGGGCGCTGGAGGTGTCTCCTCACCCGCCTTGATGCGGGCCTCACCAACATCCCCCAGATTGTGGGAGTGTGCAGGGCCCTCCACAACCTGGTCGAGAGCAAGGGGGGGCATTCTTTCAGGGCTGGGCTGTGGAGGCTGGCAGGGCCGACGTGCAGCCACCCACTGCCCCCAGTCGCCAGGTGGCCCCCGAGGGGATCTGGGTCCGGGAGGCCCTGCAGGCCCACTTCAAACAGGCCGCAGGGTGAATGCTGGCAGGCCCCCCACTGCACCCCCCCATCCTCCACAACACTCCCTGCCCCTATGCCCACACCACAGAGCACCCAAGAGCACACCCCCCCACTTTTCTTGCAAATAAAAATAGACCTGTTGTTCATGAAACTACCAAATGTTGAACTCTTATTATTATTATATTATTTACAACAAATATAAATATTATATATATTATAATGATGATCAAGTGAAAAAAAGGGGAAGACAAGGAAGGGGAGAACTATTTACATGGGGGGGCAGGTATCATAAAATAACAGGGGTCTAATACAAACTATATACAAAACACAAGTAAAAGGGGATATGTACAAAGGAGGGGGGCACGTCCTGGGCCCCGCACCCCCTAATGTCCAGCGCTGGGGATGGGCAGCCGTGACCCGAGCCTCGGCCTCAGCCCTGGCTGGGGCTGGCTGGAGTCTGGGCGGACTGACAGATATGGCCGGCAGGTGTCAGCAGGCCCCAGATCCCCCTTGGCAGAAAGCCCCTCGGTGGTGGACGGCGGTGCGACAGCGGGTGGAGCAGCAGGTGGAGCAGTGGGTGGAGTGGCGGGTGGAGCATGCAGGGCGGCCAGAGCAGCGGCTGGCGCGGCATGGGGGGCCAGGTAGTTGGCTATGCGCTCGAAAGTGCGCATAAAGGCCCCCCATGCCTCCTGGTGCCAGGCCAGCGCCCGCTCCTGAAGATGGAGCTGCTGCTCCTCCACCCGTAGGCACTGCTCCGAGACCTCCAGCTGCCGCTGGAGCATCACCAGCAGCTGGGGGTCCGTCGTCGTCCGTGGGTGGTGCTGGGTCCGCTGTCGTCCCCACCCTGGGGCTGGTTGGTGCTCCGCCGAGGGGCTGGCCTGGAGTGATGGCCCTGGTGGGCTCTCTGGGACCACTGACACCTCGCCGGCACTCTCCGGTCCCTCTGATGGTGCAGCTGCGGAACACGGGGTGGGGAAGAAGAGTGGAGACAGCTGTTAGTGTGGCCCCCAAGCTGTGGCCCTTGTCCCCCCACCCCTCTGCTGCTGGTTTCCCATCCCCGCCCCTGGGAGATGCTGCTGCTGCTGATGGGTGTCCCACTGCCTCCCCCCCGGGGGACCCTTGGTTCTGCTCCCCCCATCCCCAGGGATGGGGCATGGCACTGTCATGCTGTGGGGGCAGGGGATGATGCACTCTTCTGAGAGACATGCCACTGCTGTCCTTGGGGCCATGGTCATCTGGGCATGTGGAGGGCCCTGGTCATGTCTCTTGTCCCCACCCCTTAACCCCAGGGGTGTGCACCGGGGGGGTACATACCTGATGGTCCACTCCCACGGTCGGGGGACACCCAGTGGGTGGACGCCCTGCTGGAGCTCCGGGACTGTAGTGCGATTCGGAGCCCCCCATCGCTGCAGGAGGATCCCCCCTCCTCCTCCTCCTCCGGTGTCCCAGGGGTGGGCTCCTGGGGGGGCCCCTGGGGTGCGGGGCTTGCCTCCTGGGCAGACTACGCCTCCGGGGCCTTCTGGGGCTCATCGGCCAAGGTGTCAAGAGTGGCCGGAGGGAAGGAGGTGTGCCAGGGGCCCAGGATTTCCCTGAGCTCCCTGTAAAAGGGGCAAGTGATGGGGGCGGCCCCAGGTCAGTTGGCCGCATCCCAGGCCCGGGCGTAACCCTGCCACAGCTCCTTAACCTTACTCCTGACATGGACAGGAGTGCGGGCAGGGTGACCCTGGGTGGCCAGGCCCTCGGCCAGCTGAGCGAACGCATCCACGTTCTGCCTCTTGCTCCGCATTACCTGGAGCACCTCCTCCTTGCTCCAGAGCCCCAGCAGGTCCCGAAGCTCGGCCTCCATCCAGGAGGGGCCCCGCTGCCTCTTCCTGGGCTGGCTGCCAGCCTGGGAGCCCTGGCTCCCCTTGGGGGGGTGCCCTGGGGTCGCTTGGGGGGCTGGCGGGCGGCCATCGCAGCGGGGGGGGTGTCTCTGGGCTGCTGTGAGACGTGCAGGCTGGCCGCTTGGCTGTGGTGCCACCTGCACGCTCTCTCAGCTTCCTGCACAGGAAGGCAGGGGGCGGGGAGCTTTAAGGGGCTGTTGAACGCGGCAACCATCGAGCTCAGGGGCTGGAGAGAGCGTCTCTCTCAACCCCTCAGCTGATGGCCGCCATGGCAGACCCCGCTATTTCAATGTTGCAGGACGCGCATCGGCTACACGGGCCCTACTTCGACGTTCAACGTCTAAGTAGGGCACTATTCCCATCTCCTGATGGGGATAGCGACTTCGACGTCTCGCTGCCTTACGTCGATGTCAACTTTGAAATAGTGCCCGCCTCGTGTAGTCGTGGTGGGCGCTACTTTGAAGTTGTCACAGCTACTTCGAAGTAGCCTGCACATGCAGACGTGGCTAAAATGTGATTGCAGTGGCTCAGAAACTGACACCAGAAGATACCATAGGTTGTTTTCTAAGTGAATGTTGCAATAATATAGTTTGGGGTCAGCAACCTTTCAGAGGCAGCATGGTGAAATTTGACCTTTTGACTGCTATGTATGGTCTAAGAGCCAGTTATCCTTTCTAAAGTCACTATTAGTTCTACTTACAACTTCATTAATAGATGAATTAAGATGCAGAGCTTTACCTTTTAGGTAATGGTTCGTAGCATTAGTTTTTTTTTTTTCTTTTTAAATCCCACAGGCAACATGGCTTTGAGCAAGCTCCCAGCCTCCTCAGTGAGGAGGGATAGGGTTGAGCTCCTGCCTTGCAATGCTGATGAAAATCATTTCATGCACCATCTTGACACCTGTGCCAGGGGCTGCTGAGCTGTGATATAAGTCTAGATGTTGGTGAAATATTCACAGTGAAACCGGACTTTATGAGAAAAATGGATGTCTTGAAATATTGTTTTCAGCATTAAACCTAGTCCACTTTTGAACAATTCATTGAGTTTCACAACACTTACGAGAGAATTTAGGCTTAATATCAAGCAAACTTTGACCTCTGGTTTCACATTAGACTAAGAACCTTAGGATTGAGGCTTGTTTAGGGCATCTTTAAAAGCTGCAGACTTGAAGCAATATTCAGGGTATGCAGATGCAGATGAATCAAACATGAATGAAAGATTTGAACAAATCGCTATGAACTGAAATCACTAAGACTGACACAGGTGCAAGCAGCCTCCTGTAGAGAGTGAAGGACTGTACTTCCATTTCTATAAAGCTGTGCCAACTCAGAATCTAGAAGAATTTCATACTTGAACTGGGAACTTCTTCTATAAGGCGTTCTGAGGCATGGCCCAGCTCTGCCCTTATTTTCCACCTCCCATGTCCACTGGAGTCGTTGAACCATCTTCCGCAAATGAGTGCTGTGGATGGGAAAGGGCACTTCCTATTACAGTTTACTGTTTCTTTAGACTGGGGAGTCCCCCTCACTTCCTATTCTCTGTTGGACAGCCTAGTGGTTATGATGTAGAGGCAAGTTCACCATCTCTAATAGTCTCTAACTGTAAAAGCATAAAAGAGGAAGAGGGACAGAAAATCCTCTCTCATAAAAAGAGGATTTGGGTCAGGAGCATGTGGGTCATGATAGCATCTTTTGTGCTACACTCCACTTGTATTTCCTATTGGTATGTGAAATCCCACTCTAGCAGCTGGGCGACCTGACACTAGGGAATTCCTGTGCAGAGAGTTGTTCCTTCAGATTGTATTTTGTGTAATATTATGCCTGTCATCCATCTATAAGTAGTTTGTAAACAAGCTCTCAGATCTTAATCAGGAGGCAACCTAAACCTATTATAAATTTCAGTGTTTTGCCTTATGAAGGAGTAATAATTCATAGGTGCCTTTGGATGATACACTGAAGTGCCGCATTGTTCTGCAAAGCTCCACCTAAATGGGAAAACAGAAGTCCTGATATTCACCAAGACCTTGAGAATGCCACCTACTCTCCACCCACTGCAAATTCTGAGTCCTGCAAGACTTTCTGGAAATATTCATTTAGCCTCATGCAGTCACGTTATGGTCAGAAGGAGGCTTGGAAAGCAGCTGGGCTAACCAGGACTTAAAACATTAGCACCTTGTGCCAGATCCTAAACACAAGGTTCCTGGATTTGACATTCTGTAGGCATCTGATTAACTCTTAACTGAACTGAACTTATTGTGGCAGATGCAGATATCTAATGTACGAATGTTTATTCAAGGAGTGTCTGATGCGTGAGTGTGGGTCCCCATGACAGACCATCAAACATATCGCTGCCCATGCCTAGTTCATGAATACAAAAAGGAAATTCTGCTGCTCCTGATGTAGCCATTTGACTCATTCAGCTTAAGGTGTGCTTCCCTACACGAAGCATATTCTAAAACAAGAAAAATATCCTTGCTTGCAAAGAGGACCATACCCATAATACTGTCTTTAGTACATTATTTGAGTAATAGTTTTCATTAATTTAATTACACTGAGTTAGATAAAACAAAATTTTAAAGGGGATTTGTTTTGTTTTTATTTTTCAGGAGGTAGGTAGATTGTGTGTTTTAACATATAAGTTCCATTTTTCTAAAGAGTTTATTCAAACTGGTGTTTTAAAATAGTATATATAAACTGTAGCAGGGGATATTACTATATATTCAATTTGGATAAAAGTTATGGCAGTGAAAGAGGATATAAAGATAAATCTGTAGGGAAACATTTCTTTCTGCCTGCAAATGTCCAGGGGGAAATAACTCAACATTGATGTTATGACACATAATCAGGAAAATAATAAAATGACTTCTTAAAGTCACAGAATAATAAATTTCCTCTTATACATTTACTCCTTAGAAAGTAGGAAAATGTTCATTTCTCTCTGTTCTGTCTCATGAGCCTTCTTTTTGTTGTGTAAGATCAAATGCTTCAGTATACAACACGAATAAATCAACATTATCAAATGAAAATAGAGGTTCAGACTAATACTTTTCATTGTGTTCCTTTGTGGGCCTGGTTCAAATCCATTAAAATCAGTGGAAAAATTCATTGACTTCACTGTGTTTTTGTTCAGGCCCTTTAACACCTTCTCCAAAGAGAGCAGCAGTTCTGTTTCCTCAAAGAATATGAGTAGGTTGTCTTTTGGACAGGGTGATTTCCTATCTGAATGGTACATACAATTCCATGCATGGGGAAGGATTAGGATCATTCTTGTTTGTTATAATCTTAAAAAACATAAAATAATGGACAAATAATTATTGTAAGTGGTGAGTGGTGCTCATCCAAGCAAAAGGGCAAGATGTAAATAGTAGTTTAGGGTACAATAGCAAAATATGTATTTTATACAGTAATGGAAAAAAGCCAAAATTCAAGATGACCAAGATTTACAGTAAATCATTTGTCCTGCAATTCCGGAAGATGGTGTTTTACAATTGTGCAGTTTGGATACGTGTGGGTTGTTGGTCAGAGAAAAAGATTTTTCTGGTTTTTTTTTAAATATAAATGGACATTGAAGTGGATTGGGTTGACAGCAAATGTTAACAGCACTTTGTCTTTGAGGTTGTTAAAAAGTTTGTCTTTTTCATTCTGCTGCTGACCTCCTCTTGATTTTTCAAAAGTTTGGAAATTTAATATGATACTGATTACAGCTATTGGTTTAGAACACAGTTCCTTAACACTTGTGTCATAGAGTATTTCTGTGGTGCACTGAAGCACCTCAGCTGGCCTATATGAGTCAGCTTGGGCTTGCAGGACTTGGGCCATGGAACTGTAAAATTGCAGGGTAAATGTTTGCCCTCCTGCTGGAGCCCAGGTTCTGAAGAAGATGGAAGGTAGGAGCTTGAAAACAGAGGTTACCAATGCCATTTATATTGCACAGGTCTCCAGCACTTATCCTCATCAATCTAGGTATGCAGCATATCACTTTGTCCTGCTATTGGTCTCCTTTAACATATGCAAGATTTCCCTCATTTTGTTCTTGGGGAATAGTCTAGCTACTGCAAGGTCTCTGTAAATTCCCAAATCAATGAGGGTCTCAGGCAGCACGGCAGGAAATGATGGCATAGATCACTTCGTGGGTATTAGAGCCAACCTCAGTTACCAGGATGTACAGTTTATTCAAACAACTTCAGTATTCTCCTAGGTGCATTCTTAACCCCCAGCCCCCAAGGGTATGGATCCCTCACTCCCCGTCAGTACTTGGCTGAGCCCAGGGAAGCTAATGATTCAATTGGCAGATCAAATTTGGTGATGAACCCGGATTGTGTGCCATCTTAGGAAGGTTGTGCATATGCTAAGAATCATTACCACAGATGCCTCAAGGGATGTTGAGCTTCCAACAGTAGGCAACTCACCTACAGGCAGAACACCAAGCTTTGCAAGCCATAGTGGTCCAACTTTAGGACAGTTCCCAGGATTGCAACCCTTTTGAACCCAAATCCATGCTACCTTTAGCTGAGCAATGTGATGAAGACATGAGAAAATTACAAGGTTTTGTGAACCAATACAGGCTTTGCTTCCTGCAACAAACCCATGCCTACCACACAGCCCATGCAAAGATAGCGATGTTCATGAGCCTTTAAGTGGTAGGGCCATGGACTGTGTCTCCTGTGCAAGAGCAGCAGCATCTCTTGTTCTCTAGAGGATGCCTTCCTTAATAGATTCACACCAATTGTCAATGACCCACACTGAGTTCAAACTGCAGAGGTATCCCTAAAGAGATTTTGCAAGGCCTCCAGATCATCTGCAATGTACCCAGTCTGCAGCCTGGTGGTGGATATGGCTCGGAATGAAGTGTCTACACGCGTAAAGAATTAATTCAAAATTGATTTTGAGGGAACACAGCCCACATTTCAAAGTCTTTCTTCCATTCCCATATTCGGAAAAGTGCCTTATTTCAAAGTCAAATTTTGAAAGAGGATGTGTGCAGATGTTCCACAGTCCGGCCTGTCCAAAGAGTGGATCTACCATGGCACTGGCTGGCAGGAGCGCAGAGACACCCTGGCCAGCTCAAACAGGGCTTTATGGTTACTGCAGGTTGTGTTTAAAGATGTAGGGACCTAGAAACCCTGTGGCAGGAAACGGAGAGTGTGCTGCCAGCAGGGAGAGCATGAAATCCTTACAGCATCCCCCTCCACAGCTGCTGATGGGTCCCCAAGCTCCTGCATACCAGCCATGGCCAGCAGCCAGGAGCCCTGTACCTGCCAGGGGCCCCACATAGAGGCAAGCCAGGGCTCCCAGGAGCCAAGCCAGGGCCCCAGATAAGTGGTCCCTACTGGACAGAGGCTGAATTGAAGGACCTCCTCAGACTTTGGAGGGAACAGGAGGTCCTCTTGCAAACCAGAGTCCAGTGCCGGGATGCTGCCACATTTGTGCAGCTCTCCAATGGCCTCACTGCCCGGAGTCACCCCACCCACGCTCCAGACTAAGTGCAGTCTAAAGTAAAAGAACTCACGCAGGCATACTGCCACACCCAAGATGTGGCTAGCTGAGTGGGGGCAATGTCCACCCTGTGCTCCTCCCATGATGAGCTGGACTCAGCCTGAAGCAGGTGGTGCCCCTGGAGCACATCATGGACACGCCCGACACACATCCAGACATGGAGCAGGAGCCAGAGCTTCACAGTGAAGGGGAGATGGGATCCTTGAGAGCCACCATCCCCCACCCAAGGGACCAGGAGACCGAGGCTGGCAGTGATAATGAGGGATCCAGTGATGGGACCCTCGTCGTTGCCATCCCCTCTGGGTTATCCGTCCAGCTGGGCTTCTCCTGGCTATATGGAGGGAGAAGAAGGTAGGTACCAGTTTCTCTGGATGCCTCGGATCCTGGGGAGGGGAAGCCCATCTCTGCTACAGCTGGCACTCACACATATGGCACCCAGCACCTCCCTGCCTGCACAGCCCCCACATTCTGCATGGTCAGAGATGGAATGGGGGCACTGACTGAACCCAGAACAAGGCATACCATGCAGGGACCTCTCCTTAACCTTAATCCCATGGGGCCTCTGGGCCATCTGACATGTGGGGCTAGGGGTGTGCATGGGACCAGGGGCTCCAGCCCCCCGTTGTCAGGATGCAGGACTTATGGGACACCCTCTTGTTCCCTTCAGTCTCCCCAGGTCTGGCATCTGGGCCCAGCCAAAACCCATCTGCAACCAGAGCATGGGTGCGTGGACCCATAGCTGAGCCAGCCACTGTCGTCAGTGGGGGAGGAGAAGGCAGCCACCAACACAGCTGCCCTGCAGGACAGGATGGCTGTGCTGTGGGATTGGCTGGCAATGGAGCAGGAGGTGTGGATGCAGCCTCAGACTGCCTACACACCCTCACCCTGGCCATGGCAACCCGCCTCATCCAGCCTCCCCATCCCTTGCCAGCTCACCCCCCCGCAGCCCCCCCTGCAGTTCCTGACCTCGCTGCCCTGCTCCTGCCTGCCCTCCCACCTGCTGCCCTGGTGGCACTTGGCCAGGACCTGGTGGCCAGTTGCAGCCACGGTGAGCTGGACCCTCCACCCCTGCCCTCTCCCTCTTTCTGACCCTGAGCCCATTGTACACCTGCAGCCCTACCTCCCTGCAGTCCCAGCCACATCCCACCCCCAACGGGGACCCTGGATGCCGGGTAGTAGGGGTTCCCGCATCCAGCGTGGCTCCCAGCCCTCCACCCCAGTGTACAAGTGAGGGTCCCCACCCCACCCCACCCCACCCCTGAATCCTTCTGGCTACGTCTACACGTGCAGCCAACATCGAAATAGCTTATTTTGATGTTGCGACATCGAAATAGTCTATTTCGATGAATAACGTCTACACATCCTCCAGGGCCAGCAACGTCGATGTTCAACTTCGACATTGCTCAGCCCAACATCGAAATAGGCGCAGCGAGGGAACGTCTACACGTCAAAGTAGCACACATCGAAATAGGGATGCCAGGCACAGCTGCAGACAGGGTCACAGGGCGGACTCAACAGCAAGCCGCTCCCTTAAAGGGCCCCTCCCAGACACAGTTGCACTAAACAACACAAGATACACAGAGCTGACAACTGGTTGCAGACCCTGTGCCTGCAGCATAGATCCCCAGCTGCCGCAGAAGCAGCCAGAAGCCCTGGGCTAAGGGCTGCTGCCCACGGTGACCATAGAGCCCCGCAGGGGCTGGAGAGAGAGCATCTCTCAACCCCCCAGCTGATGGCCGCCATGGAGGACCCAGCAATTTTGACGTTGCGGGACGCGGATCGTCTACACGGTCCCTACTTCGATGTTGAACGTCGAAGTAGGGCGCTATTCCTATCTCCTCATGAGGTTAGCGACTTCGACGTCTCGCCGCTTAACGTCGAAGTTAACGTCGAAATAGCGCCCGACGCGTGTAGACGCGACGGGCGCTATTTCGAAGTTGGTGCCGCTACTTCGAAGTAGCGTGCACGTGTAGACGCAGCTTCTGTAAGTTTGGTTTCCCCCACTCCAGGGTAAATACTTCTCCACCATTCGCCCTTGTAAATAGTTTAAGTTTCATGTTGTACTGTTTTATATTGCTTTTATTATTGTAGTTTACTAAAGGGTTTATGATTCAGCACCATTCCCATGTCCCCGGTGTATGATGGGGGAGTGGTGAGGGGTAGGCATGTGGGAGGGGGTTTGTGGGGGGTGAGTGGTGAGGGGTGGGGTGCGGGAATCATTTGCGGAGAGGATGACTGGAGTGGAAGGTCACTATGGCCCCCCGTACGAAGGCATCAAGCAGGGTCTCCCTGACCCGCACCCCCTCCTGTTGCATCTGGAGACACGGGTCGGGGTGGCTGTTCATACCTGATGCTGATCTTGTCAGCCCACCCCTGGATGAAAGGCTCCTGTTTACATTCCACAATATTGTGGAGAGTGCAGAAGCCTGCCACCACCATGGGCACATTGGAGAGTCTAACCTCTAACCTCATGAGCAGGCATTGAAAGTGCCTTTTCAGGCACCCAGAAGCTCACTCCATGTGTCCCTGGCCTGGTTCAGGCATGTGCTGAAAAGGTCCTGGATCGGGCTTGTGCATCATGTGTGGGGCCACATGAACCATGGGTGCAGGGGGTAGGTGGAGTCAGCCATGATGTGGGGGGGGCTTGGTCATGTGATACAAAGTGGTACCCCTTTTGGTTGATAAGATCACCCACACTGTGGGCCAGAGTCCGGATGGCAATATGCATCTGATCCAGTGGGCTGAAACAGTTGGGGAAGCCCAACTCCATGAGTCCCAGGAGGGCAACATTCAGGTCTCTGACAGACACGAACTGGTGAAAGAGAAGGGTGTTTATTGCCCTGATAACCTTCATGGGGTGGAAGGCAGACACGTCTTTGAGTCTGTGGATGGGTGCTCCCTGGGCTTTACTGGGTTTCCCTTGGCCATTGGCCCCATCCCCTCCTCCTTGGTGTGTGTATGACTTAAGCCTGGCTTATCTCCAGAAGGATGGCCCTGACAATGGCCTTGCTCATCTTGAACTGGTGGCTGACTGACCAGTCACCATCTGGAGTGGCCAGCTTCCAGACTGAAATTGCTACCGTCCTCTGCAGAGGGAGGATGGGGCTGCATCCTGATGACCTGGCGCTGGAGGTCTGAAGCAAGCCAGTGACAGAGCTCCTGAAAGGTCTGCTTTGTCATCCTGAAATTTTGGTTCCTCTAATCTTTTCCCAGTTCCTCAGCACAAGGTGATCTCACCAGTCAGTGCTGTGGGGGATAGCACTACCATCACCAGATTGTCAGAGTGAGGGGGCGCAGACGTAGCCCCTGCCAGACTGCCTTCAGGATGGGGCCTGTGCAGTTGGATCTCTGATGTTGCTTGACAATAGCCACAAGCAGGGCAGCCAGCAAGTTGATGAAGGCCTGGAGGAATTCCCCCTGGTGGAACTGCTAGGGCATCAAGGTGTCTGTGCTAGAGGTGAGGTCCCTGCACAGGGTCTGCTGTGCTGTGAACAGCCTGGCAGCTCTCAGCAAGTGCAGCGTGAGGGTGTTGGGAGGGGACTTTTAAAGCAACAGCTGGCTGAAGCCCCTGGAAGGGCATGGCAGCCATGCAACCCCCGTCCGCTGTGTTACCTGGCCAGTTATTTTGAAAGAGCACTTGTGGCTGTATAGACATTCCCTTTCAAAATGCTGAAGCGATCTTGTGAAATACTGGATTGTGACCTTGATCTGCATTGTGTGTGTGGACATGCAATTTCAAAAGGCGATCTTTTGAAAGGTAGATTTTGAAAGGGTGCATTTCAAAATTGCACTGTAGTGCAGATGTAGCCTCAGTGAGGAAATAAAATATGATCTTGTACAGCTAGAGAATTACACAAAATTTGTTAATTGTCAGAAGACATTCTGAAATGGGAGAAAAAATAGTTAGGGCTTAATTAGCTAGTGTTCTGTGGCTCCTTAACAATGACTCCACTTGATTTGTGCATTTATTTGCAGTAATTGTGAGCAAAATGCATGAGAATGTTGTATGTGCAGGTTTTGCATGTACCACTAACATTTTCATCCCAAGGGTTCATTTTTAATTTAATATTAAAGAGTAATTGAATTCTAATTTAGGATTGACATTCCTTCCTTTTGTCCCATAGGAACACATACTGTTGTACCAGCTAATCTGATATCCTGCATTTGATATTTGTCACCACTACAGGATTCAAAGGAAGGTGTAAAAGCACTATAATGAACAATTATATAATAACATCCTTATGGGAAACTTTTTTTATAACCTCAATAGTAAGTAGTTGTGTTTTGTCTTTAAGCATGAAGGCTGATCTCTCTCATACATTTTTATCTAGCTAGTATAATTGCAGACGATACTGTTAATTTTATGCTATTGTTGCTATTCATTTGATTATTATTTTATGTAATGTGTGTGTAACAATTGTACTTCCTGATATTTTTAAAGAGAAGCTGGAATGAGAAAGCTGGATGTGAAATTGTTTAATTTTTGTGATCCTGAACTCAGATCTCTGAACCAGACTGGAAGTTTTGATTCAGCGCTTATTCCAAGACTGAGAGCCTGCTTATCAGTCAAGATGTCACAGAAATTTTCCAATTACAGTGTGAGAGACTCCAAGAGAGCTGACACTGTCATTGGACTCTAGTTTTGATTAGGCCTTCAGCTTGAATCCTAAGATTGTAACAGTTCCATCAAGATGAGTCCATTATTTAAAAATGTATATGTAAATTCAGATATAATCTTCTCCAGAGACCAGTAATATTTAGGTCTGTGATTTGATTTTAGCTCATAAATTACCTATGAAATCCTGATTTTGCTTTCCAGAAATTTAAGAAGTGTTAATATTTGTGGTTTGTTTTGCTCTCATTTCTACTCAAGATATTAATAAATGGTGCATTGATGTTTATCTGGTTGCAATGTGTACTCCCAAATAGGGAGAAATATGGATATGAAAAGATGTAATATATGTTTATTAAATTGTTTTAGATAGTAGTAGTAGTAGTAGGCATCCTTCAGTCTACACAGACTATGGATTGCGCCCTTCGTAATTTCAATTGGGATCATCATTTTCAGCATCGACTGTGACTGTGAAGGCCCACACAAGAGTGACAGTCCTTGCTGCATCTGTTGCATGTGTAGTGGGTGTCTGGCAGGTCCTCACTGAGCTTTCTGTGGGCTCGCTTCTCCTCTGCTAGCTCTCTGATCCTCATCTCACCCTTCTGAAGGCCCTTGTGTAGTTCCTGCCTCCATCTGCTGCGATCATCTGCCAGCTCCTCCCAGCTGTCCGGCTTGATGTCTACCTCCCTGAGGTCCCTCTTGCAAACATATTTGTAGCGCAATTGGGGGTGCCTGGGAGGTCTTTTGCCAGAGGCTAGCTCACCATACACGATGTCTTTTGGGGTTCTTCCATCATTCATCCTGTGGACGTGGCCAAGCCAGTGGAGCCGTCGCTGCCTGAGGAGGGTGTGCATGGCTGGGATTCCAGATTGCTCAAGAACAGCAGTGTTGGACACTTTGTCCTTCCACGATATTCCAAGAATGTACCTGAGGCAGTGCAAGTAGAAGATGTTCAGCCTCTTTTCCTGGTGGGCATACAGGGTCCAAGACTCGCTGCCGTAAAGGAGGGTGCTGAGGATGCAGGCTCTGTACACTTGCATTTTGGTGTGGGTGTACAACTTGATGTTATTCCACATTCTCTTGCTGAGTCTGGACAGAGTTGTGGCTGCTTTTCTGATCTTCTTATTTAGCTCTGTCTCTAATGACAGGGTGTCATTGATGGTGGACCCGAGGTAAACGAACTCATGGACGACCTCTAATGTGTAGTTGTCAGTGCTGGTTGATGGAGGTTCAGCAACGTCCTGACCAAGTACATTTGTCTTCTTTAGGCTGATGGAAAGCCCAAATTCTTTGCATGCTTTGGAGAACTGATCCAGCAGTTTCTGAAGCTGGTCTTCTGTGTGTGACACTACAGCAGCGTCATCTGCGAACAGCATATCTCTGATGAGGACTTCCCACACCTTAGACTTAGCTTTCAGCCTTACAATATTAAACAGTTTCCCATCAGATCTTGTGTGCAAAAAGATGCCCTCTGTAGAGGATCCAAAGGCGTGCTTCAGGAGGACTGCAAAGAAGATCCCAAACAATGTCGGAGCAAGGACGCATCCTTGTTTGATGCTGCTCCCGATGCTGAAAACATGTGATAATGTGCCATCATATTGGATGGTTCCTCTCATGTCTTTGTGGAAAGACTGGATCATCTTGAGTAACCGTGGCGGACAGCCTATCTTGTGGAGCAGTTTGAACAGTACATCCCTGCTTACCAAGTTGAAGGTCTTGGTCAGGTCGATGAAGGCAATATAGAGTGGCTTCCTCTGCTACCTGCATTTCTCCTGCAGCTGCCTCAGAGAGAAGACCATGACAATGGTAGATCTCTCTGCGCGGAATCCGCATTGTGATTCAGGATACACCCTCTCAGCAATCTTCTGGAGTCTGCCGAGGATGACGCAAGCAAACAGTTTACCAGTGATGCTTAGGAGGGAGATTCCACGGTAATCTTGTCTTTTACTTCTGGTGTGGTATACAGGGTTGGAGCGTAAGCGCTGATCAGGTGGACAGGACCAGCTCACGTTTGAAGTATGACCTGAAGGAGTCTTTTTGATCTGCCCATGACTAATTCCACCATTTGTAGAATGGCGTTTCTGATGGCAAAGCCAACACCATGCTCCCTGTGTTCTTCTTGGGCTTCACCCTGCCAGAAAAAGGTGTAGTCCTTTTCCTTTAGAGATCCCAAATCTGCGAGTCACGTCTCTTGCAGAGCAGCAATGTCAACTTGGAGCCTCTTCAGTTCCTCATTGATGACAGCGGTCTTTCGGGTGTTGCTGATGTCCTGAAGATCTTCAGTCAAACCGGTCAGCATGGTTCGCACATTCCAGCAAGCAAGCTGAAAACTTCGATGGTTTCCTTTTCTTGTTGATTTTCTTATTGGTTTTCCTGGTGCTCAAATTTCAGGTCACTTGTCAGGTTTGGGAACCTTAAGCCTCACGCACCCAGTGAGGCAGGTGAACTGTGGTGGGACAGTACCCTACTGGCTGGGGGCTGCCCAGCTTGAGGCGGGCGGTGACTGTCCAGTGAGATGCGATGATCTCTCCCACTGTCGAAGGCAACCCCTGGTGCTCGTTCTCTATGCCAATCGAGCAAGAGCTTATAACCGGTATCTGTTACCTCCCGTGTTGGTTCAACGCTGTTAAGCGCTGCTGGAGTACCTCTCCAGGCGTGAGTCTGGGCAATTTTTTTTTTTTTTTTAGGACCCTGGGCTGCTCAGATGCCAGTGACCCCTCTCGGCTTTACTGATGTAGTACAAAGGAGAGGATAACCTCTACGTCTGGTACCAGCTCAGCTGCAGGGGTTGCTGGATCAATGCCAGAAGTTGGCACAGAACCTCCTTAGGACTCGCCTCCGGATTTTCTCTCAGGGTTTACTCCCTTAGCCTTGCTTCTTCCCAGGATAGCCCAAAAGGCAGTGGGGCATTGCTGTTAATTGTTTTAGATAAGATTACAGAAAGCTATAGGCAGGGAGAAGTTTTCATGAAAACGAGTGTATGAAATAGAAAAGGAAAGTCTGTCAAGGACACCATCCTTTGAGAATTTGTGGGAACTGGGATACTGGACAACTGTTCATTTTGCAATCTATAACTGCAATAGTGTGTTTCTTAATAAGATAAGTGTTGCAAATTTCAGTCCTTGAAAAACAAAGGCAAATCACAAATTGTAAAAACTATGAGGCGCTTTTAATGATAAAAACTGAAAGCAGACTTACTGAGAGCAGGTATGTGGCCAAGCAAACAAGGTACAAATGTTGTTAGAGTAAGCCAAGCAACGTATGTCTGACCAGCCAAGTCAACAGTCCAACAGCTTTTATTGTCAGTAGCATTTAAATTTTTTTCTGTGTTATACTTGCCAGTTTTAGGTAGCTTATTACAAACCGTGGAGTCTATTTTTTATTAATCTTCCATTATTGAAGTTTTATGAGAAGTACTCATCGTTATTCCTTATTATTAATTTCTATCTACTGTCAATCCATATTTCCATGGCAATATTTCCAGCTCATCTGAATATATATTTTTTCTGAAATGTATTTGAATTATTTCCAATAGGGAAATAAATTGGAGTTTTACTATGTTAAATCTCTCACAAGGCTAAGCCAAACAGTGAAAATCTGGAAATAAAAAGCAAGCTACTATATGCTTTCATTTTCAGATTTTGTAAGGTAGAAGTGTTTAGCCTATCATCCTTGAGTTTTTTTGGAAAATATAATGTGCATGAACAATGTAATTCAACAGTCTCCAGAAACATCAAATGCATGTACTTTCCTAAAAAAGAGTAATTTTCTGTTTTAGAGGTGCCTTGCAGCAGTTTTAATAATTACTATTACTACCGAATCCTGCAGTCTGAATATGGTAAATAAGATAGAAGAAAACAAAAAGGAAAAGATAAAGGTGCATGTCATACATTTTTTTAAATCAACCCCCATGAAATGGGGGACAATTTTAAGACCATAATTACAAGTAGGTAAGAGTGGTTCAGAAATAATGACGGTACCTCCAAGGTAATGAAAACTTGTGGGAATGAATTATTTGATGCCTAGCAACAAGCAATGTTTAGGGAATAACTCTTTAGTCGTATCAATATCTATTTTCACATGTCAGTATGAGTACATTCCACTAAATATATTAATAATACACAAATATTTTAAACACAAATGATAAATATTATAACTCCAGAAAGGATCCAAATATTAAAAAAACCAAAAAACAACAAAAGAAAAACTTCAAAAAGCAAATATAATTAAAATGAGGAAATCTGCGCTTCCAAAGTGAATAGTGCAGTGATGGAATAAATGCAAAAAAAAAAAAAATTATTTTCTTAAAGCCTAATTGATTCTCCCAAGAACTCCATCTAGAAGGCATAATGTTATCAATATCTATTGATGTCTATCTGAATAAAGCTACATCCAAAGGTCTAGAGACTGGACAGTCAAATCAATCCACTTCAAATATAATCTCATATTTACATATGAGAAATTGCATTACACTCTCTTTCTACTGTATTATACTGTGAATTCATGTCCAGTTTACTGTCCATAGCTTCTTTCATAGTTATTGCTTTCCAAGTTTTTTCTGCTTTGTCCCACCTTGATCACTTGGCATTTATTGGTACCAAGCCGGTGTCATTTATCTCTTGCAATCTTTCAGCAAGTTTTTTTTTTAAATAGAGTTTTCTTATCCTAGTCATTTTGAGGTAGTTAATATAAGAATCTATCTTGATTTTGTTTCCTTCCAACTTATATGAGTTATAGTGAATGCTGCCGATAATATTTTGCTTTAAATAAATTAATGTGCAAGTAACGGTTGGTTAAGCGCAAATGCTTTCCTGAAATGTTGCAGTTACTCTAACAGCTAATAGCATGATGGTCTTGTTCTTAATTCTGAGATGTTTTCCTTGCTGCACTTCTCACATACAAGAGACATCAATGCGTCTGATTATCCAGGCTGTGTTGATAGTTACACTGCTGATGCTGATAATTCTTTGAATTAGGTATTTAAAGGGGTTTTTGTATGATTTGTAATAGGTTGTCTGTCCTAAAATATACTATATTGTTTTCTGCAGTCAAATAAGTAGCATGGTTAACTATTTTAGGATGCGAGCATATTTCCGAAAGCTTTCAAACCATGTTTAAGACAGACATGTATGCTCCTAAGAATATACCCATGTATAGGATCATATTCTGCTCTTGGTGAACTTGGTGTGATTTTTGGTGTCTCCAATGAAGTAAATGAAATTATACCAGGGAGCAGCTGTGGGAAATGTATGGATTTTAATGTATCACATTCAATAACACAGATAATGATATATAGTATGGGGAGATACCCACACCATATGTGAGATTTTAGACCCTTGTTATCTACAAGCTTCATCATAATCAAATCAAATCACTTGAAATGTCAGATAAGATTTTCTGCCTCAAAAAGATGGGGAGTATGTTTAAAATTTCTGCAAATTGGACAAGTCATTTAAGAGATCTGATGATTAAAAATGAAACATTCTTATTTCCTTAATTGAAATCAAATATGCCTTGTCCAAGAAGCACCATATTTTTAAATGCATTGGTGGAAACTGATCTCTTTGGCTGGATTTGAGTGGTTTTTTAATGGAATTACATAGTTATTAAATTGAGTTTCTACATGCATTGTAGTCTCAGCTGAGTATAGATAAGTGTCAGTTATAAATGACACTGCTTTGAATAATCAGTCAGAAAGGCTTTCTGATTGGCTAAATAAAAGATATATTAAGCCTCCAGAACAACAAAACACTTAGATTCATGTTTAGGTCAACCACAATACTTAAAAATTATTTATGTGAATCCAACTTTAAAGTTTATTTTACTTTATGTGATTTAAAAAAAAATTAAACAATCCCAGATAGGGAGTGAGCTGCGGCTATCTTTAAGCACTTTTTGCTTTGAATGAAAAGTGTATCTCGTTCCTACTAATGGACCCTAAATCAATACACTCTTGCCTTTTGTTATTTCATGTATACAGGAATGCTCACC
Source organism: Carettochelys insculpta (assembly GCF_033958435.1). Lineage (NCBI taxonomy): Eukaryota > Metazoa > Chordata > Testudines > Carettochelyidae > Carettochelys > Carettochelys insculpta. The sequence goes on along the minus strand of NC_134138.1, from coordinate 140,084,377 downwards.
ACCAACAAAGTATCCATCACCTTATCAATCATTTCACAAGACTTATCTCACTAAGAATTAGTGCAAGATTAATTTAAAGAAATTTTAATAATCTCTTTTTAAATATATGGTTGGGAGATGTACATTTCCCAATGAGATAAAGCCATTTGGTGTTGTTAGAAATGTACCTATAGAAGAAACTATATTTTGATGAGATACAGAGGTCTTTTTAAAGCTACAGGAAAAACCACTGAGGAAATATTACAATCATTCTAGTTCATAAGCAATATTTTTTGTATAAGAAGTCTGTGGTTATCACACTGAATTTTCCTCAATCCTCTCCCAAGGCTGAAAATGAAGTAAAATTAAAGGTTAGTGAACTTTGCTTTGTTTCTTCAACCTGAGAGAACCTTTAGCTATTTAAATGTTATTTGCTGCACTCTTGCTTTGATCCCTTAATGTTTTGTGCAGTTCAAATAACAGATGAGTTTTTTGTGTATTTTGATTCTATAACTTAGCCCTGGTGTGATATGACCAGTCTTCTTCAAGGAATGTTATCAGCTCCAGCACCTTACATTATAAACACATTCACACTGTTCTGTACCTTAGATTTAGCAGAATACACTTATCACTCTAATGCATCCTACACATATGTGGCCATCTTTTTATTTATTTGTTTATTTATTTATTTATTTATTTTCTTTCCATCTCTCTTTCCCCTTCCTTGGTAGTTTGTCTCTGTGATATATATATATCACATTAGATACACTCTACACTGTAATGTAAGAAGTTGGAATACCTTTATTCTGTTCATAAATGTCCTGAAGATGCTCACCTAATCATTAGTCTAAACTGATCCAGTAGGACTAATGCTGATGCAGCAGCTATATCTTCAAACTCTTTTGTTTAAGTGACACTTTTGTGCCATATACTTAATAAATAATCATAATAACTAATAATAATTAATAACAGTCTCAAATATTAACTAAGCAGCTCATCCCAAATTAAGGTTAGTTGGTGGACAGTTTCAAGTGGAGTACCCCAGGGGTCATTTCTGGGGATGGTATTATTCAACATCTTTATTAATGACCTAGATAAGGGGATGGATTGGACTCTCAGCGAATTTGTGGATGATGTTAAGATAGGGGGATGGGTAGATACGTTGGAGGGTAAGGATAGGGTCCAGAATGGCGTAAATAAATTAGAGGATTGTTTCAAAAGTAAGCTGGTGAAGTTCAACAAGGACAAGTGCAGAGTCTTGCACTTGGGACAGAAGAATCCCAAGCATTGTTACAGACTGGGCACTGACTGTTTGAATTGTAGTACAGCAGAAAAGGACTTGGGGATTACAGTGGATGAGAGGTTGGGTGTGAGTCAAGAGTGTGCCTTTGTAGCCAAGAAGGCTACTGGTATGTTAGAGTGCATTAAGAAGAGCATTTCCAGCAGATCTAGAGAAGTTATTATATCTCTCTATTCGGCACTGGTGGGTCCATATCTGGATTACTGCATCCAGTTCAGGCCCCCCCGCCCCCGGTATGGAAAGGATGTGGATACATTGGAGCATTTCTAGCAGATGGCAATGCAAATTATTAGGAGGCTGGAACACTTGGTCTATGAGGAGAAGCTGAGGGACTTGGGCTTATTTTGTTTGCAGAAGAGAAGAGTGAGGGGTGATTTGATAGCAGCCTTCATCTTCCTGAACGGGGGCTCTAAAGAGGTTGGAGAGATGCTTTTTTCAGCAGTTACTGATGACAGAACAAGGAGCAATGATTTAAAGTTACAGAAGGAGATGTGTAGGTTGTATGTTAGGAAAACCCATTTCACCAGGAGAGTGGTGAAGCACTGGAATGTGTTGGCTTGGGAGGTGGTGGAATCTTCATCCTTTGAAGTTTTTAAGTCCCAGCTTGACAAAGTCCTGGGTGGGGTAATTTAGTTAGAGTTGATCCTGCTTTAGGCTGGGGGCTGTATTTGATGACCTCTTGAGTTCCCTTACAGCCCTTGGAATCTATGATTCTATGATTTCTGACTCTTGCAGAAGGAAAAAATAGGATAGAAAAATCCCTTAATCTTTCCTAATCTTTTTTTCTATGGCACTTTTCCCTCAGCCTTTTGTAAACACTTATACATTGTTTTAATTAGATTATACACCTGATCTTTAATTTTATGGTATTTATGTGCTCAGCTAACTTTACTTAATTATGCTTCAACAACATTCCTATGCTATTAGATACAGCAGGTAAACTGTATTATATACATATATTATACCTGGGCAAATAGAGTTATAGCGTGGTTTAACACCAAAGTGTTTCTTTTTAAACCACTTAAATAAAATTAGACAATTGAAACCATATTTAGTGGCCTAAACATGTAGATTTGTTTTCAAAAATGTTGAGCATTCACAGCTTTCAATCACTTTCACTGTGGTCATATGTGCTCATCACTTCAGACTGTGAACATGTCAAAATGATGTACTCAATAGTCTAAAGGCAAGCTAAATAATAAAATTAATGAGTACTGAGACCTCCAATGACAGCTAGATCATACAGCTAAAGTGTTTTTAACATAAAACACAGTAGGAAGAGATCCTGAAATACTTCCATTATTCTGGTAAAAGTTCCAGTAAAATCATAGGGTTTTTGCCTGTGTAAATTATGATCAAGCTTCATGGGGTTTTTTCTGATCATATTTAATTTTTTTTTGTTCTAAGTCATTCTTCACCGTGCTAAAGTATTGGGTAACACCAGTACATTAGAAAATGCAGAGTAAAAAGGCTAACATTTGTCTATTTAGGGACATGTAATTGTGTAATATATGCAGGATTATATAGATCTGATGCAAAACAGTTATAGGATCAGAAAGAAAAGAAAGAAGAACAGTGAAGTGATAATCAAAAAGTATGTGGCAAAATTGGTTCTAGGCCACAAAGTGGCTGATTACTTTTAGAAGAAAGCATGAACTAAAACAACATGAAAGCTTATGCTTCAAAATATCAATTAGTCTATAAGGTGCCAGAGGACTTCTTGTTGGTTTTGGAGATACAGACTAACATGGCTACCCCTCCGATATGAATTAAAACGTCAGTGTGACTACAAAAAGTCTATATGTGAATTCATTCCATGCACTATCTGCTCTGTTGTCACACCTCTTTGGACAATTACTTAAAAGCACACACAAAATGTCTATGAAGTCCACTTTACCAGGCTTTTTGTAGTGTTTTTTCATGCACAATTGTTATTACTTGAAATTAACTCCCCAAAGTGACGTGGGAACTAATTAAGATCTTCCCAGTTTAATAGATTCTTGTTTTTAATTCTCTTTTTTGTATTTCCTGTGTGCAATTAAAATATATCCTTGGGGGAGCAATTTACAGTATGACTAGACTACAGAGATTTGTAGACAAAACAGCTGATTTGTCAACAAAACCCTCAGAGCGCCCAGATTGCCAAGCACATTCGGTCATTGGTAGGTCAACAGAATGCAGCACTTTTGTCAACTGCCATACCCCACTTGTCACAAGAAAGAATGCTGCTGTCGACAGACATCTGTTGACAAAATGGCAGTCTGGATGTTCTAGGATGACAGGAGGGCTTCTGTAGACAGTAAAGGCCTCGGGGGCACTACGCAACCCTGTCTGCTGTGGCTCTGGGTAGCTATTTGCCAGCAGAGTGGCCAGGCAGTCTGGCTGCTCTCTGTTGACATAGCAGATTGCTCTTTTGATCTGCTCTGCAGCGTGGATGCAATCTGTCCACAGAAGTTTTGTAGCAAGATATCTTCCGACACAAACTTCTGCTGACAAACACCTGTTATCTAGACATAGCCTTAGTGAATTAGGCTAAGAGGAATTCAAATAATTATATCATCTCTTTCTGTGTATTTAAAATTTCTCTCTGTGAAATGAACTGTAGTTTGTGCATAATGAAATACACTGCATGGTGTATTCATATTTTTGGGTCAGTTGATTTAATGTAAGGAGGGAGGCTCATACCTTTACACTTGATACATGCATATGGGCAAATACAACTTAAATGTAAATCAATGTAAATCAGTTGGGAGCAGGGTCAGGACTATGGTGTGATCTGCACATAAAATATTCTTTTAAGCTGTAATGTTTTAAATACTATGGAAAGTACAACAAATAGGGGTCTTGCATAATTCAAGGATCATAATTCATGGTTCTTGTTAGTGCAGTCTTGGTCAGTCACCTCGGGTATATTTGATAAACCTGTACTTAGTGATCTTTAAGAAATGTTCACAGATTTTTGAACCATTTAAGTTAAACCTCCCTGAAAATTGCTTGAAACTGTAGGGATCACAGATTAGACCACCCCCGGATCATGTTACTTAAGTTACAACACTATTTTAGAATGATCATTTTTAGCTGAATAGGTTAACTGGATAAATATTAAATATTTAAATATATTGGATACAACCTTAAGAGAAGTTTTCCCAATGTACAGATTTATATTGTTTGCTATATGAAATGCTGCAAACTTGACTAAATTTAATATATCTTCTCATTCATAGAAAATATTCTGGAACAGCAGCTAAATTAAATGCATATGCAACTTGATCTATAAATTTGTATTGAATTTCAAACTTGGAATCCTTAAGAATGTTACAATTTATCTGTTTGAGCATGGATGTATATAATTCTGTCATTGATTTATGATCTCAAATTTCTCCAAGTTGAGGATATGTGCAGATGATTACTTTTTAGACACATAGCATGCATTTGATGTATCACATTTCAGAACCGCTGCTCTATTTTTGCTCAGAGTGCTGTACATTTCTCTCACTCAAATTTGTTTTTTTCCTTATTATCCAGGTAACACAAATCTGATCACAGTCCATCCATCCATGTGTTTAAAAAATAGAAAGAAAAAAAATAAAATTATTTCTTTTCTAGCTGATCTGACAAGAAAAAAAGGAAGGCCAAAGGCAGTGGTAGTAGAAGTGTGAGGATAGACTCCTTAGAGGAAACCTAAGGCAGAAATGTGAGGTTTGACATTAGTTTTGAATGACTAGTTAGTGACCATTCATTTTTGTCTGGCAGTAGGTTCTCTTCTCAAAAGACAACTCCTTTTAAAGTTATTTCCTCCTGCCTACAGATCTGTATTTTTCTGTGGAAAAAAGCTTTGTATGATAAAGGAGAGGTAGGGTCAGTACCCCATTTAGAATGATGAAACTCAGTACAGAAGCCTTGAACTGGCCTTTGTGTTTGGGGAGTGACTGCAGAGAGCAGCTAACCAGAGATATTGCGTTTTGCACCTACTGTAGATTCTAAAGGACATTGGATTTTATTCTTGTAGGTTGGGAATTAGAATCTCAAGTTTGTGAATGAGCTCATGGGAATAAGGGGACTTCGAAGAAGGTGGCGTCCTTTCAAAAAGGATCCCCTTCTGGACGCGCCGCGTGGCGGCAAGGCTCGTCAATTTCAAAGCGCCGCTGCCGCCCGCATGCTAATGAAGCGCTGAATATGCATTTCAGCGCTTCATTAGTAAACTTCGAAATGGCTATTTGCATGGCCATTTCGAAGTTTGGGGCACGTGTAGACACAGCCAATATGTTGATTATTATGACTAGATGAGTGTTCCTATGGCTGTTCACAGATGGAAGTCTGTATTTTTTGATACTTTGTCTGTTTGGGGCACTAAGCCTGAGCCCCATGTCTGTGGAGGAACACTAATATTCTGAGCCCAAAGGCCTTCTGTGGTGTTGCTTGCTGTTTGAAATTACAGACTAATCTGTCATGATCAACAGACTTTATAAATGAATTCTGTTGATTGGCTTACATTTAATATGACCTGAATCTCATCTCTGTTCCAAGTAGACATACCTCAAAACTATAGTAACATATTTGGTATTGTTTCTAGCCCTCATTGGCTGGTTCAGCTGAAAAGAAAGACTGAAATAACTGTGTAAACTGAACTAACTTTCCCTTTATTCCTAAATAAAAAGGTCTTTTCAGCGAAACAATAGAAGTACATTGATGGGAAACTGAGGAAGCTTGTATAGTATACTGCTGTATGTAGCATACTCCTACTAATACTGCTATTAGCCTCCAAGGCATTTTTTACACAGGCCACTTTCTTTGAAAGTGGCATGGTAATACACGACCTGAAATATGCTAATGTGGTGCGGATGCAATTTCCCTGTGCCTTATTAGCATACGGTCACGTGATTTGGAGTCCGGAAGACCATTCTTCCAGACTGCAAAAAGCTGTTTAGAAGCGTGGCCCCAGGGGAGCTTCTGGAAGGAAGTCCTTCTTCCAGAGGCCCCTTCTTCCCAAAAATTTTTGGGAAGAAGGGGCCTCCAGAAGAACAACTTCCTTCCAGAAGAGCCCCCCCAGGGGCCATGCTTCTAAACGGCATTTTGGAGTCCGGAAGAACAGTCTTCCGGACTCTAAATCACGTGACCTTACACTAATGAGGCATGGGGAACTTACATCTGCACCTCATTAGCATTTTTTGGGACATGTATTACCATGTCAATTTTGAAGAAAGTGGCCTGTGTAGAAACAGCCCAGATCTGTTGTTCTGGCATCCTTTACAAGCAGTGTAGTTCCTTTAAAAATCTGAAGAAGTTGTTAAACATAGTAATATGTCATTTTATTGTTTTTAGAAGGTGTTCATCTTTCATAGTAGTATTTGGTCATGTACTTCATTTAGTCATTCTTTACAGATTTCTCTGTTAAATTTCCATCTTTTTCACAAATAGTGTGTCTAAAGAGAGGTTAGCCTTCAGCGCACAGTGGATAAATAGTATTTTGAATAAATGTTTTAAAGAGAAAATATCTTTGCTGCATATTTTATACACACTCAATTTAGTCATTGTACAGATTCTTACTAGAGCTCTCTAGCTTTCTTTAAAATAAAATTTTGCTTCGTACGTGATAGTTATAGATAATGAAAACAGACTGAAAAAGAACTACAGTGTATCACATCACATACATTAAAAATGTTACGTATGTTAATGTAGAACTTTATTCAATCATCCAAAGTATTAGAATAATGTCTCAATATTGCTAAAAAACACCTTAGATAATTTTATATGTAAGACTCATTTTCTGTCCTTAAAAAAAAAGATCAAGGACATTAAGTCTCAAACCTGTTCTGTGGTTGTGAATAGAGCTAGTCTTTTTTTAAACATCTGTTTTAACTGGAAAACCCAGTTTTGTCAGAATCAGAGCATTTTGTAATCTATCAATTTCAAGGAACATTTAAAAGGAAAAAGTTGAAACATTGTTTTTTTATTTTTTAATTTCAAAGCCAAAATATTTTGTTTCAGCTTTTTGTGAATATGTGACTTTCATATTAAAATATTAAATTTAATAGTATATTAAATGTTACAAGATATACATAATGTTTCAAGCTATGGTGTTTTGACATTATCAATGCAAAGCAGTCTAGTGGCACCAAATTGAATTTCAGGGACGCTGATTTTTCTGAAGGAAATCCTGAAATTTCAGTGTTTTGATCAGACAGAATAAAGCATTTTTAAATTGTGTAATTTTCCAGAAAACAAAAATCTGGTTTTCCAACCAGCTCTAGTTTTGAGTAATTGTGAATTTCAGAAATTTCACGGTGAAGCTTACATTCCAACCTTTAGCCTGCATCAGTTTTCAACTTTCACAGATTTGTACTGTTCAGACATATAGTAACTGTATCTTTTTGTTTTATTTTGTTCTGGTGTGTTTTGTTAACAACCTTTATTTTCATTAGATTTTCAGTATTGCATGTATCTTTACTGGCTATGGAGTTGAAGGTTATCATTTCTCAGCATTTTATTGCTATTGTTTCTGGAGAGTATTATTTTTCACCAAACAATTGCATAAGATTGATTACATACATAAAACATTTAATTGTTTTAAAATATATATATGCGATAACACAAAATTTAACATAATGTCATACAGACAGAGGTTCCTAAATATAATACATATGTAATAATTTTCAACTAACGTTGGAAGCACGTTTATTGATTCTTCAAAGTGAAAATGACTTTTTTGGGAAGAAAACAAACTTCGATTGGAATAGTCAGCTTAATATTAACAAGTATTTTTAATTTATTCTTATTACCATTTTTTTCAAATTTACAAGTCATGAAAACATTGACACATGCAGAAATCAATATTTAATTTTGTAGCAGCCTTCCAGGATTGAACAGTTAACTGCAGGATTGAGGTTAACAGAATGTCAATTGCTTGATAGAAATATCATAGAATCCCTTATGCATAATGAGTACAGAACAAATTCCGGCCCACAAATTACTGGAAAATTAATCAAATTCTCAGTATCTTAAAAAAAAAACAAGCTACTGTGAGTGATACCACCCGATAGCAAAAAATGAATGTAATCACAGCTTTGCTTGGAATACACATAACCAGGTGTAATGGTTAAAATAGAGAGGGTGAAAATAACAATCTTACAAGGTAGTAAAATGTTAATTTTGCTCAGGATGAGATAATAAAATATCTAACAAAGCTTGCTAGGAGAGACCAAAATGTAACTCGAAAGTTGCATACACAGAGCAAGTAGAGAACATGAAGTTTATCTCATCCTGGCTGTGTCTACACTTGCATTCTTCTTTTGAAAGAGGTATTCAAATAAGGTACATTGAAAATGCAAATGAGGCATATCTGGCACCTCATTTGCATATTCTTATTTCAAAATAGCTTCTTTCAAAAGAAGAAGACCAGTGCAGACACTGCTCTTTTGAAAGTAAACCCCACCTTCAAAAGAATTATTTTTTCCTTGTTTTAGGGAAAAGATTCTTTCAATTTACCCCATTTGCATACCTCATTTGAAAGAGAAATGCAAGTGTAGACACAGCCCCTATGTTTACATTATAGCTTTTATGATTAAAGGCCTGATGCAAAGTCTAATAGAGTCCATTAAAGTATTCCTAGTTACATACTTGGGCTTTGAATTAATAGAGTCCAGATCCAGAAGGGCCCATTGTAGTGAAGAACTCCATCCTCCTGTGTGGCATAGGCCAGGGGTCTGCAACTTATAGCTCCAGAGCCACATGTGGCTTTTTAAGGATTTCTTTGTGGCTCACTATGCTATAGTTGCAAAATAAAAATAAATAAATAAATAAATAAATAAATAAAAACCCTTCTGATTTTGTTTGATAAATGATGAATGTCTAAAAGACCAAAAATGAACAACTCATATCTAAATAACAAATGATATATGATCTCAAAACTTTGGATAAAACCTCCTTTAATATGTGTGGCATTGTGAGATATGATACAGTGTCTGTGTTTTGATTGTGTAGGTACTAAAGTCTTGATTTCGAAAAGGAAGAGGAAAGTTTCAACATTCCTGCTGTGAAGGGCAACGTGCATTTTAAGAAACAAAATTGAAATTAAATGTGGAAAAAATGGCATTATTAAAGAGGGGGTGGAAACAAAAAGGAAAAACGAAGATGAAAACAGAGAATTTCAAACCAAATGGACCCAGTCCTTCACATTTATATTGAGTTTGTCTGGGCTCCACTTGCCTGCATCTACATCAGCAAGTTCTTTTGAAAGATTTTTTGAAAGAAGGGGTCTGTTTCAAAAGATCCAGTGGAGCATCTACACACAAAAAGTATTCTTTCTAAAGTAAATCAAAAGAATGTGACACTCCTTTCAAACTTGCTCTTCCTTTCCCATTTCAGAAGAGCACCCCCTTTTGAAAGCTTTTTTCTAAAAGAAATGTGTGCAGATGCTCTGCAAATACTTTTTTTTCAAAAGAGCAGTCCTCATGGGGCCTGATTTTTCAATCCCTGGCCTGTTCTTTTGAAAGCTCAGTGGCTGTGTGGACGCTCTCTCTCAAAAGAACAGATGACTATTTTAATCCACTTTTTTGCGTGTGGATGCACTCTTTCAAAAGAAGTTCTTTCAGAAGAGGCGTTCTGGAAGGGCTTCTTTTGAAAGATTTCTGTAGTGTAGACGTGGACTTTATGGCTGTTTCTAGGCATGCCACTTTCCTCCAAAAGTGGCATGCCAATAAACAGCTTGAAATATGCAAATGAGGCATGGATGCAAATTTCTGGTGCCTCATTAGCATAAGGTCACGTGATTTGGAGTCCGGAAGATGTTCTTCCGGACTCCAAAACAACATGTAGAAGCACGGCCCCGCCATCAGGGTCTTCCAGAAGGCCCTTTCAGAGGCCCTTTCTTCCCAGAAATTTTCAGGACTTCCTTCCAGAAGACCTTCTTCCGGGCTCCAAATCACATGACCTTATGCTAATGAGGTGCTGACAATTTGCATCCCTGCCTCATTAGCATATTTCAGACTGTTTATTAGCATTCCACTTTTGGAGGAAAGTTGCATGTGTAGAAACAGCCTATGTCTCATTTGCAAGGAGAAATTCACAAACAACACAAAATGGAACCTTGAGAGAATACGTAAAAATTTTGTGAATATCCTGCAGTAAACTTGTATCATATTACAAATCATTGTGTGTGTGGTTCTTAAAATAGGGGTTCAAAAGCTATAGTTTGATATTATTTATTAAGGACCATTTTGTATTCACATGCATTGTGGCTCTTGAATTATTAATTTTTTTACTGAATTAGACAAAAAAATTGTCTCTTCTTGCTATTTTGGTTGCTGACCTCTACTATATGCTGTAGAAATTTCCAAAACAATTTCCTACAGCCTACTTTTTAGATTAACATTGTCTTGATTTTAAAAAAAATTACTAGAGATAGAAGCCATGGCTACGCTACCCGCCACCTTTCAGAAGGTGCATGTAAATGCCAGGGATCAGAATTGTTTAATAAGCCACTGATATGACTATTCAATGCTAATGAATAGCATAATGGCAGCATAATAGCATAATGGCAGCCAGTTTTGATTTGAAAGTGCTGTTTTCAAAAAACAAACCGGCCATGTAGATGCAGGTGCTTCAAAATAAACTCTAGACTTCAAGATTCCCTTATTCCCAAAGTGAATTGTGAATAAGGGAATTTCAAAGTTTTTGGTTTATTTTGAAGTGCTCACATCTAAGTGGCCATTTTAAATTTTGAAAGCAGAACTTTTGAGGTGCAACTGGCTGTCATTGTGCTAATGAGGCACTGAATATTCATACCACTGCCTCATTAAACAGTTCCAATCTCTGTGAAGCCACAGCTGGAGAATCAACAATGAAATTTGGTAATTTGTTATAATAGTTACTTTATCTTGTTCTTAAAGATTTATACCTCATTTCTAGTCTAAATGTCTGTTTCTACACAACACTTTCTTTGAAAGAGACATGCTAATAAATGGCCCAAAATATGCTAATGAGGCACATATGTAAATTCTCATCACCTCATTAGCATAAGGTCACATGATTTGGAGTCTGGAAGATGTTCTTTTGGACTCCAAAACAGCATGTAAAAGCGTGGGCCCCTGGGGCGGGGCTTCCAAAAGGTAGTCCTCTGTCCAGAGGCCCCTTCTTCCCAAAAATTTTCAGGAAGAAGGGGCCTCTGGAAGGAGGAGTTCCTTCCGGAAGACGCTCAGGGAGCCACACGTCTACATGCTGTTTTGGAGTCTGGAAGAGCGTCTTTCAGCCTCCAAATCATGTGACCTAATGCTAATGAGGTGCTGGGAATTTAGATATGTGCCTCATTAGCATATTTTGGACCGTTTATTGGCATGCCATGTGTAGAAACAGACAATGTGTCTAGTTTCAACTCCCAACCACTTGATTGTGTTCTACCTTTGTCTGCTAGATTATAGTCCTGCTGCCCCGCTTCTTTTTGTTAGACTCAATGAGCTCCATCTATTTAGCTTACGTTGGTCCTTAGCGTACTTGGGAATTGCTTTCATATTCCTTAGAATTCTTTTTGTATCCAGCATCCCTGGTTAGATTGTATGTTTCTGTGTCATCTATATGAGAATTTGGTTGTGTGTCTACAGAAAGAAGGATTCTTTAGAAGATGGGGTCTATTTGTGAAAGAGCCTCTTCTACACTGCTTTTTTTCTTTTGAAAGAATTTCTTCAAAAAAGAAAAGATGCAAATGAAGCATAAGATATGTAAATCAATGTTTCATCTGCATTTTCAACTTCCCTCATTTGCATTCCTCTTTCGAAAGAGGAATGCAATTGTAGACATAGCCAAAGTGATTGTCATGATGACAGAATGTGCTTAATTACCGGAAGTGACATGTTTTGATCTTTTAATAGACAATAAAATTAAGATAAAAAAGGCTCCTTCCACCTGTGAGAAATGAAACATTCAGAGAAAGCAACTACACAGATCTTGATAATAACAAGAAGACAGGATGAGAGTGCAAAATGTAGGTGCCAGATAATAATTGAAAGGTCTGGTTGCATTCACAAGAAACAGAATAGGATCAGAGGGTAGGAAAGCCAATTAGAGAATCAAAAGATAAGAAGCCAAGGTCTGAAGTAAAAGAGTGATAATCTTAGACTGAGAAAGAGAGGATTAGCATGTAGAGAGGATAATAACAGTTTGTAGTTGAAAAAAGGAACTCTAAAAAGTAAAAAAGTAAAATATAGAACATAAAGAGGGAAAGAAAGGAAAAATATATTTAACAAGCATGTTGAAAGAGAATCTGATGGATAAAGCAATTTTTATTTATTTATTTGTTTGTTTGTTTAATTATGGAGAATGAGATATGGGGTAACTAGTTTGATTTTTAAGCTCTCCATGGTATATTTTTTAATTATTTCATTCAGGACAAATAAGAGGAGAAAACTCACCCAAATGCGGACAGCCCCATGCAAGGCTTTCTGTTCTATGAAATACAGAGTAACTGTGCATGGGAGACTTTCTATACTCTTCCATCAGGGAAGAGACACTGAATAGGCTAGCAGGGAGTATTGGGAATAGGTCCAGGGCATGAAGTAGCAGTGAATGTTATTCTAAACATTTGCTTGGAATATCAGTTCCCTTTTGAACTCCTCTGGAGCCTTGTGTTTTGCCAGATTGCAAAAGTAATCTGTTTCCCCAAATCCAGTTGGTTTATGACAGAAAGCTTTTTTTTTTCCCCTCAGGCTTTTTGACGAATGATGACTATAAAATAAAGCTTATACAGGTTGCACCTCCATCATCCAGCATCCTTGGAATCTCAGTGGTCCCAGATGAGGTATTTTGGTGGACGTTTGAGGCATAAGGGACTGGTGACAGAGCTCCAGAAGAGGAGATATTTGTAACAAAAAATGTGTAAAAAGGGTAACATCCAGAATTCAGTCGCAGCGCAGCTGTGGTGCCATCACTGCTGCACTGATTTATACCTATTCCTCACCCACTGCTTCAGAGTATTTACTGCTAACAATAACTTTAAAAATAATAGGAGAGTTGCCAATAAGAAGTTAGTAGAAGTCACCACATGGTAGTTCCTGAGGCTTTCCCATATGCCGCCCTATTTTTGTGCCAGTGCTTGCCAGTAGTGAGTAATGTATCCTCTTTTTTTAACAAGAAAAGCATTGCCCATATGTATCTAGCACAGTAAATAACTATGTGTAAACTGCAGACAAATGATTACTTTTTTACTGGCAACTGTTTTCCTTATATTTAATAAATGTGGATCTCAAATGCTTAGAACACCCTGTTAGGTAGTCTGATTATCTCAAAGTTATGCATTTAGTCCAATTGTTCAAAGTTATATAATGTATCAGTGTTCAACACTAAATCCATAGGTAACCTCATCACCAACATTGTATATTTATTAACATCCTACACAATGTCCTGTATATATGCTCTTTAATGACATAGTTCCAACTGGGTAGTCCAACAGTTAGGGCATGTCTACATTTCCTCCCTACTTAGAAGGGAGGATAGTAAGAAGGGTGTTGGGAGTTTATGAATGAAGTGCTGCACTGCACGTGCAGCACTTCATTAAGCAAATTCCACCCCGCTGCAATTTTGAAGTGTTAAACTTTGAAGTGCTGGCCCACATCTAGCCATGGCCAACCCACCAGTACTTCGGAGTGAGGAATGAAGGGACTTCAAAGTTGCCCCAGCACTTTGAAACACTGGCGGGTTAGCCACGGCTGGGCGCAAGCTGGCACTTTGAAGTTTAACACTTTGAAGTTGCCGTGGGGGAGAATTTGTTTAATGAAGTGCTGCATATGCACTGCAGCACTGCATTAGTAAGCTCCCAATACCCTACTTACCATCCTTCCTTTGAAGTAGGGAGGTAATGTGGACACAGCCTTAGGGTCTTGCCCCATCTTGAAAAGCACCTTCTAGTCAACTTACTTCTTGCAACCAACAGCCAAAGTTTCAATTCCCAAATCACTTGAAAATTCTATTAGGTGGTCACAAAAAAGGGAGCTTCTGGTATCTCAGACTGCAAAGACTATGGGGAATGAACTTCTGAACTGTGAAAATTTGAAGTTCTCTGTTCACGTAGGTTGTAGTGAAGATGGATTGTTTAGAAGAAGTGCCCCTTCAGATTATAGAGAGATAAAGCAACAGCAAAGGTTATCTAATGTTAATGAAAATGCTAATAGTTTTCTGGGAACACAATAGCTTTTCCTCAATATTATCAATATATAATCCAGAGCTCAGCATGTGAAAAGAAACTAATAGTTTGCCTTACTAATGAAATTTGCAGTCTTTGCCTTTTTTCTTGTATTTCATGATGATGAGAAAGCTCTTTTTTCCCTAATTTTAACCATGAGTAAATTGATCCACACTAAATACTAAAATGAATATTTTATAAATATTGTAATTATTTTAGAGACCTGGCATTCAGACAGAGATAATAAAATTACATTATACTGTAGCCAGAATTCTTTTAAAGCCTCATATTTCAAAATTTACAACCAAAATCTGGCTTTTCTGTTACAGTTTCTAGGAGGTAATTTTAACTCTAGAAATGACAAAAAACATAAGAAACCATCTCTCTGTAAAGTGAGATCTTACTTTATCTGTTATTGCAAGATCACTGCTGTGTTGTATACCATAAGCAAAGATAAGTGTTCCTAAATCAAATTTAAATAGATTTGGTTTAGTGGGCCAGTGCAAATAAGCACAAACCTTGGAAAAATGACTTCAGGCACAAGTTAATTAAATGAAAGGATCACATCAGTCCTCAGGGTAACACCTGATGCTTTCTCTCTGAATTACTTCTTGAGCCAGCGTGTTCATATGGGAGGAACTATCATCTTTGGGGATTGCCCCTCCGTGTCCCAAGTAACACTCAGACAGCCAACAAAATCACTTGTTTACAATACATGCATGGCTTTATTTTCATTTAGTTTTCAAGAAATGTTATGGCTCCCTCTGACACCTAGGTTTGGCATTCTAAATCCTAGCCTGGGCATGTGAGATTATGAAGCTTCATGGAAACTTGATAAATACACCAAAATAGAGGCTCAACTGAGCCTATGTCTACAGTATGAGATAAATTTGATTTTATTAAATTCATTTTTGTAATGCTGGGTTTTATAAATTCAAATCTGAGTAGCCTCATCTGCCGACAAAGTCCCCACAGTCAAATGCTGCCATACTAAATCACCAAACATTGACTGTTGCAGAAATGTGTCATGGAGGAAGGATAGCTCAGGGGTTGGAGCATTAGCCTCCTAAATGCAGGGTTCTGAGCTCAGTCCTTGAGTTTGTGATCTGGGGCAAATGTTTTTTTTTTTTTTCCTAAAAAAAAACCCAGCTACTAGCAATGGTAATAGGTCCTGCTGTGAGTTCAGGGGGCTGGACTCGATCTCACAAGGTCCCTTCCAGTTCTATGAGATAGGTATGTCCCTGTCATCCTATCCCACAGTTCCCTCAAGCATGTTGCATTCTGGGTACTTTCACTGTTACAGTATGGCACAAGAATGCCCCATGTGTGGGTATATGATGTCATCTTGCCACATTGCATTGCCCATATTCCCCTCCTCTGGAAAGCAAACAGCCATTTTTCAAAAGGAAAAAAGTAAAAGTAGGGAATCCCTGACCAAAGAAAACCAAATAGGCTGGCTTTAGGAGACTGAACTGGCTTCTCAGCTGCTCCTCCCCCATTGAAATAACACATTTACATTATTCCCTTTAGGTAAGAGTTTTGCCTGATCAACCAACTAGCCTTTCATGCTGTCATTCCCAGGAGCCAGAATGACTCTGTGTCCTGGGATCACCCAGGTGACTGTGCCTTCTCAACTCAGCCCTCAGCTACTCCCCCCCACAAGCCCCATTGAAACCACAGTATAGTAAGACACATCTTGGTTTCCCAAGAATTACTGGTTGAAAGAAAGCTATGGACAAACTGTTAATCCCATGTAAAATCAAATGCTATAGAGTCACTGGTTGAACTGCAAATAATAATGGAAACAATTCAGTTGTCTGAAAACAAAGAGTGCTTTCTTGAAAGGGAGCCAAATTTCCAAAGCTTGCTTTGGTACGATGTTTCAGTCTATAGGGTGGGGGTGGAAGCTGAGAGGCCAGGTGACTGTGGGGGCTGGCCCTCTCACACACATTGAGGGATGGGGGCTGTAGCTGAAGAACCAGTTCAGATGGTCCCTTCAGGGAACAAGTCTCTTCAGGGGCTTTCTCCAGCTCAGCCGCAAATATCAATGATTGTGGGTGCTGGCTGCCCCACATACATTGAGGGGTGGAGGTTGCAGTTGAGAAACCTGTTGACATCGTCCCTTCAGGGGCTTTCTCCAGCAGGAGGCCAGCTGCAAATATCTATGTCTATGGAGCCAGCCAGCCACCCATACATTGAGAGGTGTGGAATGTAGTTGAGGGACCAGTTAAGATGGTCCCTTCAGGGGCATTCTGCCAGCCCCACAGCACATGCTGCCCTACTGAAAATGTAGCAAAGACCGAGATCCCCATCTTGGGTTGCCTATGATGGGCCATCCAGGCTCCCCAGCTACTCCCAGCAACAGCCAGCTGCCGAAAATCTTTGCCATGGGGAAGACTCTTTGCTGCAGGGACAGACTTTCCTCCAGTGACGGCCAGCCCCCATAAATCTTTCCCACCATTGGAACCTTCACCACGTGCAAGACAGGACATGGTGATGTCTGGAAGCATGGTCTTCCCTGCACCACAGGCATGTCATTTTACTGAGTCAGGGCTAGCCACATGATATGATTTGGAGGGGGTTAGACCCCTGACTACATGGCACCTGCAGGAGTAGGGGGGCTGCCCCCGTACAAATGTGAACTGCAGAAAAAAAATGTTTCTCAGACTCTCTTATAAGAATGACCCTGACCGCCTAGCCATCATGGGGTGTGGTGGGGCAGAAGCTGGCTCCAGGGCTCAGAAAAATCTCTGCCTCTTTTGCTATATCCTGTGAAAGGAAGAAACCACCACACCATGTTGGAGCTATTATTTCGTGGCTATATATGATCGCTGAGCTGACCATAAAGAAATTAATTCAAAATGGCCACTGTCTAAACAGAATGACCCCAGAACCCTATCGCACAGTATCACGTATTCAAGAAGCCCTTCTGGGACCCCCAGTGAGGTATGCCCTTAAAGGACCCCCATGATGCCCATTCCCTGCCCATGCTGAGGCTTGATAACCTTGTTGAGGGACAACACAGCTAGCACAAGGTTCACACACTTGCTGAGAGAGACTTTTTGATTTCCAGTTAGCTGTGGTGCCAGAGCAGCACCTGGGCTTGCACTGGAATCACTCAGAGGTGCTTCAACTTCTGCTGAACATCTTCATGGCCATTCTCCTGCTTCCCAGGCAGGATGACCAGAAATCACCATCAAGAAGCACTCCCTTGCTGCTTCACAGGGCCAACTGTGCTTGTCCCCACGGTGCTCAGGCAGGTCTGGAGGCACAGCACCAGTGCTGACTGGTGGAACTGGCTGATAATATGGCAGTGATTATGAAATCCTTCCTGTGTCTTTTACCGCATTGCACAGATTCAGATTTCAATAGGTTTAATAGCTTTGCATGCTATAGACCGCCAGATCAGGGAGATGAGGTAGATGAGGACTTCTTCAGACAATTAACAGAAGCTTTCAAATCACAAGCCCTGGTTCTCATGGGAGACTTTAACCACCCTGACATTTGTTGGGACACCAATCCAGCAGCACGTAGACAATCCAGGAAGTTTTTGGAGAACACTGGGGATAACTTCTTGCTACAAGTGCTGAAGGAACCGACCAGGGACCATGTACAAATTGACCTGCTGCTCACAAACAGGGAAGAACTAGTAGGATAAATAGAAGCAGGTGGCAATCTGGGCTTCAGCGACTATGAGATGCTAGATTTCAGGATCCAGAAAAGAGGAAGAAAGGTGAGCAGTAACATACAGACCCTGGATTTCAAAAGTGCAGACTTCAAATACCTGATGGAACTGATGGGCAGGATCCCTTGGGAAATGAAGATGAAGGGGAAAAGAGTTCAAAAGAACTGGCAGTATTCTAAAGAAATCTTACTGAAGGCACAGGAACAAACCATCCTGCTGGATAGTAAGAAATGCAAATATAGTAGGCAACCAGCTTGGCTTAATGGGGAAAACCTTACTCAGCTTAATCTCAAAAAGGATGCATATGAGAAATGGAAACATGGACAGTTGACAAAGGAAGAGTATAAATCTATGGCTAGACAATCATCATCATCATCATCAATAACCATAGGCTCAGCACCAGTTGGTGTCTGATGCCTCTTGCACCATTTTCTTCCATCTTTCCCTGTCCAGTGCAGAGTGGCTTAGTTTCTGCAGACTAGCTCTGCACCAATCTACTATATTATATATCCATTCCCTGTAGGGTATGCCTCTCCTATTTGAACCGCCCAGTATGCCGAATACCAGGGTCTTGATTTTTCATTCATTGTTCATTCTGCATATGTACCCTAATAGTTACTTTCTGCAGCAGGTTCTCTTTCAGCTGCATCTTTCTATAAAATTCCTCATTGGTGACCTTCTGCATCCAGCCTATTTGCAAAATCTTTTTATAACAACTTCTTTCAAAAGCTAATATTCTTCTTTTTTGAATCTTTTATCACCTGTCTCACATCCATACAACATGCTGCTGAATACAGACATTTTCAAGACACTCAGCTTGGTTCTTAAGCTAATTGCTTTGCTTTTCCAGATCTAATTCATTGCCTTCAAACTCGCTCTTGCTTTTGCTATTCTAGTCTCTATTTCCTTCTTACAGTCTAGATCATGTTATGTTGCTCCCCAGATATGTGAACTTCTCTACATTTTCTAGTTCAGTATCATCCACACTGATCTTCCTTCCTATTTCCTTATCTACAAATACCACATTGTTTTTGTTGTATCGATGTTCATAATCAGTCCGTACTGCTTCCCTTCTTTGTTCAACAGCTGCACCATTTTTGCTAGCTTCTCCTCATCTTCCTCAACGATAACTATATCATCCAAGAACCTCAAGTTGTTAATACTTTTCCTGTGCACAGATATCCCTTCTGCCTCTTCCTTGATCTTGTCTATCACTCTCTTCATATGTGCGCTGAAGATACTTGGTGATATTGGGTCTCCTTGTCTCATACTTCTACTGCTGCTTCCACATTGTCATTGATATACTTCAACAACCATATCAGTCTGCAATCCACTCCATATGACTCCAATACCGCCCAAGTCACTTTCTGATCTGTACTGTCAAATGCCTTTTGAAAATCGATGAAGCAAGTGTATATGTTCTTGTTCTTTCATTGAGCTTTTTCCATATCAGTCTTAGTGCCAATATCTGCTGTATGGTACCTCCATCTTTTCTGAACCCCGCTTGCTCGTCTGCTATATGTTCTTCTATCTGTGATCTTAGTCTCTCAGTCGGTATCGTCATCAACACCTTGACTAGATGACTCATTAGGGCAATTGATCTGTAATTCTTGCACTCCAATATACTTCCTTTCTTGGGTATTGGCACTAGCACAGATCTTGTGCATTCCTTAGGCACCTTCCTTTCTTTCCATGCTATATTACATAGCCAGTGTATTTCCTGAATCATGCTTTCTCTGCCATACTTGATCAACTCTCCTGTGATCTTATCATTTCCAGGGTTTTTGTTGTTCTTTAGTTGTTTCACTCCTTTCTCTACTTTGTCCTTCGAAATATTGGTCTCGATCTCAATGCTCGGGGGAGATATCTCTTTCAGTTCTTCAGTCAGTCTCTCTGAGACATGCTGATCCAATTGTGCTTTGTATGGGTCAGTGCAATATCTCGTCCATCGCTGCACAATCTTCTCCCTGTTCATGAGCACTTCTTTGTTTTCATCTTTGATTGCCATCCACTTTGGTTGTCATTTCCTATTAATATTCCTAATTGTCTTATATACCTCCGTGATCTTACATTCACTGTAATACCTCTCTATATCTTCACACTGTTCGTCTAACCATTTCTCTTTATCCTTTCTCGCTGCTTTCCTTACCTCATTGCATTTCACCCTATATTACTGTTCTGCCATCTCAGAGACATTTCTTCTGATCTTCAACACTCTCTTCTCTTGAACCAACTTCAGCGTCTCCTGGGTAATCCACTTCTTCTTGATCTTTTCTTCTTCTGGAACAGTCTGCTCAATTGCCTCTTCTACAGCGATGACTATCCCTGCGACTCTTTTATCTAGGTCTTTCTCTGTGGTGATATTCTTAATCTTCTCTTCAAGTGCTGCTCTGTATGCATTTCCTGCTTCTTCCTCACATAGCCTTGCCACATCTCTTCTTTTCTTAAAGTGTATCTTACATTTTATTTTGATTTTGATTTTGAAAGGAGAATGCTGGGCAGTAATCAGGAAAGCAAAAGCAGAACTGGAACTGCAGCTGGCAGGGGATGTGAAGGGCAACAAGAAGGCATGTTAACGATAAGAAGGTTATCAGGGAAGGTGTGGGGCCATTACTGGATGAGAGTTACCTAGTGACAGATGATGTGAGAAAAGCTGAAGTACTTTTTTTTTTCCTTTGTCTTCATAGACAAAGATAGCTCCTACACTACAGTGCTAGACAATGCACTATGGGAAGGTGGAGGGCAGCCATTGGTGGGGAAGGAGCGAGTTAAGAGCTACTTAGAAAAACTAGATGTACACAAATCCATGGGTCTGGATTTAGTGCACCCAAGAGTATTGAGGGAATCGGTAGATCTCTTTGCTAATCCTTTGGCCATTTGGCTTTGGAGGACAGGGTCATAATTCAAAATGGTCTGGATAAATTGAAGAAATGGTCTGAGGTAAACAGTATGAAGTTTAGGAAGGACAAATGCAAAGTGCTCCACTTGGGAAGGAACAATCAGTTTCACACATACAGAATGGGGAGATACTGTCTAGGAATGACTACAGCAGAAAGGGATCTAGGGATTATAGTGGACCACAAGCTAAATATGAGTCAACAGTGTGATGCTGTTAAAAAAGAACAAACATGAGTCTGGGGTGTATTAACACGTGTGTTGTGAACAAGACATGGGAAGTCATTCTTCCACTCTATTCTGCGCTGATTAGGCCTCAGCTGGAGTATTGTGTCCAGTTCTGGGCACTGCAGTTCAAGTAATATGTGGAGAAATTAGACAGGGTCCAGAAAAGAGCAACAAGAATGATTAAAGGTCTAGAAAACATGACCAATGAAGAAAGGCTGGAAGAAATGGGCTTGTTTAGTTTAGAAAAGAGAAGATTGAGGGGGTGACATGATAGCAGTTTTCAGGTAACTAGAAGGGTGTCATAAGTAGGAAGGAGAAAACTTGTTCTTTTTGGCCTCTGAGGATAGAACAAGAGGCAATGGACTTAAACTGCAGCAATGGAGGTCAGGTTGAACATTGGGAAAAAGTTCTTAACTATCAGGGTGGTCAAACAGTGGAATAAATTGCAAGGAAGGCTGTGGAATCTCCATCACTGGAGATATTTAAGAACAGGTTAGACAGATGTCTATCAGGGATGGTTTAGACAGTTTTTGGTCCTGCCATTAGGGCAGGGGGCTGGACTTGAGGTCCTCTCTGTCAGGGATTTTATCCCTTGGGCATTATTGTCCCTGTAGGCCAGGGGAAACAAGCCTTTGGCCATTAAACATCCATAAAGGTGCAGGGAAAATCTAAAGTTACACAGGCTTCCATTTAGCAGCCCCTGCAACGGTCACTCTGAGTCAGTTGGTTTCCCTGGTAACCTGAACTCATGAATTATTCATGACAGCAGGTTCAAAATGGAGCCCTCTGATTGGCCCCAGGTGAAAACTTCCAGCACCTTCAGCCAAGAAGAGGACCTGTTTGAAAGCACCTGCATAGAACCCTGAGTATGCTAATCATGTGATGAATATTCATGAGATTCCTCTATAAATCCAGGAGCCTCAGCCCATTCAGCAGCCCTGAGGGAATCAGGCAAGGACCCTGTTACCTCATACGGAGAAGCGTGGCCACCTAGTGGCGTTCGCTGAGCTCCGAGGCCAGGCTTACCTAGCCGAAGAGAGCTGACATGACTGCGGCATCTGCCCCTCAGGTGGCACCAGAGCTGAAAAATCACTGCGGCGCCTGCCCATCAGGCGGTGCCAGCGGGGAGCTGAGGGACACCGCAGCCTCAGCCCACCTCAGGTGCCCACCGGCAAGGAAGCGGCGCCAGCGCCCCAGTGCGCCTCAATGCCCACAAGCAACGCATTGCATCGGGGAGCAGCAAGCGGGTCTTTTGTCCAAGTCACCGGGTGGAGAACTTGCCCTCACTCCGGTGGGGGTACTGCGTACCCGGTGACATAACCAGGGACCCGCCATCAATACCACCACCGCTCCCCAGCGTCTGCACCTGCTGTGCCTTCAAGGACCACTTACTGGACAGGACGTACTTACCTGAACAGGACCTCTATCACTGGACGTGACACGTAAACTTTCTACTGGCCTGTGGCATAGCCCAGGACCTTCTCCCAAACCAGACGCTTAATCCATTACAGCACTTTTGGGTACGGGGTCCCCTAAAGGGGGGTTGGGGTCGCACCTCAGCCGCGCCCTTTCCAGGGCCAGGGAAGGGCTGCACCCGGGGCTCGACCCTAGGGCCAGGCTTGATCGCCCATCTTTAAATAATAACCAAGCTGTACACTTGAATTAATAGTTTACTTGAATTAATAGTTTATGATTATAGTATAGATACTTAGTTATAGAACTAGTTAGTTAGTAAGTTAGTTATACTTACCATCAAGCAGGAAGGTCACTACGGTGAAGGCATAGCCTCCCGGTTTCACTGTGAATCCTGCACCTTTACCTTTCCACAATCTCCAAGTGCTATCTGGGTGGGGCCGTGGCAAACAACCAATTAGTAGGGGGCCTCAGAGGCAGAGCCTTAAGGTCCCCAATAGGCCGGAGTAGCGACCTGGCCTGAGCGCAAAGGGGAAGGCATAGCACCCTTCCCCCGCTTGGAGCTAAACGATTAAAACTTCCTTTACCTTTTACCTTAAAAGTCCATCCTTAACCTTTTTAACTTTGCCTTCTGGTCAAATAAAGAAAACTACACAGGTTGCCTTTA
Source organism: Carettochelys insculpta (assembly GCF_033958435.1). Lineage (NCBI taxonomy): Eukaryota > Metazoa > Chordata > Testudines > Carettochelyidae > Carettochelys > Carettochelys insculpta. The sequence goes on along the minus strand of NC_134138.1, from coordinate 140,061,042 downwards.
TGGATTTATTATTGATAATAGTAAGTGTTTAAGGTATTTATAGGACATTGATAATATGAACTGTTTCATGTGTTTATTTTATACATTTTGTTGTTTCTTTGCCTGTTGTTGGCTCTGTTAATAAATAGTATAATACGTTTACCCCTAAGCCTCCTCCTTGTTCCACCTTCGCCCCTGGAGCTTAGCCACTGCCTGTCAGGGTGGTTACAACTTACAGCAGGAGGGTACATGCACAACCCCTGGTCCTCTTGCCAGTAGGGGGTGGGGCAGTCTGCAGAGGGGCAGGGCAGTCTAACGTCGCCAGGCCTCTGCCGTCTCTCCGGTACACCCCAGGTCCTCGAGGATCCCGACAACTAGAGCGGGGAGCCTTGCAATCCAGTCGCGCTAACCGGGAGGCTCAGAGTGGGCCGTGAGAGGTTAATAATTCCCCGCGACACTCTCGAGGTCCCTTCCAGTTGTAGTATTCTATGATTCTATGATTATCTTTGAAGACTCTTGGAGATCGGGAGAGATCCCAGATGACTGGAAAAAGGCAAACATAGTGCCCATCTTTAAAAAAGGAAAGAAGGACAATCCAGGGAACTATAGACCGGTCAGCCTTACCTCAGTCTCTGGGAAAATAATGGAGGGGATCCTCAAGCAATCCATTTTGGAGCCCTTGGAAGAGGGGAAAGTGATCAAGAGTAGTCAACATGGATTCACCAAGGGCATGTCCTGCCTGACCAATCTGATTAACTTCTATGACGAGGTAACAGGCTCTGTGGACATGGGAAAGTCAGTGAATGTGACATACCTTGACTCCAGCAAAGCTTTTGACACAGTCTCCCACAACATTCTTGCCCATATATTGAGGAAGTATGGATTGGATGCATAGACAATAAAATGGACAAAAAGCTGGCTTGATGGTCGACCCCAAGGGGTAGTGGTCAATGGCTCAATATCTGGATGGTGGTCAGTTTCAACTGGAGTGGGCCAATGCTTGATTCTGGGGCTGGTGTTGTTCAACATGTTTATTAATGACCTGGATGAGAGACTGGATTGCAGCCTCAGCAAGTTTGGAGATGACACTAAGCTAGGGGGAGAGGCAGATATGTTGGAGGGTAGAGATAGGATCCTGGGTGGCCTCGATAAATTGGAGAATTGGACCAGATAAATCTGATACAGTTCAACAAGAAGATGTGTAGAGTCCTGCAGTCAAGATGGAATAATCCCAAGCATAGTTATGGGCTGGGAACTGATGGGCTACGCAGCAGTACAGCGGAAAGGGACCCAGGGGTTATGGTGGACGAAAGGCTGGATATGGGCAAACAATATGCCCTTGTAGCCAAGAAGGCTAATGGACTATTAGGGTGCATTAGGGTGCATTTTGAGCAGATCTAGAGAAGTGGTTGTTCCCGCCCATTTGGTACTGGTGAGGCCACATCTGGAATATTGTGTCCAGTTTTGGACCATCCAAAAAAAGAAGGATGTGGATGTGCTGCATCATCTTCAACAGAGGGCAACAAAATGATTAGGAGGTTGGAGCACATAACCTATGATGACAGGCTAAAGAATTTGGGCTTATTTAGTTTACCGAAGAGAAGGCCGGGGGGGGTTGAATAGCAGCCTTCAACTTCCTGAAGGAGTGCTCTGAAGAGGATGGAGGGAAATTGTTCTCAAAGGTGACAGATGGCAGAACAAGGAACAATGGTCTGAAGTGGCAGAGGGAGAGGTGTAGGATGGATATTAGGAAAAACTGCTTCACCAAAAGGCCAGGTCCAGGTTCATCAACAGAAAGGGGTATTACTTCATTATGCTGCAGGCCATGGTTGACCACCATGGACAGTTCCTCAACATATATATCAGGTGGTTAGGCCAGGCGCAAGACATATTGGTATTCCATAATTCCAGCCTGTGCCAAGGAATGGAGGTGGGCACCTACATCCCCCAATGTGAGCTGTCAGTTGGGGGCATGACCATGTCACTTTGCATTGTGTGTGATGCCAAACCAGGAACTGTTTAATGCCTGACTCAACCAGATATGGATGCAGGTCAAGTTTACCTTTGGATGCCTGAATGCACTCTTCAGGTGCCTCCTCACCCACCTAGATGTGGGGGAGCACAACATTCCCCAGATTGTGGTGGTGTGCTGTGCCCTCCACAATATTGTACAGTGGAAGGTGTAGGCCTTCCTCCCATGCTGTGGGGCAGACCCTGGTTGTGGGTATGAACACCTGAGCACAGCTGCAGTCTGCAAGCCCATAGGGATGGAAGGAGATCTGGAAGGCCCTAAAAGAGAACAACTCCCATGGCCCTCAGTGACCCACCCCAGGGCACCTCCGCTAGGGGTCTCAGGCCCACACCCCTACCCTGTTCCCACTGCAACCCCTGCATTTGTTCCCTCACCTCTCCACAACCTCTCCCTAATAAAAAGGAAAGTGAGGGTAATGAATTAGGAACTTTTTTACTTGAACATAGAAAAATGTATAATATAACTGTTGTCATCAAATACTATTTACATTGTGCAACAAATTTTAACGATGTACAGTGGGGAGGGGTTGGGACAGAGGTGGACATCAAGCCAACGAGGAGGTTGGAGGCCGCTACCCTGTGGGGAAGAGGAAGCCAAGCATCATAGATTTTGTGATCCTCTCCCACCACGGGTTCAGGATCCCCTCCTGCTGCAGGTTCAGGCTGGGAGCACTTAGAGGTTTGGAGGTGGAAGGGGCTGTGATGGGGTCTGGGTTAGCAGGGAGACTAGGGAGATGGGGAGCAGGGGGAACCTGGGAAGAAGAGGTGGCAGCCCTGGCCATTGCTCACTGGAGTAGGTCCAGAACGTCCTCTGGGGTGGCCTGAAGGGGCAGGGCGGTAGATAGAGTGGGTGTGGGGGGGAGCATGGGAGTGGGGTCAGCAGCCGCAGATGGCTGGGCCAACGGGTCCCACCAGACACCAAGGCAACATCAAAGCAGGACAGCAGTTGGTCATGGGCTCACACCCACCATTCCTGATCCAATGCACACCACTCCTGGTCATCCTGCAGCCTGTGTTCCAGGAAGTCAGTCATCTTCTGGAGAGCAACAGTGTGGGGTCTCTGGAGGTCCTCTTCTGTAGGGAAATGTCTCCTCTGGCCTTGGGCCTGCCCTCTTGCTGGTAGGGAGTGCCAGTTCATTTTGATCATGCCTTGGGGCTAGCTGGCCCTGGTAGGGAGGTCGGGCTGGCTTGGCCCTCACTGGGTGCATGTCCAGCTGTAGGGAAGACAAAAAGGGGAGATGGTGAGTCATTTAAGCAATGCATCTTCTGAGACCCTGCCCTCCACTGTTGGCAGCAACCAGCACCCTCCAGGCCAAGGTATGGGGATATCCTGGGAGCGCAGACATATGTGCCTTTCACAGTAGGTCCTGCCCCCTGGGGACTGCGCAGTGCCTCCAGGACCAGGCTGACCATTGCTGCCCACCTTCTTGACAGGCTAGAAGCAAAGGGGGTGCCCGGCCACAGAGAGATCCCAGCATGGGTGGTGGGTGATCTGGGCGCAGCCTGGCTGCCCATTCCCCTCCACACCCACAACATAGGCAGCTTGCAGTGCTGTTGGACGAAACAGGTGTTGACTCGTGCCTGTGGGCATGCCTTCGTGCCAGGATCCATGCTCCTCAGTGTGTCTCGGGTCAGGCCATGCCTACGTGGTTGGTCTGGCCTCCAATGCCTGGTGGCTGCCTCCTGAGTGTGTGTGCGACACACTGCCTTGCACATGATTGCTGAGCCTGCAGTGCGAGGAGCCACCCAAGCTAGCCTGGCAAGGTTCACAGTATGCTTTGTCTGCACCTGCCCCCTACTCCCTGGAGTGTGTGACATGTGGGATGCTTACCAGAGGGTCCCTCAAACAGGTCCTAGAATGCCTTGGAGGTGGGCTTCTGCAGGGCACTGAGTCCAGGGTGATGATTTGGGTGTTCTTGCTGCTTGATTTATTGCTGGGAGAACACATTTGTAATACTGACACTCTGCGAGTTTTGCCAACAAAACATCAGTGTTTTTTCAACAAAACTGTCTAGTGTACATGTAGCCTAAAATGTTTCATTCTTTATGCCCACTGTAGACTGTTCTGGCATGCTTTAAAAGATATCCAGTTTACTTTAACAGAAATACAAGGGTACTCAAAGCACAAAATGTTACAGAGCTCTACAACTCTCACATCTCTAGAGCATTTTATTGTGCTGTGTTTTGCAGACAAGTCAATATTCATATTTCCTTCAATGTTTCATAAAAATTCATTCTTTTTCAAATCTCAAACCGAGAAAATACAAACCTGAAAACTGAAAATTTGAAAAAAAGTTATAACCAATTGGAAAAGGGCCAACCTCTGTCTAAATTACTTAGGGGTTAGCATCCACTGCCCAACTGTCTTTAGCCCATAACTGTCCACTGCAGAATTTCTTTTACCTTTCTCTGAAGTGACACAGGTGGTACCAGACAAGGTACTGAATTAAAAGGACCACAGATCTACCGGGGTATAGCCTTTCTTCTTTCCTTTTATAATGCAAGTGTTTGGGCAACCTAGGTTTCAAGATTTTTGGATAATTTAGAAGAAAATAACTTGTCCTATGGCTAAGAAAAAGAAAAGGTATTAAACAATGCAACTTAGTCTGTGTTAGAGTATAATAATGATGATCACACTTCTACTTGACTAAATAACATTTAGTTGCATTTGAATTCAAGTCAGAGACACATGCTTCAGGCTTTGTTGAATGAAATCAGCTAAATTAAAGTGGGATTAAATTTAGCATTTGAATGTGTTGCATAAATTATTAACTTTTCTGACCAGTGTGACATGTCCAGCAGTTCCTGCCAGTTTTGTGCAATGAGTATTGTTCATAAACAGTTTTTTGAAGATACTTATTATATAACTTAACTGGTTAGCCAGTTGGGAAGTGGCTCTGCAGGACAAGGATGTGGATACATTGAAGCAGGTCCAGTGAAGGTCAACAAAAACAATTAGGGGGCTGGAGTACATGATTTAATTTACAGAAGAGAAGAGAGATGGGTGATCTGATAGCAACCTTCAACTTCCTGAAGTGGGGCTCTAAAGAGGATGGAGAAAAGTTGTTCTCAGCAGTGACTGATGGCAGAGCAAGGAGCAATGGTCTGAAGTTACAGAGGGGGAGGTAGAGGTTAGATATTAGGAAAAAATACTGTTTCACCAGGAGAGTGAGGAGACACTGGAATGAGTTATCTAGCGAGGTGGTGGAATCTCCATCCCTAGAGGTTTTTAAGTCCCAGCTTGACGAAGTCCTGGCTGAGATGATTTAGTTGGGGTTGATCCTGCTTTAGGCAGGGGGCTGGACTCAGTGACCTCCTGAGGTCCCTTCCAGCCGTAGGATTCTATGAGTCTATGATTCCATGACACCACATTCCTCCTACCATATGTTAAACCCAGTTTATGACGTCAATGGACTTAGAGGGTCATCAGCACCTTGCAAATAACATTCAGCAATCTTCAAGGTAGCATTTATTGTCAATGTGGAACAGTAAATTCTTTATATTACATATCATGATTTAACAGATTTTGGGAAAAATGGACATCCACCAGGCCCAACATTGTTCCCCAAGTCCACTTAATTGGAGCCCAGAGAATACTAAATGCCACCCCACACCTCCCACCGGGGTAAGAGGAGCACATGGTGGCTCTGGCATTGGCAACAGCTCCTCCAGGTGCTCGACAGGCTGGCAGCTCCAACCCTGCAGCGAGCCAGCTGCTCCAGCCCTGCACAGCACTGAGCCAGCTGCTTCAGCTGTGCACAGTGGGCTGTGGCGGTTCTTCCAGCAGCTCCTCCAACAGTGGCAGCTACAGTGAGTCACCAGCATTTTGTTTTAGGAGGGGTTACTTGAAGATAGGGGGCTGGAGGATCCTGGAGGAGGCAGGTGGGCAGTACACCCTTGTATTTAGAAGACTTTTGGGTTTAATAGAAACCCTCCCCACCCAATTAGTCCATTAAATCATTTGCAGTTAGTTGTGCATCTAGAACAAAACTGCAAGTAGCCTATGATAAACTCTCAATAGTAAATGGTGTTTGAGAAAGTAGTTAGTAATTCTATACTTCTCTCACATTCGCTATCTTGTCAGGATGGAGATAACAGATGAGTTACAGGCTGTAACTCTTGTACTTGCATTCTCTGGTCTGGCAACATTCCTCATCCAACAGGACCAGGGCAGAAGGGCAATCAGCAGGCAGCCCTACAGGGGACAGTGAGGCTAGAGCCAGAGCAGTGGAGGCCCCTGGAAGCACCCCATGGGGGACCAGGGACAGAGTGCCGCAATCCCCCGGCAGCCCTATGTGGCCGGAATGCTGGGGCTGGGGCCAGGGGACCGACTGTGGTGGCAAGCTGTGGCTGGAGAGGCAGGGAGCCATGGCCAGAGGAACAGTGGGACAGCAGCTAGGCATGGGGGCATTAACCTCCCCTGGTCTGATAAAATCCCTTGTTCAGGACCACTGAGGTCATGAGGTGCTTGACCAGGGAGGTGCAACCTGTATTTAATTTCAGTAACTCTTCTAATTTTATCTGTGTGTTCACTATTTCTCTTCATTTATTCTAAGCTTACTAGCCTAAATCCATGCTGGCTGTAATTCTGTTTAAGAGAGCATTTACTGGCTTTTATTAACTATCAAATAATTTGCAGTTTCTTGATTCTTCCATTAGTATAGCACTTTCCACTGTGACTCTGAAAGAAAACTGTATTTTTCCATGCATTTAACATTGTAGGAATGTCCTGTGGGCACAAATAATGAAACATTAGTGTCATTCATTCAAAATATACCCCGCACAATGGTGTTTTTAATTCATTCTGTTCTTAAGTTGGTTTATTTGTTACATATAGCACTGAGTTAAATGGCTTATGGGGCCAAATTTTGCATTTTGGACAGATCTAATCCCCTTGTCCATGGTTGCAGGGGACCATCTTTCAGGGAAAAAAGACCTGGATGTAGGCAGATCCACATGTCTATGTGTGGTTGACCATTCTCAATGGCACCTTTAATGAGGATAGCAAAAGATAAAGCAGGAGCAGTCTGGGGAGACCAAAGCCGGACCCTCATCAGTACTATTGCACATGGATCCTTCTCTTTTCCTTCTGGTGCCCCTGCCTAAATCTACCTGTGTTTTTTTAACATTTCCACTGGGCTGGAGCTATATCTGCAAAACCATGTTACAGCACAGGGAAGGGAAGAAGTTATTCATCTCCTCTTAAACATCTGTCCCGTGTCTAGTCAGACTACTTGAGCCAGGTGCTTAGTTTTATAGCTGAGACTGTGCAACAACTATGCAGCTCTCTTAGTGGCAATAAGGATGCCATGGATGATATGAGGGCAGAACTGTTCCATACCTGCATCTCTTTCCACTGATGTACAATATAGGTACTTCTGGAATATGATTTAGGTTCCACTACCCTGTGACAAGCATCAATGTGAAACAATTTAGAATAATAAATCAATAATTTTTTTTAGTAGAAGTGTTGTGGAAATTTAGGAGTGCAGGATGAAGTTATCCTCAGTGCAGTTTTGTGATTAATACCCCTTATCTTGGGAATGGTAGCAGGGGATCTTCAGTGAATGGGAGTCACCAAGGGCTTGATTATATGTCTCATTCCCCCTTGTCAGGAAAAATTAGCTTCACTGCAAATTTACAAATAATTCTGCAGAGAACTGTTTATATCAATGCTGAGGTTTTCCTCTGGTCAAAATGCTGAAAAGAGGACCAGTCAATGAACTGCTGTTGTTTTATAAATATACATGTTTCCATCATGTTTGGCACAACAACAAAATCACACAGTTTTTAGCTCTCGTCTATTCTGGCTCATTGCATTGGAAAGGCTGAACCAGTAAACTAACCATTAAAAATGAATCCTTAAATAGCAAGTAAAATGAAATAAACTTGTAAATCTGTTTTAAGGTATTTTCTAATATATGCATGCCATCGTACCACATCATTTTATTTTATCAGGAAATTGTTTTGGGGGGAATAATGTGAAGCATGGTATTTGCAAAATGTAATATGATTCAAAGTAATGAAAAAATTTGCATCTGAAGCACAGTCACTTAAAAATGTTATGGGACAAGCAACATTCTGTTATGCTGTATTTCTAATGTTCCTGAGCAGCAGCTGAGAAGGAGATTTCCTGATGTGGCTCTATTACTGCGGCACATTTTCTCTTCATCTGTAACTACTGCTTAAAAATAGAAAAGGCAAAACGGAAACTTCAGTTACCAGAGAATACAAAGAAAGTCAATTCATCTTTTGATAGTGGTAATGAGCAGAAGGCAGCAGTTAGTCATTCACAGCAGCTTTCCAGTGGAAAGACTCTGATAATTTGTTGCTCATTTTGAAATAGAAGTTCTCCCTGTCCCTGGAAGGATTTTCTTTTTTCTTGGCAGTTCTGATGGGTGGTTTGGTTCACAAGAAGAGAATGAATAATAACTCAAAATTCTCTTTGTCAGACTTTCTCCTTTCTTACACCTAACCTCTCTTCTTACTTCCATATTTCTGGAAAAGAATCAAATCACATTCCTTCACCTAGCCTGACTTTTAACAAATAACCTAAATAAAACAAACTAACAAAAATGTTTCCAGAATCTGTACTGTTTCACACTGGGTGATGAATGGAATAAGATATTGATGGTAAGTATTTGCTTCAGATGGTTAGGACAGCAGGACTGTCAACCTTTGACTACCAGACCAGACTGGCACAGGTGGAGGGATGAGGAGCAAGGAGCCTAAGTGTCCCCTGAGGAGGCCTGAAGTTCCTTGTAGAAGGGGCAGGTGGAGGGTCCTCTCCCTACCTCACTGCATCCCTGGCCCAAGAATAGCTCTGGTGCATCTCTTTTGCTTTTGCCTGGACCTGCTACAGGATCCAGGCAGGGTGTCCATGTGCTGCCAAACCTGCTGTTAGCAAGGGGCATTCCTCCACTTTGTGGAGATGTCAAGGAACACGTAATTCTCTCCTCAGAAGCCCATGAGTTCCCCGAGCTCAGGCTGCATCCAAGACAGAGCCTGGCATTTTGTGAGATGGTGGGGGGAGGGTCCTGGGACCACTCCAGTGGCGTCCTAGGGAGCTCTGGTAATCTTGCAACTGCTGGCTGTCTGCCATGATGGTTTTCTGCTCCCCAGTTGTATATGTGAAAGCTAGGAGGGGCGCAGGTGTTGCCTGTGAGTCACATGCACTCTCCACTTCCTGCCAAGAGGTTGCCAGGGCTCCCTGTACCCTTAAGGGCAACTGGAGAAGGAGAGCATAGAGCTGTGCCTGCACAGGCCAGGGTGTCTCCCAGCTCCAACTGGCTGGCACCCTCGGGCATCACTCTGATGAATAAAGTGCCCCCAGAGCATGTACATGCCTATAAAAAAACTTTTGAAAAAGGCCACCAAAAAAGTGCTGAATTCTGCCAATTTACTTTTGAAAGAATGCATTTGAGGTGTACACACTCTACCTTTTTTTTAAAGTCACTAGTATACATATAGCTCTAGAGTGTATAATGACAGATTTAAAAAATAATCTCCTATGAGACTGATTAAAAAGAGGACTGCATTACAAATATGATAGTAATTTATAATAAGCAGCGAAGGGTAAGAAACTTACTATTGATGTTTTGATTTTCATTTCATTTACAAGTTTGGCTACTTATAAAAACAGAATGTATCAGACATGAAGTGATAGATATTATTATACTGTTAATAATGAAATGGGTTATTTGTCATTATGTAGTATATTCTCATAACAAAACTTATAACTCAAAGAATGTAGCATATACTTTCATTTACTATTAGTACTGAAACAAATTTGAAAAATGAATGTAAAAGTGATAAAGTTAAGCAAACAAAGATCACCAGCAATAAGCATTGCCTGCTATTCCCCAAGCGTAACTGTTTACAAGTTGGCAAGCAGAATTGCTTCCAGGTTCTTCCTGTAATGATCTAAATATGAGCAGGGGACATTTTCATGGTAAAACACTCACAGCAGTGTCAAATGCTCAATTTATTTGTGTTAAATCATGTTCTTTATTTCTTCGTAATAAGATACACCCATGCTA